>NC_068440.1:39437460-39497460 GCF_023373465.1 Oncorhynchus keta | reverse complement strand
CCTTGGTCTCCTCTCTCTCTTCTCTCTCTCTTCTCTCCCCTCCATGTTTTGTTCCCACTTCCAGTTCATCTCATCTCTCCCTCTTACTCCCCTCTCTCCCTCCCTTTCCCTCTTACTCCCCTCCCCCTCTCATCTCTCCCTCTTACTCCCCTCTCTCCCTCTCTCCCTCCCTTTCCCTCTTACTCCCCTCCCCCTCATCTCTCCCTCTTACTCCCCTCTCTCCCTCCCTTTCCCTCTTACTCCCCTCCCCTCTCATCTCTCCCTCTTACTCCCCTCCCCTCTCATCTCTCTCTTACTCCCCTCTCTCCCTCCCTCCCTTTCCCTCTTACTCCCTCCCCTCTCATCTCTCGCTCTTACTCCCCTCTCTCCCTCCCTCCCTTTCCCCCTTACTCCCCTCCCCTCTCATCTCTCCCTCTTACTCCCCTCTCTCCCTCCCTCCCTTTCCCTTTCCCTCTTACTCCCCTCCCCCTCTCATCTCTCCCTCTTACTCCCCTCTCTCCCTCCCTTTCCCTTTCCCTCTTACTCCCCTCCCCTCTCATCTCTCCCTCTTACTCCCCTCTCTCCCTCTCTCCCTCCCTTTCCCCCTTACTCCCCTCCCCTCTCATCTCTCCCTCTTACTCCCCTCCCCTCTCATCTCTCCCTCTTACTCCCCCTCTCCCTCCCTCCCTCTCCCTCTTACTCCCCTCCCCCTCTCATCTCTCCCTCTTACTCCCCTCCCCTCTCATCTCTCCCTCTTACTCCCCTCCCCCTCTCATCTCTCCCTCTTACTCCCCTCCCCTCTCATCTCTCCCTCTTACTCCCCTCTCTCCCTCCCTCCCTTTCCCCCTTACTCCCCTCCCCCTCTCATCTCTCCCTCTTACTCCCCTCTCTCCCTCCCTCCCTTTCCCTTTCCCTCTTACTCCCCTCCCCTCTCATCTCTCCTTCTTACTCCCCTCTCTCCCTCCCTCCCTTTCCCTTTCCCTCTTACTCCCCTCCCCCTCTCATCTCTCCCTCTTACTCCCCTCTCTCCCTCCCTCCCTTTCCCTCTTACTCCCCTCCCCCTCTCATCTCTCCCTCTTACTCCCCTCCCCCTCTCATCTCTCCCTCTTACTCCCCTCTCTCCCTCCATCTCCCTCTTACTCCCCTCTCTCTCTCCCTCTCCCTCTTACTCCCCTCCCCCTCTCATCTCTCCCTCTTACTCCCCTCTCTCCCTCCCTCTCCCTCTTACTCCCCTCCCCCTCTCATCTCTCCCTCTTACTCCCCTCCCCCTCTCATCTCTAGGCGTACAGAGGCCCATTATCAGCAACCATCACTCCTGTGTTCCAATGGCACGTTGTTTAATCCAAGTTTATCATTTTAAAAGGCTAATTACTAATTTGAAAACCCTTTTGCAATTATGTTAGCTCAGCTGAAAACTGTTGTCCTGATTAAAGACGCAATAAAACTGTCCTTCTTTAGACTAGTTGAGTATCTGGAGCATCAGCATTTGTGGGTTCGATTACTGGCTCAAAATGGCCAGAAACAAAGATCTTTCTTCTGAAACTTGTCAGTCTATTCTTGTTTTGAGAAATGAAGGTTGTTCCATGTGAGAAATTGCCACGAAACTGAAGATCTCGTACAACGCTGTGTACTACTCCCTTCACAGAACAGAGCAAACTGGATCTAACCAGAATAGAAAGAGGAGTGGGAGGCCCCGGTGCACAACTGAGCAAGAGGACAAGTACATTAGAGTGTTTAGTTTGAGAAACAGACGCCTCTCAAGTCCTCAACTGGCAGCTTCAATAAATAGCACCCACAAAACACCAGCCTCATCGCCAACAGTGAAGGGCTGACTCCGGGATGCTGGCCTTCTAGACACACACACACACACACACACACACACACACACACACACACACACACACACACACACACACACACACACACACACACACACACACACACACACACACACACACACACACACACACACACACACACACACACACACACCCTCTTTGATGTTAATCTCCTGATTCATTTACACTCGTCTGGCGATAGATAACATCATCATTAATGCACATTAGCACCTCTCTGTTATCACACGCCCACTGTGTGTGAATGAGACCAGCCAGGAACACTGTGTGTGAATGGGACCAGCCAGGAACACTGTGTGTGAATGAGACCAGCCAGGAACAC
The DNA here is from genome assembly GCF_023373465.1 of Oncorhynchus keta. Taxonomy (NCBI): domain Eukaryota; kingdom Metazoa; phylum Chordata; class Actinopteri; order Salmoniformes; family Salmonidae; genus Oncorhynchus; species Oncorhynchus keta. Next base: position 39,495,303 of record NC_068440.1, on the reverse strand, counting down.
TGTGTGTGAATGGGACCAGCCAGGAACACTGTGTGTGAATGGGACCAGCCAGGAACACTGTGTGTGAATGGGACCAGCCAGGAACACTGTGTGTGAAGTGTGAATGGGACCAGCCAGGAACACTGTGTGTGAATGAGACCAGCCAGGAACACTGTGTGTGAATGAGACCAGCCAGGAACACTGTGTGTGAATGAGACCAGCCAGGAACACTGTGTGTGAATGGGACCAGCCAGGAACACTGTGTGTGAATGGGACCAGCCAGGAACACTGTGTGTGAATGAGACCAGCCAGGAACACTGTGTGTGAATGGGACCAGCCAGGAACACTGTGTGTGAATGGGACCAGCCAGGAACACTGTGTGTGAATGGGACCAGCCAGGAACACTGTGTGTGAATGAGACCAGCCAGGAACACTGTGTGTGAATGAGACCAGCCAGGAACACTGTGTGTGAATGGGACCAGCCAGGAACACTGTGTGTGAATGAGACCAGCCAGGAACACTGTGTGTGAATGAGACCAGCCAGGAACACTGTGTGTGAATGGGACCAGCCAGGAACACTGTGTGTGAATGAGACCAGCCAGGAACACTGTGTGTGAATGGGACCAGCCAGGAACACTGTGTGTGAATGGGACCAGCCAGGAACACTGTGTGTGAATGAGACCAGCCAGGAACACTGTGTGTGAATGGGACCAGCCAGGAACACTGTGTGTGAATGGGACCAGCCAGGAACACTGTGTGTGAATGAGACCAGCCAGGAACACTGTGTGTGAATGGGACCAGCAGGGAACACTGTGTGTGAATGAGACCAGCCAGGAACACTGTGTGTGAATGGGACCAGCCAGGAACACTGTGTGTGAATGAGACCAGCCAGGAACACTGTGTGTGAATGGGACCAGCCAGGAACACTGTGTGTGAATGAGACCAGCCAGGAACACTGTGTGTGAATGGGACTAGCCAGGAACACTGTGTGTGAATGGGACCAGCCAGGAACACTGTGTGTGAATGGGACTAGCCAGGAACACTGTGTGTGAATGGGACCAGCCGGGAACACTGTGTGTGAATGGGACGAGCCAGGAACACTGTGTGTGAATGAGACCAGCCAGGAACACTGTGTGTGAATGGGACCAGCAGGGAACACTGTGTGTGAATGGGACCAGCCAGGAACACTGTGTGTGAATGAGACCAGCCAGGAATACTGTGTGTGAATGAGACCAGCCAGGAACACTGTGTGTGAATGGGACCAGCCAGGAACACTGTGTGTGAATGGGACCAGCCAGGAACACTGTGTGTGAATGGGACCAGCCAGGAACACTGTGTGTGAATGGGACCAGCCAGGAACACTGTGTGTGAATGAGACCAGCCAGGAACACTGTGTGTGAATGGGACCAGCCAGGAACACTGTGTGTGAATGAGACCAGCCAGGAACACTGTGTGTGAATGGGACCAGCCAGGAACACTGTGTGTGAATGGGACCAGCCAGGAACACTGTGTGTGAATGGGACCAGCCAGGAACACTGTGTGTGAATGGGACCAGCCAGGAACACTGTGTGTGAATGAGACCAGCCAGGAACACTGTGTGTGAATGGGACCAGCCAGGAACACTGTGTGTGAATGAGACCAGCCAGGAACACTGTGTGTGAATGGGACCAGCCAGGAACACTGTGTGTGAATGAGACAAGCAGGGAACACTGTGTGTGAATGGGACCAGCCAGGAACACTGTGTGTGAATGGGACCAGCAGGGAACACTGTGTGTGAATGGGACGAGCCAGGAACACTGTGTGTGAATGAGACCAGCCAGGAACACTGTGTGTGAATGGGACCAGCAGGGAACACTGTGTGTGAATGGGACCAGCCAGGAACACTGTGTGTGAATGAGACCAGCCAGGAATACTGTGTGTGAATGGGACAGGAGTTAATGGTTCTATTTAACAGACACAGTGGAACAGTGTCAGTCTATCTCAGTATGACACAGTGTATTATAAGGGGGGTGTCTGTTCACAAAGGATACACTAATCCCTTTATAGTGCACTACTTCTGACCAGGGTCCAGGGTGGTGTTCCCTTTATAGTGCACTACTTCTGACCAGGGCCCAGGGTGGTGTTCCCTTTATAGTGCACTACTTCTGACCAGGGTGGTGTTCCCTTTATAGTGCACTACTTCTGACCAGGGTCCAGGGTGGTGTTCCCTTTATAGTGCACTACTTCTGACCAGGGTCCAGGGTGGTGTTCCCTTTATAGTGCACTACTTCTGACCAGGGTCCAGGGTGGTGTTCCCTTTATAGTGCACTACTTCTGACCAGGGTCCAGGGTGGTGTTCCCTTTATAGTGCACTACTTCTGACCAGGGCCCAGGGTGGTGTTCCCTTTATAGTGCACTACTTCTGACCAGGGTCCAGGGTGGTGTTCCCTTTATAGTGCACTACTTCTGACCAGGGCCCAGGGTGGTGTTCCCTTTATAGTGCACTACTTCTGACCAGGGCCCAGGGTGGTGTTCCCTTTATAGTGCACTACTTCTGACCAGGGTGGTGTTCCCTTTATAGTGCACTACTTCTGACCAGGGTGGTGTTCCCTTTATAGTGCACTACTTCTGACCAGGGCCCAGGGTGGTGTCCCCTTTATAGTGCACTACTTCTGACCAGGGCCCAGGGTGGTGTTCCCTTTATAGTGCACTACTTCTGACCAGGGCCCAGGGTGGTGTTCCCTTTATAGTGCACTACTTCTGACCAGGGTGGTGTTCCCTTTATAGTGCACTACTTCTGACCAGGGTGGTGTTCCCTTTATAGTGCACTACTTCTGACCAGGGCCCAGGGTGGTGTCCCCTTTATAGTGCACTACTTCTGACCAGGGCCCAGGGTGGTGTTCCCTTTATAGTGCACTACTTCTGACCAGGGCCCAGGGTGGTGTTCCCTTTATAGTGCACTACTTCTGACCAGGGTCCAGGGTGGTGTTCCCTTTATAGTGCACTACTTCTGACCAGGGTCCAGGGTGGTGTTCCCTTTATAGTGCACTACTTCTGACCAGGGTCCAGGGTGGTGTTCCCTTTATAGTGCACTACTTCTGACCAGGGTCCAGGGTGGTGTCCCCTTTATAGTGCACTACTTCTGACCAGGGTGGTGTTCCCTTTATAGTGCACTACTTCTGACCAGGGCCCAGGGTGGTGTTCCCTTTATAGTGCACTACTTCTGACCAGGACCCAGGGTGGTGTTCCCTTTATAGTGCACTACTTCTGACCAGGGTCCAGGGTGGTGTCCCCTTTATAGTGCACTACTTCTGACCAGGACCCAGGGTGGTGTCCCCTTTATAGTGCACTACTTCTGACCAGGGTGGTGTCCCCTTTATAGTGCACTACTTCTGACCAGGACCCAGGGTGGTGTTCCCTTTATAGTGCACTACTTCTGACCAGGGCCCAGGGTGGTGTTCCCTTTATAGTGCACTACTTCTGACCAGGGTCCAGGGTGGTGTTCCCTTTATAGTGCACTACTTCTGACCAGGGTCCAGGGTGGTGTTCCCTTTATAGTGCACTACTTCTGACCAGGGCCCAGGGTGGTGTTCCCTTTATAGTGCACTACTTCTGACCAGGGCCCAGGGTGGTGTCCCCTTTATAGTGCACTACTTCTGACCAGGGTCCAGGGTGGTGTTCCCTTTATAGTGCACTACTTCTGACCAGGGTCCAGGGTGGTGAACCCTTTATAGTGCACTACTTCTGACTAGGACCCAGGGTGGTGTTCCCTTTATAGTGCACTACTTCTGACTAGGACCCAGGGTGGTGTTCCCTTTATAGTGCACTACTTCTGACCAGGGCCCAGGGTGGTGTTCCCTTTATAGTGCACTACTTCTGACCAGGGCCCAGGGTGGTGTTCCCTTTATAGTGCACTACTTCTGACTAGGACCCAGGGTGGTGTTCCCTTTATAGTGCACTACTTCTGACTAGGACCCAGGGTGGTGTTCCCTTTATAGTGCACTACTTCTGACCAGGGCCCAGGGTGGTGTTCCCTTTATAGTGCACTACTTCTGACCAGGGTCCAGGGTGGTGTTCCCTTTATAGTGCACTACTTCTGACCAGGGCCCAGGGTGGTGTTCCCTTTATAGTGCACTACTTCTGACCAGGACCCAGGGTGGTGTTCCCTTTATAGTGCACTACTTCTGACCAGGGTGGTGTTCCCTTTATAGTGCACTACTTCTGACCAGGGTGGTGTCCCCTTTATAGTGCACTACTTCTGACCAGGGCCCAGGGTGGTGTTCCCTTTATAGTGCACTACTTCTGACCAGGACCCAGGGTGGTGTTCCCTTTATAGTGCACTACTTCTGACCAGGGCCCAGGGTGGTGTTCCCTTTATAGTGCACTACTTCTGACCAGGGCCCAGGGTGGTGTTCCCTTTATAGTGCACTACTTCTGACCAGGGCCCAGGGTGGTGTTCCCTTTATAGTGCACTACTTCTGACCAGGGTCCAGGGTGGTGTTCCCTTTATAGTGCACTACTTCTGACCAGGGTGGTGTTCCCTTTATAGTGCACTACTTCTGACCAGGGCCCAGGGTGGTGTTCCCTTTATAGTGCACTACTTCTGACCAGGGCCCAGGGTGGTGTTCCCTTTATAGTGCACTACTTCTGACCAGGACCCAGGGTGGTGTTCCCTTTATAGTGCACTACTTCTGACCAGGGCCCAGGGTGGTGTTCCCTTTATAGTGCACTACTTCTGACCAGGGTGGTGTTCCCTTTATAGTGCACTACTTCTGACCAGGACCCAGGGTGGTGTCCCCTTTATAGTGCACTACTTCTGACCAGGGCCCAGGGTGGTGTTCCCTTTATAGTGCACTACTTCTGACCAGGGCCCAGGGTGGTGTTCCCTTTATAGTGCACTACTTCTGACCAGGGCCCAGGGTGGTGTTCCCTTTATAGTGCACTACTTCTGACCAGGACCCAGGGTGGTGTCCCCTTTATAGTGCACTACTTCTGACCAGGGTCCAGGGTGGTGTTCCCTTTATAGTGCACTACTTCTGACCAGGGTCCAGGGTGGTGTTCCCTTTATAGTGCACTACTTCTGACCAGGGTGGTGTCCCCTTTATAGTGCACTACTTCTGACCAGGATCCAGGGTGGTGTTCCCTTTATAGTGCACTACTTCTGACCAGGGCCCAGGGTGGTGTTCCCTTTATAGTGCACTACTTCTGACCAGGGCCCAGGGTGGTGTTCCCTTTATAGTGCACTACTTCTGACCAGGGCCCAGGGTGGTGTTCCCTTTATAGTGCACTACTTCTGACCAGGGCCCAGGGTGGTGTTCCCTTTATAGTGCACTACTTCTGACCAGGGCCCAGGGTGGTGTTCCCTTTATAGTGCACTACTTCTGACCAGGACCCAGGGTGGTGTTCCCTTTATAGTGCACTACTTCTGACCAGGACCCAGGGTGGTGTTCCCTTTATAGTGCACTACTTCTGACCAGGGCCCAGGGTGGTGTTCCCTTTATAGTGCACTACTTCTGACCAGGGCCCAGGGTGGTGTTCCCTTTATAGTGCACTACTTCTGACCAGGGCCCAGGGTGGTGTTCCCTTTATAGTGCACTACTTCTGACCAGGACCCAGGGTGGTGTCCCCTTTATAGTGCACTACTTCTGACCAGGGTGGTGTCCCCTTTATAGTGCACTACTTCTGACCAGGACCCAGGGTGGTGTTCCTTTATAGTGCACTACTTCTGACCAGGGTGGTGTCCCCTTTATAGTGCACTACTTCTGACCAGGGTCCAGGGTGGTGTTCCCTTTATAGTGCACTACTTCTGACCAGGGCCCAGGGTGGTGTTCCCTTTATAGTGCACTACTTCTGACCAGGGCCCAGGGTGGTGTTCCCTTTATAGTGCACTACTTCTGACCAGGGTGGTGTTCCCTTTATAGTGCACTACTTCTGACCAGGGCCCAGGGTGGTGTTCCCTTTATAGTGCACTACTTCTGACCAGGGTGGTGTTCCCTTTATAGTGCACTACTTCTGACCAGGGTGGTGTTCCCTTTATAGTGCACTACTTCTGACCAGGGCCCAGGGTGGTGTTCCCTTTATAGTGCACTACTTCTGACCAGGGTCCAGGGTGGTGTTCCCTTTATAGTGCACTACTTCTGACCAGGGCCCAGGGTGGTGTTCCCTTTATAGTGCACTACTTCTGACCAGGGCCCAGGGTGGTGTTCCCTTTATAGTGCACTACTTCTGACCAGGGCCCAGGGTGGTGTTCCCTTTATAGTGCACTACTTCTGACCAGGGCCCAGGGTGGTGTCCCCTTTATAGTGCACTACTTCTGACCAGGGTCCAGGGTGGTGTTCCTTTATAGTGCACTACTTCTGACCAGGGCCCAGGGTGGTGTTCCCTTTATAGTGCACTACTTCTGACCAGGGCCCAGGGTGGTGTTCCCTTTATAGTGCACTACTTCTGACCAGGGCCCAGGGTGGTGTTCCCTTTATAGTGCACTACTTCTGACCAGGGTGGTGTCCCCTTTATAGTGCACTACTTCTGACCAGGGCCCAGGGTGGTGTTCCCTTTATAGTGCACTACTTCTGACCAGGGCCCAGGGTGGTGTTCCCTTTATAGTGCACTACTTCTGACCAGGGTGGTGTCCCCTTTATAGTGCACTACTTCTGACCAGGACCCAGGGTGGTGTCCCCTTTATAGTGCACTACTTCTGACCAGGGCCCAGGGTGGTGTCCCCTTTATAGTGCACTACTTCTGACCAGGGCCCAGGGTGGTGTTCCCTTTATAGTGCACTACTTCTGACCAGGACCCAGGGTGGTGTCCCCTTTATAGTGCACTACTTCTGACCAGGGCCCAGGGTGGTGTCCCCTTTATAGTGCACTACTTCTGACCCAGGGTGGTGTCCCCTTTATAGTGCACTACTTCTGACCAGGACCCAGGGTGGTGTTCCCTTTATAGTGCACTACTTCTGACCAGGGCCCAGGGTGGTGTTCCCTTTATAGTGCACTACTTCTGACCAGGGCCCAGGGTGGTGTCCCCTTTATAGTGCACTACTTCTGACCAGGACCCAGGGTGGTGTTCCCTTTATAGTGCACTACTTCTGACCAGGACCCAGGGTGGTGTTCCCTTTATAGTGCACTACTTCTGACCAGGGCCCAGGGTGGTGTTCCCTTTATAGTGCACTACTTCTGACCAGGGCCCAGGGTGGTGTTCCCTTTATAGTGCACTACTTCTGACCAGGTGTCTTTCTCAGAGTGGTAACCATAGAAATATAATCTATATTCTATAGTGACTCCATCTACGGTTGCAACAATCACAGATTCCGTAGTGACTCCATATTGGGTGGATTCTATATCTACGGTTGCATCAATCACAGATTCCGTAGTGACTCCATATTGGGTGGATTCTATATCTACGGTTGCAACAATCACAGATTCCGTAGTGACTCCATATTGGGTGGATTCTATATCTACGGTTGCAACAATCACAGATTCCGTAGTGACTCCATATTGGGTGGATTCTATATCTACGGTTGCAACAATCACAGATTCCGTAGTGACTCCATATTGGGTGGATTCTATATATACGGTTGCAACAATCACAGATTCCGTAGTGACTCCATATTGGGTGGATTCTATATATATGGTTGCAACAATCACAGATTCCGTAGTGACTCCATATTGGGTGGATTCTATATCTACGGTTGCAACAATCACAGATTCTGTAGTGACTCCATATTGGGTGGATTCTATATATACGGTTGCAACAATCACAGATTCCGTAGTGACTCCATATTGGGTGGATTCTATATCTACGGTTGCAACAATCACAGATTCCGTAGTGACTCCATATTGGGTGGATTCTATATATATGGTTGCAACAATCACAGATTCCGTAGTGACTCCATATTGGGTGGATTCTATATCTACGGTTGCATCAATCACAGATTCCGTAGTGACTCCATATTGGGTGGATTCTATATCTACGGTTGCAACAATCACAGATTCCGTAGTGACTCCATATTGGGTGGATCGCAACCAACTTCCTTGGGAATGACAGCTGTGTACATTCAACTAATTCTATTTATACAGGTGGATCTTCCTGCTATGTAACTCGAGATCCAAGGCAATATCCGATCAGTCGTCCCGCTCTGAGAGTAACGTGTTCAATTCTAGTGCTAGACACTGTTCATTTGGTTTTGTTTAAACTCCCAAACCTTATCCATTACCTTAACCATTACCTTAACCCTTAGGAATGAATACTTTTACCTTAACCCTTAGGAATGAATGCATTACCTTAACCATTACCTTAACCATTACCTTAACCATTACCTTAACCATTACCTTAACCATTACCTTAACCATTACCTTAACCATTACCTTAGCCATTAGGAATGAATGCCTTACCTTAACCTTAGCCATTACCTTAGCCATTACCTTAGCCATTACCTTAGCCATTACCTTAGCCATTACCTTAACCATTAGGAATGAATGCATTACCTTAACCATTACCTTAACCATTAGGAATGAATGCCTTACCTTAACCATTAGAAATGAATGCTTTAACTTAACTGTGTAGTTGTTTCTGTTGTAACCCTATCCCAAACATATTTTCTAAGCCTTTCCCAGAAGACCCTGGGCATAGTGACCATCCAAACATGGAATGTTTAGGGAATCTTTGGGAATGAGCTCCATGTGGTTGTCTTGGGAATGTGTATGCGTGTGTGGTGTGTGTATGTGTGTTTGTGTAGGGACTAGTGTGACATTTGAGAGGTGAAAACACACCTATGTCAATATCGTCTCTGACATCTGAGACCGAGGCCACACATGGACCCAACAGTGACAATAAACACAGAGAAAACAGGGTTCAAATGAGAAAACCAGGGCACCATTCCCCAGATGGAAGGAGATAGGGAGGGACAGAGATAGTGAGAATGGCAATATTTAATTCTCTTTCCCTCCTTTTCCAGAGCTTCCTCTTTCCTGAAAGGGACAGTACACACACACACACACACACACACACACACACACACACACACAACACACAACACACCACACACCACACACCACACACCACACACCACACACACACCTTGTCCCTCTAATCCTGATCGACGATGTCTAGACACCTCTTTACTGCATAATCACTGAATAAGGTAGAAGAGGAGAGGAGAGGGGAAAGGGGGAAGGTAGTAGAAGGAAGACAAGAATGCAGAGGGGAAAGACAGAGTGGGAGAGGAGGACTGAGGAACAAAATGAGGTGTATTGGAGCACAGACATGTGTGCATATGAAATTACATTCATTATTTTCTCTAATCACATGAGAGAGAGACAGAGACAGAGAGACAGAGAGAGCCAGAGAGAGAGAGACAGAGAGAGAGAGAGAGAGAGAGACAGAGAGAGCCAGAGCCAGAGAGAGAGCCAGAGAGAGAGCCAGAGAGAGAGCCAGAGAGAGAGCCAGAGAGAGAGAGGCAGAGAGAGAGAGGCAGAGACAGAGACAGAGACAGAGAGGCAGAGGCAGAGACAGAGGCAGAGACAGAGGCAGAGACAGAGAAAAAAGTAGAGAGGACAGGGTCTAATATACGAGCATCAGCCTTTATAAATGTTTCAGTCCTATAGAGTTCTCCTTCCAGTCTGTTAGCATGTTAAACACTCAGAATATATACACTATATGACCAAAAGTATGAGAGACACACACACAGGGGGACAAACACCTATCTGGGGGAGACAACGTTCCCTCCCCATATGCCCCCCTAGGCACAACTATGACAACAACTACGACAAAAACGGGTCACAACTCCTGCAGCTCTGTGTCACGCTGGCTATATACATAGTCAATAGTAGGCCTTCGAGGGGACTCCTATGGTAGGTACAGCAATAGATCCTCTCTTGGCAGTAGTACGGTACACAACATTATCACTGACCTCAACCCAGAGTCTCTCAAAGCGTTCACAGTCAGCCCACTGACACCCCTATCAGATCACAACAAAATCACAGTCTACTTAAACAGAGCAATACTCAATCATGAGGCATCAAAGGAACTGAATAATATTAAGAAATGCTTTAGATGGAAGGAAAGTTGCGTGGAAACCTACCAAAAAACAATTAGGCAACAACAAATTCAATCCCTTTTTGTCACGATCTTCTTCACCTGAGGAACAGGAAAGATCGGACCAAAACGCAGTGTGGTAAGTGTCCATGTTCATGTAATACAACTGAACACGAAATACAAAATAACAAAGTGAAAACAATGAAAATCGAAGCAGTCTTGAAAGGTGACACAACACAAAACAGGAAACAACTGCCCACAAAGCCCATGTGGACCTAAGTATGGTTCTCCATCAGAGCCAATGATAGACAGCTGTCCCTGATTGAGAACCATACCCGGCCAAAAACAAAGAAATACAAAAACATAGAAAAAAGAACATAGAATGGTCACCCTAGTCACACCCTGGTGACACTTTTAGACAACTTCCTGGACAAAACATTTCACTGTAATAGTGAAGGTGTACATTTGGCAGTAGAAAACCTAAACAGTATATTTGACCTCTCAGCTCTCAGTCATCATGCCAGGTAGTCCTGAGGCATGGTCTTAGGGCTCAGGTCCTCCGAGAGAGAGAGAGAGAGAAAGAAAGAAAGAAAGAAAGAAAGAAAGAAAGAAAGAAAGAAAGAAAGAAAGAAAGAGAGAATTAGAGAGAGCATACTTAAATTCACACATACTTAAATTCACTCCAGATATAACAGACTGACCCCCACCCCCGACACATAAACATCTGAAGCATAAATACTGGAGGCTGAGACAGGAGGGGTCAGGAGACATTGTGGCCCCATCCGATGATACAGGGCCAAACAGGCAGGATATAACCCCACCCACTTTGCCAAAGCACAGCCCCCACACCACAAGAGGGATATCTTCAACCACCAACCGACCAGCCACGGCACAAACCAAGGGGGGTGCCAACCCAGACAGGAAGACCACGTCAGTGACTCAACCCACTCAAGTGACGCACCCCTCCTAGGGACGGCATGGAAGAGCACCAGTAAGCCAGTGACTCGGCCCCTGTAATAGGGTTGGAGTCAGAGAATCCCAGGGGAGAGAGGGGGACAGGCCAGGCAGAGACAGCAAGGGTGGTTCGTTGCTCCAGTGCCTTTCCGTTCACCTTCACACTCCTGGGCCAGACTACACTCAATCATATGACCCACTGAAGAGATGAGTCTTCAATAAAGACTTAAAGGTTGAGACCGAGTCTGCATCTCTCACATGGGTAGGCAGACCATTCCATAAAAATGGAGCCCTATAGGAGAAAGCCCTGCCTCCAGCTGTTTGCTTAGAAATTCTAGACACGATTAGGAGGCCTGCGTCTTGTGACCGTAGCGTACGTGTAGGTATGTACGGCAGGACCAAATTGGAAAGATAGGGAGGACAACAATGATACATGATTTGATGAGGAATGCAAAAAACCATGAGAAAGAAATTGAGATAACCTATCCTATCGAAAACAAAGAGACCCAGACAACCTGAGAACTCATTCACTAAAACAATACAGAAAGGAAAAAGAAGGCACTGTAAAGAGTGACACTGGAGATGAGAAGCAGGTACAGGGAGTTAACATTTCATTAGGAAAGTACAGGAAACAGGACAGGAACAGCTTCAGAACTGGGAAACACAAAGTTTCTTACAAACTCCCTAGAAAGGCCAAAACCTAGGAAGAAACCTAGAGAGGAACCAGGCTATGAGGGGTGGCCAGTCTTCTTCTGGCTGTGCCGGGTGGAGATTATAACAGAACATTGCCAAGATGTTCAAATGTTCATAGATGACCTGCAGGGTCAAATAATAATAATCACAGTGGTTATAGAGAGTGCAACAGGTCAGAACATCAGAAGTAAATGTCAGTTGGCTTTTCATAGCCAATCATTCAGAGTATCTCTACCACACCTGCTGTCTCTAGAGAGTTGAAAACAGCAGGTCTGGGACAGTTAGTGGGTCCGGTGAACAGGTCAGGTTTCTATAGCTGCAGGCAGAACAGTTAAAACTGGAGCAGCAGCACGGCCAGGTGGACTGGGGACAGCAAGGAGTCATCATGCCAGGTAGTCCTGAGGCATGGTCCTAGAGCTCAGGTCCTCCCAGAGAGAGAAAGAAAGAAAAAAAACAGAGAATTAGCGAGAGCATACTTACATTCACACAGGACACCAGATAAGACAGGAGAAATACTCCAGATATAACAGACTGACCCTAAACCCCCGACTCATAAACTAGAACAACAACAAAGGACCCTGTGAAGATGCTGGAGGAAACAGGTACAAAACTATCTAAATGCACAGTAAAACAAGTCTTAAATCGACACAACCTGAAAGGCCGCTCAGCAAGGAAAAGGCCACTGCTTCAGGACCGCACATAGAAAAGCCAGACTACGGTTTGCAACTGCACATGGGGACAAAGATCGTACTTCTTGGAGAAATGTCCTCTGGTCTGATGAAACAAAAACAGAACTGTTTGTCCATAATGACCATTGTTATGTTTGGAGTAAAAAGTGGAAGGCTTGCAAGCCGAAGATCACCATCCCAACCGTGAAGCACGGGGGTGGCAGCATCATGTTGTGGGGGTGCTTTGCTGCAGGAGGGACTGGTGCACTTCACAAAATAGATGGCATCATGGAGGCAGGAAAATTATGTGGTTATATTGAAGCAACATCTCAAGACATCAGTCAGGAAGTTAAAGCTTGGTCGCAAATGGGTCTTCCAAACGGACAATGACCCCAATCATATTTACAAAGTTGTGGCAAAATGGTTTACGGACAACAAAGTCAAGGTATTGGAGTGGCCATCTCAAAGCCCTGACCTCAATCCTATACAACATTTGTGGGCAGAAATGAAAAAGCGTGTGTGAGCAAGGAGTCCTACAACCCTGACTTAGTTAAACCAGCTCTGTCAGGAGGAATGGGCCAAAATTCACCCAATTTATTGTGGGAAGCTTGTGGAAGGCTACCTGAAATGTTTGACACAAGTTAAACACTTTAAAGGCAATGTTACCAAATACTAATTAAGTGTATGTACATTTCTGACCCACTCGGAATGTTATGAAAGAAGTTGAAGCTGAAATAAATCATTCTCTCTACTATTATTCGGACATTTCACATTCTTAAAATAAATGGGAGACTCTGGCGGCTCCGGACTGAAGGGCGATAAAATAAATGGCGATCCTAACTGACCAAAAGCAGGGAATTTTTACTTGGATTAAATGACAGGAATTGTGAAAAACTGAGTTTAAATGTGTTTGGCTAACGTGTATGTAAACATCCGTCTTCAACTGTATTTATCAAAACGGAAATGTATGGGTAAACCACTTCTCCAATCTTTTTGGTCCTATCACAAAGAACAAACAATAAAAACATCTACATGATCAATTACAAATCTTTGAATCAACTATTAAAGATTACCAGAACCCACTAAATTATCCAATGGCATTGAATGTAAACAAACCCTTCAACTCAAAAGGCATGTGGTGTTGATGGTATCCTCAATGAACTTGTAAAATATACAGACCACAAATTCTAATTGGCTATATTCACATCTTCCCCAATATTTTGAACTGGGGAAGATGCTAATGCGATTAGCATGAGGTTGTAATTACAGTTCCTTGCAAAAGTATTCACCACCTTGGCGTTTTTCCTATTTAGTTGCATTACAACCTGAAATTTAAATGGATTTTTATTTGTATTTCATGTAATGGACAAACACAAAATAGTCCCAATTGGTGAAGTGAAATAAAAAAAAATACTTGTTTCAAACAATTCTAAAAAAATGTAAAACGGAAGTGATGCGTGCTGTATATATTCACCCCTTTACTCTGAAGCCCCTAAATAAGATCTGGTGCAACCAATTACCTTCAAAAGTCACATAATTAGTTAAATAAAGTCCACCTGTATGCACTCTAAGTGTCACATGATCTCAGTATATACACACCTGTTCTGAAAGACACCAGAGTCTGCAACACCACTAAGCAAGGGGCACCACCAAGAAAGTGGGAATATGAAGACCAAGGAGCTCTCCAAACAGGTCAGGGACAAATGTGTGGAGAAGTACAGATCAGTGTTGGGTTATAAAAAAATATCACGGAACACCATTAAATCCATTATTAAACATTTGAAAGAATATGGCACCACAACAAACCTGCCAAGAGAGGGCCGCCCACCAAAGCTCCCGGACCAAGCAAGGAGGGTATTAATCAGAGAGGCAACAAGGAAACCGCTATATCTGGCGCAAACCCAACGCAAACCCAACACCCCAAGAATGCTGCCACCACCATGTTGTGGGATGTTGGGAAACTGGTCAGAATTTAAGGAATGATGGATGGCGCTAAATACAGGGAAATTCTTGATGGAAACCTGTTTCAGTCTCCCAGAGATTTGAGACTGGGACGGAGGTTCACCTTCCAGCAGGACAATGACCCTAAACATACTGCTAAAGCATACTGCTAAAGCAACACTCGAGTGGTTTAAGGGGAAACATGTTTGAATGGCCTAGTCAAAGCCCAGGCCTCAATCCAATTGAGAATCTGTGGTATGACTTAACGATTGCTATACACAAGCATAACCCAACCAACTTGAATGTGCTGGAGCAGTTTTGCCTCGAAGAATGGGCAACAATCTCAGTGGCTAGATGTGCCAAGCTTCACAAGAGACTTGCAGCTGTAATTGCTGCAAAATGTGTCTCTACAAAGTATTGGCTTTGGGGGAAGAATAGTTCAAGTTTTCTGTTTCTTTTGTCTTATTTCTTGTTTGTTTCACAAGACAAAATGTTTTTCATCTTCAAAGTGGTAGGCATGTTGTGTAAATCAAATGAAACAATACTCCCCCAAAATCTATTATATTTCCAGGTTGTTAGGCAATAAAATAGGAAAAATGCCAAGGGGGGTGAATACTTTCGCAAGCCACAGTAACAAGAAAATATCCCAGAACATAGACATATCTGATATTGGCAGAAATCTTAAATTATTGTTAATCCAACTGCACTGTCCAATTTACAGTAGCTATTACTTTGAAATGATACCATGTTTGAGGAGAGTACACAATTTTGAACATGAGATGTTTTTAATAAACATATTAGGCACATTTGGGCAGTCTTGGTACAACATTTTGAACAGATATGCAATGCTTCATTGGATCAGTCTAAAGCTTTACACCTATACTGCTGCCATCCAGTGACCAAAATCGAATTTGCAACTGGGCTGGAATAATACATTATAATACATAATCGACAGCATAGTATAATACATTATGACCTTTCTCTTGCATTTTAAAGATGATGGTACAAAAAAAGTTGGTATTTTCTTTGTATTATCTTTTACCAGATCTATTGTGTTTCATTCTCCTACATTCCTTTCACATTTCCACAAACTCCAAAGTGTTTCCCATGAAATGGTAGCAAGAAAATGCATATCCTTGGTTCAGCTACAGGACGTTAGATTTGGGTATGTCATTTTAGGCTAAATATTTTAAAAAGGGGCCGATCCTTAAGCGTTTTTAAAGTGGAGACAAATTTGACCCCAATAACTGCTCGTGGGATATGAGTCAACAGCAACCTTGGCAAAATCCTCTGCATTATCATTAACAGCAGACTCATAAATGTCCTCAGTGAAAACAATGTACTGTGCAAATGTCAAATTGGCTTTTTTACCAAATTACCATACGACAGACCACGTATTCACCCTGCACACCCCAATTGACAAACAAACAAACCAAAACAAAGGGAAAGTCTTCTCATGCTGTTGACTTAATATGGCATGAGGGTCTGCTATATATATTGATGGAAAGTGGTGTTGGGGGAAAAACATACAAACAACAAGTGTGCAGTTAAAATTGGCAAAACAAAACAGGGTTGCAGCCCCCTTCAACAAGTGTATCAACACATTATCAAGGGCACTAGAACAGTCTGCAGCACCCCGCCTCACCCTACTAGAATCTGAAGTCAAATGCCTACTGCTTGCTGATGATCTGGTGCTTCTGTCCCCACCCAGGAGGGCCTACTGCAGCACCTAGATTTTCTGCACAGATTCTGTCAGACCTGGCGTCCCACCTGGCCAACATCCAGTGAGATTGCAGAGCGCCAAATTCAAATACAGAAATACTCATTATAAAAATTCAGAAAAGATAAAACTATTTTACATAGGTTTAAAGATTAACTTCTTGTGAATCCAACCACGGTGTCAGATTTCTAAACTGCTTTACGACAAAAGCATACCTTATGATTATTTGAGAACATCGCCCAGCAGACAAATCATTACAACAGTAACCAGCCAAGTAGAAGAGTTACACAAGTCAGAAATAGAGATAAAATTAATCACTTACCTTTGATGTTCTTCATATGGTTGCACTCAGAAGACATTAATTTATTCAATAAATGTTCATTTTGTTCAATACAGTCTCTCTTTATATCTGAAAACCTCCTTTTTGTTTGCGCGTTTTCTTCAGTAATCCACAGGCTCAAACGCAGTCACAACAGGCAGACTAAAAAATCCAAATTGTATCCATAAAGTTCATAGAAACATGTCAAACTATGTTTATATTCAAACCTCAGGTTGTTTTTAGCCTAAATAATCAATAATATTTCAACAGGACAATAACGTCGTCAATATAAAAGGTAAACAAGAAAGGTACTCTCTCGGTCGCGCGCATGAAAAAGCTTTGTGACACGGCAGGGTCCACTCATTCAGACTGCTCTTACTCCCTCATTTATCAGAATACAAGCCTAAAACAATTTCTAAAGACTGTTGACATCTAGTGGAAGACATAGGAACTGCAATTTGAGTCCTAAGTCAATGGATACTGTAATTGCATTGAATAGAAAACTACACAAAAAAAATCCTACTTCCTGAATGGATTTTTCTCAGGTTTTCGCCTGCCAAATCAGTTCTGTTATACTCACAGACACTATTTTAACAGTTTTGGAAACTTTAGAGTGTTTTCTATCAAAATATATATATATATATGCATATCCTATCTTCTGTGCCTGAATAGAAGGCCGTTTAAATTGGGCACGCTTTTCATCCAAAATTCCAAATGCTGCACTCTACCCTAGAGAAGTTAAACATCAGTGCCACATTCTGGAATATCCACCTAACTTTTGAACGCTTTTAAAAAAACGGAAGACAAACGCAGAAACTATGGATACAACTTCCTCTGTGCTCGAGCATTATCGTACTTCAAATGTGTTTCCTCTGTGCTCGAGCATTATCGTACTTCAAATGTGTTTCCTCTGTGCTCGAGCATTATCGTACTTCAAATGTGTTTCCTCTGTGCTCGAGCATTATCGTACTTCAAATGTGTTTCCTCTGTGCTCGAGCATTATCGTACTTCAAATGTGTTTCCTCTATGCTCGAGCATTATCGTACTTCAAATGTGTTTCCTCTGTGCTCGAGCATTATCGTACTTCAAATGTGTTTCCTCTGTGCTCGAGCATTATCGTACTTCAAATGTGTTTCCTCTGTGCTCGAGCATTATCGTACTTCAAATGTGTTTCCTCTGTGCTCGAGCATTATCGTACTTCAAATGTGTTTCCTCTGTGCTCAAGCATTATCGTACTTCAAATGTGTTTCCTCTGTGCTCGAGCATTATCGTACTTCAAATGTGTTTCCTCTGTGCTCGAGCATTATCGTACTTCAAATGTGTTTCCTCTGTGCTCGAGCATTATCGTACTTCAAATGTGTTTCCTCTATGCTCGAGCATTATCGTACTTCAAATGTGTTTCCTCTGTGCTCGAGCATTATCGTACTTCAAATGTGTTTCCTCTGTGCTCGAGCATTATCGTACTTCAAATGTGTTTCCTCTGTGCTCGAGCATTATCGTACTTCAAATGTGTTTCCTCTGTGCTCGAGCATTATCGTACTTCAAATGTGTTTCCTCTGTGCTCAAGCATTATCGTACTTCAAATGTGTTTCCTCTGTGCTCGAGCATTATCGTACTTCAAATGTGTTTCCTCTGTGCTCGAGCATTATCGTACTTCAAATGTGTTTCCTCTCTGCTCGAGCATTATCGTACTTCAAATGTGTTTCCTCTATGCTCGAGCATTATCGTACTTCAAATGTGTTTCCTCTTTGCTCGAGCATTATCGTACTTCAAATGTGTTTCCTCTTTGCTCGAGCATTATCGTACTTCAAATGTGTTTCCTCTGTGCTCGAGCATTATCGTACTTCAAATGTGTTTCCTCTATGCTCGAGCATTACCGTACTTCAAATGTGTTTCCTCTATGCTCGAGCATTATCGTACTTCAAATGTGTTTCCTCTGTGCTCGAGCATTATCGTACTTCAAATGTGTTTCCTCTGTGCTCGAGCATTATCGTACTTCAAATGTGTTTCCTCTGTGCTCGAGCATTATCGTACTTCAAATGTGTTTCCTCTGTGCTCGAGCATTATCGTACTTCAAATGTGTTTCCTCTGTGCTCGAGCATTATCGTACTTCAAATGTGTTTCCTCTGTGCTCGAGCATTATCGTACTTCAAATGTGTTTCCTCTGTGCTCGAGCATTATCGTACTTCAAATGTGTTTCCTCTGTGCTCGAGCATTATCGTACTTCAAATGTGTTTCCTCTTTGCTCGAGCATTATCGTACTTCAAATGTGTTTCCTCTTTGCTCGAGCATTATCGTACTTCAAATGTGTTTCCTCTGTGCTCGAGCATTATCGTACTTCAAATGTGTTTCCTCTGTGCTCGAGCATTATCGTACTTCAAATGTGTTTCCTCTTTGCTCGAGCATTATCGTACTTCAAATGTGTTTCCTCTTTGCTCGAGCATTATCGTACTTCAAATGTGTGCCACTAGAAATCTCTGCATTAGCATGTGTCTGTTAGCCCGAAACATCCTGACAAAAATAGAACATATTACTATCCTGCTAATGTGTAGACCAAACTGCAGAGAAAACCCCCATAGCCGATCCAAATGGTGGCCCAATCAGGCCAGATGCAGTCATTTCTAAATGAATACCGGGATGCATTCAAAACACCAGGCTTTTGAGCAGTTATTCAAATGACATAGGCTATTCACATCAGTTTACAGCCTAGCCTAGACTACAGTTTTGTACTCACTTGAAAACAATAATAACATGTGTCTATACATTGTGTTGTCGTAGCCTAGCTACGTAGCCTAGCTAGGATTTCTTGACCCTAAAATAATGCTAAAACGTATGGTAGCTTTTCCAGATGCGTAGCCGGGGATTCGAAACAGGAAGGCTCATCGTGTATCTACCTAGGTTTTAGTTAACTGATAAACTTAAACTGCTTAAATTAAACTGGATATACACCATATGTATGTTGACACCCCTTCAAATGAGTGGATTCAGCTCTTTTAGCCACACCCATTGCTGACAGGTGTATAAAATCAAGCACACAGCCATGCAATCTCCATAGACAAACATTGACAGTAGAATGACCTTCCTGAAGAGCTCAGTATCGTTCAACGTGGCACTGTCATAGGATGCCACCTTTCCAACAGTTTGTCATATTGCTGCCCTGCTAGAGCTGCACCGGTCAACTGTAAGTGCTGTTATTGTGAAGTGGAAAACGTCTAGGAGCAACAACGGCTCAGCTGCGAAAGTAGTAGGCCACACAAGCTCACAGAAAGGGACCGCCGAGTGCTGAAGCGCGTACAAATGGTCTGTACTTGGGTTGCGACAATCACTACCGAGTTCCAAACTGCCTCTGGAAGCAACATCAGCACAGTAACTGTAGCCAAGCTTCAGCTGGAGTGGTGTAAAATGTGCTGCCATTAGAGCAGTGAAAAACGCTACAGCATACAATGCCATTCAAAACTATTGTATGCTTTCAACTTTGTGGTAACAGTTTGGGGAAGGCCCTTTCCTGTTTCAGCATGACATTGCTCCTATGCACAAAGCGAGTACCATACAGAAATGGTTTGTCGATATCGGTGTGGAAGAACTTGAGTGGCCTGCACAGAGCCCTGACCTCAACCCCATCAAACACCTTTGGGATGAATTAGAACGCCGACTGCAAGCCAGGCCTAATCTTCCAACATCAGTGCCCGACCTCACTAATGCTCTTGTGGCTGAATGGATGCAAATCCCCGCAACAATGTTCCAACATCTAGTGGAAAGCCTTCCCAGAAGAGTGGAGGCTGTTATAGCAGCGATGTTCCAACATCTAGTGGAAAGCCTTCCCAGAAGAGTGGAGTCTGTTATAGCAGCAATGTTCCAACGTCTAGTGGAAAGCCTTCCCAGAAGAGTGGAGGCTGTTATAGCAGCAATGTTCCAACATCTAGTGGAAAGCCTTCCCAGAAGAGTGGAGGCTGTTATAGCAGCAATGTTCCAACATCTAGTGGAAAGCCTTCCCAGAAGAGTGGAGGCTGTTATAGCAGCAATGTTCCAACATCTAGTGGAAAGCCTTCCCAGAAGAGTGGAGGCTGTTATAGCAGCAATGTTCTAACATCTAGTGGAAAGCCTTCCCAGAAGAGTGGAGGCTGTTATAGCAGCAATGTTCCAACATCTAGTGGAAAGCCTTCCCAGAAGAGTGGAGGCTGTTATAGCAGCAATGTTCCAACATCTAGTGGAAAGCCTTCCCAGGAGAGTGGAGGCTCTTCTGCCCATGATTTCGGGAATTCGATGTTCGACGAGCACATACTTTTGTGCTCGTGTCCACATACTTTTGGTCATGTAGTGGATTCACTGCAGTATTAAGCCTAACATTGAGCTTTTGAATTATGGTTTAATATAATATGCATAAGCTCCTACTTAGGCTAAAGGCTTTGTTCTGTTTCGCAATTACACACCTGGCCTCCCCACTGCCACGGCTATCCCTCCTAAATCAGGGGCGGCAGGGTAGCCTAGTGGTTAGAGTGTAGAGGCGGCAGGGTAGCCTAGTGGTTAGAGTGTCGAGGCGGCAGGGTAGCCTAGTGGTTAGGGTGTAGAGGCGGCAGGGTAGCCTAGTGGTTAGAGTGTAGGGGCGGCAGGTAGCCTAGTGGTTAGAGTGTAGGGGCGGCAGGTAGCCTAGTGGTTAGAGTGTAGGTATCAAATCAAATCAAATTTTATTTGTCACATACACATGGTTAGCAGATGTTAGTGCGAGTGTAGCGAAATGCTTGTGCTTCTAGTTCCGACAATGCAGTAATAACCAACAAGTAATCTAGCTAACAATTCCAAAACTACTACCTTATAGACACAAGTGTAAGGGGATAAAGAATATGTACATAAAGATATATGAATGAGTGATGGTACAGAGCGGCATAGGCAAGATACAGTAGATGGTATCGAGTACAGTATATACATATGAGATGAGTATGTAAACAAAGTGCCATAGTTAAAGTGGATAGTGATACATGTATTACATAAAGATGCAGTAGATGATATAGAGTACAGTATATACGTATACATATGAGATGAATAATGTAGGGTATGTAAACATTATATTAGGTAACATTGTTTAAAGTGGCTAGTGATATATTTTACATCATTTCCCATCAATTCCCATTATTAAAGTGGCTGGAGTTGAGTCAGTGTGTTGGCAGCAGCCACTTAATGTTAGTGATGGCTGTTTAACAGTCTGATGGCCTTGAGATAGAAGCTGTTTTTCAGTCTCTCGGTCCCAGCTTTGATGCACCTGTACTGACCTCGCCTTCTGGATGATAGCGGGGTGAACTGGCAGTGGCTCGGGTGGTTGTTGTCCTTGTAGTTAGAGTGTAGGGGCGGCAGGTAGCCTAGTGGTTAGAGCGTTGGACTAGTAAGCAAGTTGCAAGTTCTAGTCCCCAAGCTGACAAGGTACAAATCTGTCGTTCTGCCCCTTAACAGGCAGTCAACCCACTGTTCCTAGGCCCTCATTGAAAATAATAATTTGTTCTTAACTGACTTGCCTAGTTAAATAAAGGTTATAAAAATAAAATCTCAAGAAGTCCCAGGAAAAGCCAGACGACCAGAGCCTGTTGGAAACTTATTTTGACCGAACAGCCTATTGGAGGAGAGAAACTTATTTTGACCTAACAGCCTATTGGAGGACAGATGCACGCTTACTCTTGCTTGCCTATTGGACGAGAGATGCATTCCGCTTGCTGAATGTAAAGTAGGCCACAGCGTGGACGGGAGGGGAGTTGGACGGGAGGGGAGTTGGACGGGAGGGGAGTTGGACGGGATGGGAGTTGGACGGGAGGGGAGTTGGACGGGAGGGGAGTTGGACGGGAGGGGAGGAGGGGAGTTGGACGGGAGGGGAGTTGGACGGGAGGGGAGTTGGACGGGAGGGGAGTTGGACGGGAGGGGAGTTGGACGGGAGGGGAGTTGGACGGGAGGGGAGGAGGGGAGTTGGACGGGAGGGGAGTTGGACGGGAGGGGAGTTGGACGGGACGGGAGGGGAGTTGGACGGGAGGGGAGTTGGACGGGAGGGGAGTTGGACGGGAGGGGAGTTGGACGGGAGGGGAGTTGGACGGGAGGGGAGGAGGGGAGTTGGACGGGAGGGAGTTGGACGGGAGGGGAGTTGGACGGGAGGGGAGTTGGACGGGAGGGGGAGTTGGACGGGAGGGGAGTTGGACGGGATGGGAGTTGGACGGGAGGGGAGTTGGACGGGATGGGAGTTGGACGGGAGGGGAGTTGGACGGGAGGGGAGTTGGACGGGAGGGGAGTTGGACGGGAGGGGAGTTGGACGGGAGGGGAGTTGGACGGGAGAGGGGAGTTGGACGGGAGGGGAGTTGGACGGGAGGGGAGTTGGAAAAGGAGAAGCCTGTATTTTCCCACCATTAGGCCTATCTTAACACTGGTCTACATCCTGACAAAATACAGCACGTGAGTAGTGTGCTAATATACCTTCCTGGACCTTTTAAACTGTTGAGAATAGGACCACACTGATCCAAATGGTTGCATTGATCAGACCTAGGCAGTTATGTCCACATGAAACAAAAACAGGATGTTAGAGCGATTATTCAAATTAGCATCACATCACTGCGGCTTACAGCCAATAGACAATAATGGTGTCCTCCTCAATCCACTGTGTTGTTGTAGCCCAGGTAGAATAAATGTTATTGTCTGAAACAAAAGTATGCCTTGGCCTAATCAATAGTGAAGCTTTGAGATCTGCCATTTCATCATAATAATAATAATAATATAATAATAATAATATCTCATCATCTGTTCACTTTTTATTCTTGCACGTTCACAGGTAACAATTGAGCCGATATCCCTAATATTTAGCTTTGTACTTCGGCTACACATCACTAACCATTCCTCTATAGGCCTCTCCTCTATAGGCCATTCCTCTATAGGCCATTCCTCTATAGGCCATTCCTCTATAGGCCATTCCTCTATAGGCCATTCCTCTATAGGCCATTCCTCTATAGGCCATTCCTCTATAGGCCATTCCTCTATAGCACATATGTCAGAGTCAAGGCCCGCGGGCCACATCCGGCCCGCGAGAAGGTTTTTACGGCCCCTGGGATGATCTTGATTTATTATTAGAACCGGCCCGCAGACCGCAGCAAGCCGGCAGCCCGCAGATCTTTTACACGCACCAATACTACATTTCCCACAATGCAACGGTGACGCACCGAGCAGTAGGCTGCTTCATTTCAATATTTATTGGCACAGCAGTTGTCAGCATCACAGTAAAATTAACTTTCAGATACCCATCAAAAATGGCAAAACGGAAGGTGGACACTGAGAACCGGGGTTTCAAACAAGGTGGGAGTCGGAGTATTTGTTCACGGAGGTAGCTGGAAAACCTGTGTGTCTTCTGTGTGGAGAAAGTGTGGCGGTACTGAAAGAGTATAATCTGAGACGACATTATGAAACGAAACACGTGGACAAAAACAAGAATATGGACATGGAACAAAGGCTACAAAAGGCAGAGGAATTAAAACGAGGCCTCAAATCTCGACAGGCTCTGTTCAAAAAAGCCAAATCACAAGGCCAGGCTGCTGTCAAGGCCAGTTTTATTTTGGCAGAAGAGATCGCTAAATCAGCCCGGCCATTTACGGAGGGGGATTTCATCAAAAACTGCATGATTAAAGTTTGTGACGAAGTTTGCCCAGAAAAAGGCAACTCTTTTTAAATGTGAGTCTGAGCAGAAACACCATTGCCGAGAGAGTAGACCAGTTGTCCATCAATCTAAAAGAGCAGCTTGTGAAAAAGGGAAAAGATTTCATTGCATATTCCTTGGCTGTGGATGAGAGCACCGACATTTCTGACATTGCCCAGTTGTCAATTTTCATCCGCGGAGTGGACTCCAGCCTAAGCGTGACAGAGGAGTTTTTGGCTTTACGTCCTATGCATGGCACAACTACGGGGCATGATTTGTATGAAGAGGTGTCAAGATGTGTAAATGAGATGGAGCTGCCTTGGGAAAAACTCGTGGGTTTGACAACCGACGGAGCACCTGCGATGTGTGGACACAGGAGCGGACTGGTGGCGAAGATACGGGAAAAGATGCAAGAGGAAAACGCGACAGGTGAGCTGACAGCTTATCATTGTATCATACACCAGGAAGCGTTGTGCGGTAAAGCCTTGAAAATGGAGCATGTAATGAGCATCATCACGCGCACAGTTAACTTTATCAGAGCCAAAGGTTTGAATCACCGCCAGTTCAAGGCATTTCTGACGGAGTTAGAAACGGAGCATGGTGATTTGCCTTATCACACAGAGGTGCGATGGCTAAGCCAGGGAAAGGTGCTTCAAAGATGTTTCGAGCTTCGTGAGGAGATTTGTCTGTTCTTGGACAGCAAAGGGAAAGACACAACACAACTCCGAGACGAAATGTTTCTGTGTGAAATGGCTTTTCTGTGTGACATTACGAGTCATCTGAATGCAATGAACTTGCAGCTGCAGGGTCGGGATCGTGTCATCTCTGATATGTACAGTACAGTGAAGGCATTTAAAACCAAACTGACTCTGTGGGAGACGCAGATGCGGAAAGAAAATTTGAGCCACTTTCCCAGCTGCCAGACCATGAAAGAGAAGCTCTCTACCAGTGCGTTCCCGAGCGCACAGTTGGCTGATAAAATAGGTATGCTTGCCGCTGACTTTCGACGCCGATTTGCTGACTTTGAAGCACAAAAAAGCAGGTTGGAACTGCTCGGTAACCCATTTGCTGTTGACGTGGAAAGCTCACCACCAAACCTCCAAATGGAGTTGATTGACCTCCAATGCAATGATGCACTGAGGGCAAAATATGCGGCAGTGGGTGCTGCGGAGTTCGCCCGTTTCCTCCCGACACAATGCCCCAGCTGCGCATCCAGGCTGCTCAAACGTTGTCTATGTTTGGCAGCACATACCTGTGTGAACAACTGTTTTCTTTGATGAACTTGAACAAAACATCACACAGAAGTCGACTTACTGCTGAACACCTCCACTCAATTCTGAGGATTTCCTCAGCTCAGAGCCTTACCCCGAACATTGATGAACTTGTGGAAAAGATGGGACACCACCAAGTATCACCCTCAACCTCAAACAAGTGAACATTACTGTGCAATCACATATTTAGAGTTTTTACTCAGTTCAAGTTTAAAAGTTAAAGTTTAATATTTGTTTTCACTGCATGTTACTTCTCCTTAAACAAAGTGTTGTTTTTGATTAATAGATTTTTGCACTTTATTTTATTGTATTTCAATCCAATTATATTTTAAAAATATTTCAGTTGAGTGGATGATAGAAAATTGCTATTATTGTTTTTTTCTTTGAAGTAAATTTAGCCCACTTTTGCTAAAATAGAAAATTTAGGCTACTGATGGTGCCTTGCATACCGGTTTCTTTCATTTAATGTTCATGTTATGGGGATTTTTATATAAAGGAAATTTGTCTTTTGTGTCTGTTGAAAATTAAAGATTACTGACAGAGCCATAAGAAAATATTGCTTTATTTATCTGATCATATTGGAATATATTTGTTAGGTTTTCAGTAGGTCCAATTAGGTTCACTAGACTATATGCGTCATTTAAAAATTTTTCAATGAACATTCGAACAGTCCGGCCCTCGGCTTGTAGCTAAATTTTTATTTGGCCCTCCGTCCATTTGACTTTGACACCCCTGCATAGGCTATTCCTCTATAGGCCATTCCTCTATAGGCCATTCTTCTACAGGCCATTCCTCTACAGGCCATTCCTCTATAGGCCATTCCTCTATAGGCCATTCCTCTATAGGCCATTCCTCTATAGGCCATTCCTCTATAGGCCATTCCTCTATAGGCCATTCCTCTATAGGCCATTCCTCTATAGGCTATTCCTCTATAGGCCATTCCTCTATAGGCCATTCCTCTATAGGCCATTCCTCTATAGGCCATTCCTCTATAGGCCATTCCTCTATAGGCCATTCCTCTATAGGCCATTCCTCTATAGGCCATTCCTCTATAGGCCATTCCTCTGTAGGCCATTCCTCTATAGGCCATTCCTCTGTAGGCCATTCCTCTATAGGCCATTCCTCTATAGGCCATTCCTCTATAGGCCATTCCTCTATAGGCCATTCCTCTATAGGCCATTCCTCTATAGGCCATTCCTCTATAGGCCATTCCTCTATAGGCCATTCCTCTATAGGCCATTCCTCTATAGGCCATTCCTCTATAGGCCATTCTTCTATAGGCCATTCCTCTATAGGCCATTCCTCTATAGGCCATTCCTCTATAGGCCATTCCTCTATAGGCTATTCCTCTATAGGCCATTCCTCTATAGGCCATTCCTCTATAGGCCATTCCTCTATAGGCCATTCAACTATAGGCCATTCCTCTATAGGCCATTCCTCTATAGGCCATTCCTCTATAGGCCATTCCTCTATAGGCCATTCCTCTTTAGGCCAATCCTCTATAGGCCATTCCTCTATAGGCCATTCTTCTATAGGCCATTCCTCTATAGGCCATTCCTCTATAGGCCATTCCTCTATAGGCCATTCCTCTTTAGGCCATTTCTCTATAGGCCATTCCTCTATAGGCCATTCCTCTATAGGCCATTCCTCTTTAGGCCATACCTCTATAGGCAATTCCTCTATAGGCCATTCCTCTATAGGCCATTCCTCTATAGGCCATTCCTCTATAGGCGATTCCTCTATAGGCCATTCTTCTACAGGCCATTCCTCTATAGGCCATACCTCTATAGGCCATTCCTCTATAGGCCATTCCTCTATAGGCCATTCCTCTTTAGGCCATTACTCTATAGGCCATTCCTCTATAGGCCATTCCTCTATAGGCCATTCCTCTATAGGCCATTCCTCTATAGGCCATTCCTCTATAGGCCATTCCTCTATAGGCCATTCCTCTATAGGCCATTCCTCTATAGGCCATTCCTCTATAGGCCATTCCTCTATAGGCCATTCCTCTATAGGCCATTCCTCTATAGGCCATTCCTCTATAGGCCATTCCTCTATAGGCCATTCCTCTATAGGCCATTCCTCTATAGGCCATTCATCTGTAGGCCATTCCTCTATAGGCCATTCCTCTATAGGCCATTCCTCTATAGGCCATTCCTCTATAGGCCATTCCTCTATAGGCCATTCCTCTATAGGCCATTCCTCTATAGGCCATTCCTCTATAGGCCATTCCTCTGTAGGCCATTCCTCTATAGGCCATTCCTCTATAGGCCATTCCTCTATAGGCCATTCCTCTATAGGCCATTCCTCTATAGGCCATTCCTCTGTAGGCCATTCCTCTATAGGCCATTCCTCTATAGGCCATTCCTCTATAGGCCTCTCCTCTGTAGGCCATTCCTCTATAGGCCATTCCTCTATAGGCCATTCCTCTATAGGCCATTCCTCTATAGGCCATTCCTCTATAGGCCATTCCTCTATAGGCCATTCCTCTTTAGGCCTCTCCTCTTTAGGCCATTCCTCTATAGGCCTCTCCTCTATAGGCCTCTCCTCTATAGGCCTCTCCTCTATAGGCCTCTCCTCTATAGGCCATTCCTCTACAGGCCATTCCTCTGTAGGCCATTCCTCTATAGGCCTCTCCTCTTTAGGCCATTCCTCTATAGGCCATTCCTCTATAGGCCATTCCTCTATAGGCCATTCTTCTACAGGCCATTCCTCTATAGGCCATACCTCTATAGGCCATTCCTCTATAGGTCATTCCTCTGTAGGCCATTCCTCTATAGGCCATTCCTCTATAGGCCATTCTTCTATAGGCCATTCCTCTATAGGCCATTCCTCTATAGGCCATTCTTCTATAGGCCATTCCTCTATAGGCCATTCCTCTATAGGCCATTCCTCTATAGGCCATTCCTCTTTAGGCCATTCCTCTATAGGCCATTCCTCTATAGGCCATTCCTCTATAGGCCATTCCTCTTTTGGCCATTCCTCTATAGGCCATTCCTCTATAGGCCATTCCTCTATAGGCCATTCCTCTATAGGCCATTCCTCTATAGGCCATTCCTCTTTAGGCCATTCCTCTATAGGCCATTCCTCTGTAGGCCATTCCTCTATAGGCCTCTCCTCTTTAGGCCATACCTCTATAGGCCATTCCTCTGTAGGCCATTCCTCTTTAGGCCATTCCTCTATAGGCCATTCCTCTATATGCCATTCCTCTATAGGCCATTCCTTTGTAGGCCATTCCTCTATAGGCCATTCCTCTTTCGGCCATTCCTCTTTCGGCCATTCCTCTTTCGGCCATTCCTCTGTAGGCCTCTCCTCTATAGGCCATCCCTCTATAGGCCATTCCTCTATAGGCCATTCCTCTATAGGCCATTCCTCTTTAGGCCATTCCTCTATAGGCCATTCCTCTGTAGGCCATTCCTCTATAGGCCTCTCCTCTTTAGGCCATTCCTCTATAGGCCATTCCTCTATAGGCCATTCCTCTATAGGCCATTCCTCTGTAGGCCATTCTTCTATAGGCCATTCCTCTATAGGCCATTCCTCTGTAGGCCATTCTTCTATAGGCCATTCCTCTATAGGCCATTCCTCTATAGGCCATTCCTCTATAGGCCATTCCTCTGTAGGCCATTCCTCTATAGGCCATTCCTCTATAGGCCATTCTTCTATAGGCCATTCCTCTATAGGCCATTCTTCTATAGGCCATTCCTCTATAGGCCATTCTACTATAGGCCATTCCTCTATAGGCCATTCCTCTATAGGCCATTCCTCTATAGGTCATTCTTCTACAGGCCATTCCTCTATAGGCCATTCCTCTATAGGCCATTCTTCTATAGGCCATTCCTCTATAGGCCATTCCTCTATAGGCCATTCCTCTATAGGCCATTCCTCTATAGGCCATTCTTCTATAGGCCATTCCTCTTTAGGCCATTCCTCTATAGGCCATTCCTCTATAGGCCATTCCTCTATAGGCCATTCCTCTATAGGCCATTCCTCTATAGGCCATTCCTCTTTAGGCCATTCCTCTATAGGCCATTCCTCTGTAGGCCATTCCTCTATAGGCCTCTCCTCTTTAGGCCATTCCCCTATAGGCCATTCCTCTGTAGGCCATTCCTCTTTAGGCCATTCCTCTATAGGCCATTCCTCTATAGGCCATTCCTCTGTAGGCCATTCCTCTATAGGCCTCTCCTCTTTAGGCCATTCCTCTATAGGCCATTCCTCTATAGGCCATTCCTCTATAGGCCATTCCTCTATAGGCCATTCCTCTTTAGGCCATTCTTCTATAGGCCATTCCTCTATAGGCCATTCCTCTATAGGCCATTCCTCTTTAGGCCATTCCTCTATAGGCCATTCCTCTATAGGCCATTCCTCTATAGGCCATTCTTCTACAGGCCATTCCTCTATAGGCCATACCTCTATAGGCCATTCCTCTATAGGCCATTCCTCTGTAGGCCATTCCTCTATAGGCCATTCCTCTATAGGCCATTCCTCTATAGGCTATTCCTCTATAGGCCATTCATCTGTAGGCCATTCCTCTATAGGCCATTCCTCTATAGGCCATTCCTCTATAGGCCATTCCTCTATAGGCCATTCCTCTATAGGCCATTCCTCTATAGGCCATTCCTCTATAGGCCATTCCTCTATAGGCCATTCCTCTATAGGCCATTCCTCTATAGGCCATTCCTCTATAGGCCATTCCTCTATAGGCCATTCCTCTATAGGCCATTCCTCTATAGGCCATTCCTCTATAGGCCATTCCTCTATAGGCCATTCCTCTATAGGCCATTCCTCTATAGGCCTCTCCTCTGTAGGCCATTCCTCTATAGGCCATTCCTCTGTAGGCCATTCCTCTTTAGGCCATTCCTCTATAGGCCATTCCTCTATATGCCATTCCTCTATAGGCCATTCCTTTGTAGGCCATTCCTCTATAGGCCATTCCTCTTTCGGCCATTCCTCTTTCGGCCATTCCTCTTTCGGCCATTCCTCTGTAGGCCTGTCCTCTATAGGCCATCCCTCTATAGGCCATTCCTCTATAGGCCATTCCTCTATAGGCCATTCCTCTTTAGGCCATTCCTCTATAGGCCATTCCTCTGTAGGCCATTCCTCTATAGGCCTCTCCTCTTTAGGCCATTCCTCTATAGGCCATTCCTCTATAGGCCATTCCTCTATAGGCCATTCCTCTGTAGGCCATTCTTCTATAGGCCATTCCTCTATAGGCCATTCCTCTGTAGGCCATTCTTCTATAGGCCATTCCTCTATAGGCCATTCCTCTATAGGCCATTCCTCTCTAGGCCATTCCTCTGTAGGCCATTCCTCTATAGGCCATTCCTCTATAGGCCATTCTTCTATAGGCCATTCCTCTATAGGCCATTCTTCTATAGGC
Source organism: Oncorhynchus keta (assembly GCF_023373465.1). Classification (NCBI taxonomy): domain Eukaryota; kingdom Metazoa; phylum Chordata; class Actinopteri; order Salmoniformes; family Salmonidae; genus Oncorhynchus; species Oncorhynchus keta. The sequence goes on along the minus strand of NC_068440.1, from coordinate 39,464,716 downwards.
CATTCCTCTATAGGCCATTCTTCTATAGGCCATTCCTCTATAGGCCATTCCTCTATAGGCCATTCCTCTATAGGCCATTCTTCTATAGGCCATTCCTCTATAGGCCATTCCACTATAGGCCATTCCTCTATAGGCCATTCCTCTATAGGCCATTCTTCTATAGGCCATTCCTCTTTAGGCCATTCCTCTATAGGCCATTCCTCTATAGGCCATTCCTCTATAGGCCATTCCTCTTTAGGCCATTCCTCTATAGGCCATTCCTCTATAGGCCATTCCTCTATAGGCCATTCCTCTATAGGCCAATCCTCTATAGGCCATTCCTCTTTAGGCCATTCCTCTATAGGCCATTCCTCTGTAGGCCATTCCTCTATAGGCCTCTCCTCTTTAGGCCATTCCTCTATAGGCCATTCCTCTGTAGGCCATTCCTCTTTAGGCCATTCCTCTATAGGCCATTCCTCTATAGGCCATTCCTCTATAGGCCATTCCTTTGTAGGCCATTCCTCTATAGGCCATTCCTATTTCGGCCATTCCTCTTTCGGCCATTCCTCTGTAGGCCATTCCTCTGTAGGCCTCTCCTCTATAGGCCATCCCTCTATAGGCCATTCCTCTATAGGCCATTCCTCTATAGGCCATTCCTCTTTAGGCCATTCCTCTATAGGCCATTCCTCTGTAGGCCATTCCTCTATAGGCCTCTCCTCTTTAGGCCATTCCTCTATAGGCCATTCCTCTATAGGCCATTCCTCTATAGGCCATTCCTCTATAGGCCATTCCTTTGTAGGCCATTCCTCTATAGGCCATTCCTCTTTAGGCCATTCCTCTGTAGGCCATTCCTCTGTAGGCCATTCCTCTGTAGGCCATTCCTCTATAGGCCTCTCCTCTATAGGCCATTCCTCTTTCGGCCATTCCTCTTTTGGCCATTCCTCTGTAGGCCTCTCCTCTATAGGCCTCTCCTCTATAGGCCATTCATCTACAGGCCATTCCTCTTTAGGCCATTCCTCTATAGGCCTCTCCTCTTTAGGCCATTCCTCTATAGGCCTCTCCTCTGTAGACCTCTCCTCTATAGGCCTCTCCTCTGTAGGCCATTCCTCTATAGGCCTCTCCTCTGTAGGCCTCTCCTCTATAGGCCTCTCCTCTGTAGGCCATTCCTCTATAGGCCATTCCTCTGTAGGCCATTCCTCTGTAGGCCATTCCTCTATAGGCCTCTCCTCTATAGGCCATTCCTCTTTCGGCCATTCCTCTTTCGGCCATTCCTCTGTAGGCCTCTCCTCTATAGGCCTCTCCTCTATAGGCCTCTCCTCTATAGGCCATTCATCTACAGGCCATTCCTCTTTAGGCCATTCCTCTATAGGCCTCTCCTCTTTAGGCCATTCCTCTATAGGCCTCTCCTCTGTAGACCTCTCCTCTATAGGCCTCTCCTCTATAGGCCATTCCTCTATAGGCCATTCTTCTATAGTCCATTCCTCTATAGGCCATTCCTCTATAGGTCATTCCTCTATAGGCCATTCCTCTATAGGCCATTCCTCTGTAGGCCATTCCTCTATAGGCCATTCCTCTATAGGCCATTCCTCTATAGGCCTCTCCTCTATAGGCCATTCCTCTATAGGCCTTTCCTCTATAGGCCATTCCTCTATAGGCCATTCCTCTATAGGCCATTCCTCTATAGGCCATTCCTCTATAGGCCTCTCCTCTTTAGGCCTCTCCTCTGTAGGCCTCTCCTCTATAGGCCTCTCCTCTATAGGCCATTCATCTACAGGCCATTCCTCTTTAGGCCATTCCTCTATAGGCCTCTCCTCTTTAGGCCATTCCTCTATAGGCCTCTCCTCTGTAGGCCATTCCTCTATAGGCCTCTCCTCTGTAGGCCATTCCTCTGTAGGCCTCTCCTCTGTAGGCCTCTCCTCTGTAGGCCTCTCCTCTGTAGGCCATTCCTCTGTAGGCCATTCCTCTGTAGGCCTCTCCTCTCTAGGCCATTCCTCTATAGGCCTCTCCTCTATAGGCCATTCCTCTTTCGGCCATTCCTCTTTCGGCCATTCCTCTGTAGGCCTCTCCTCTATAGGCCTCTCCTCTATAGGCCATTCCTCTGTAGGCCATTCCTCTATAGGCCTCTCCTCTTTAGGCCATTCCTCTATAGGCCATTCCTCTATAGGCCATTCCTCTATAGGCCATTCCTCTATAGGCCATTCCTTTGTAGGCCATTCCTCTATAGGCCATTCCTCTTTAGGCCATTCCTCTGTAGGCCATTCCTCTGTAGGCCATTCCTCTGTAGGCCATTCCTCTATAGGCCTCTCCTCTATAGGCCATTCCTCTTTCGGCCATTCCTCTTTTGGCCATTCCTCTGTAGGCCTCTCCTCTATAGGCCTCTCCTCTATAGGCCATTCATCTACAGGCCATTCCTCTTTAGGCCATTCCTCTATAGGCCTCTCCTCTTTAGGCCATTCCTCTATAGGCCTCTCCTCTGTAGGCCTCTCCTCTATAGGCCTCTCCTCTGTAGGCCATTCCTCTATAGGCCTCTCCTCTGTAGGCCTCTCCTCTATAGGCCTCTCCTCTGTAGGCCATTCCTCTATAGGCCTCTCCTCTGTAGGCCATTCCTCTGTAGGCCATTCCTCTATAGGCCTCTCCTCTATAGGCCATTCCTCTATAGGCCATTCCTCTATAGGCCATTCCTCTATAGGCCTCTCCTCTATAGGCCTCTCCTCTATAGGCCTCTCCTCTATAGGCCATTCATCTACAGGCCATTCCTCTTTAGGCCATTCCTCTATAGGCCTCTCCTCTTTAGGCCATTCCTCTATAGGCCTCTCCTCTGTAGGCCTCTCCTCTATAGGCCTCTCCTCTGTAGGCCATTCCTCTATAGGCCATTCTTCTATAGTCCATTCCTCTATAGGCCATTCCTCTATAGGTCATTCCTCTATAGGCCATTCCTCTATAGGCCATTCCTCTATAGGCCATTCCTCTATAGGCCATTCCTCTTTAGGCCATTCCTCTATAGGCCATTCCTCTATAGGCCATTCCTCTATAGGCCATTCCTCTTTAGGCCATTCCTCTATAGGCCATTCCTCTATAGGCCATTCCTCTATAGGCCATTCCTCTTTAGGCCATTCCTCTATAGGCCATTCCTCTGTAGGCCATTCCTCTATAGGCCTCTCCTCTTTAGGCCATTCCTCTATAGGCCATTCCTCTGTAGGCCATTCCTCTTTAGGCCATTCCTCTATAGGCCATTCCTCTATAGGCCATTCCTCTATAGGCCATTCCTTTGTAGGCCATTCCTCTATAGGCCATGCCTCTTTCGGCCATTCCTCTTTCGGCCATTCCTCTGTAGGCCATTCCTCTGTAGGCCTCTCCTCTATAGGCCATCCCTCTATAGGCCATTCCTCTATAGGCCATTCCTCTATAGGCCATTCCTCTTTAGGCCATTCCTCTATAGGCCATTCCTCTGTAGGCCATTCCTCTATAGGCCTCTCCTCTTTAGGCCATTCCTCTATAGGCCATTCCTCTATAGGCCATTCCTCTATAGGCCATTCCTCTATAGGCCATTCCTTTGTAGGCCATTCCTCTATAGGTCATTCCTCTTTAGGCCATTCCTCTGTAGGCCATTCCTCTGTAGGCCATTCCTCTGTAGGCCATTCCTCTATAGGCCTCTCCTCTATAGGCCTCTCCTCTATAGGCCATTCCTCTATAGGCCATTCCTCTATAGGCCTCTCCTCTATAGGCCTCTCCTCTATAGGCCTCTCCTCTATAGGCCATTCATCTACAGGCCATTCCTCTTTAGGCCATTCCTCTATAGGCCTCTCCTCTTTAGGCCATTCCTCTATAGGCCTCTCCTCTGTAGGCCTCTCCTCTATAGGCCTCTCCTCTGTAGGCCATTCCTCTATAGGCCATTCCTCTGTAGGCCATTCCTCTATAGGCCTCTCCTCTGTAGGCCATTCCTCTATAGGCCTCTCCTTTTTAGGCCTCTCCTCTGTAGGCCTCTCCTCTGTAGGCCTCTCCTCTATAGGCCATTCCTCTTTCGGCCATTCCTCTTTCGGCCATTCCTCTGTAGGCCTCTCCTCTATAGGCCTCTCCTCTATAGGCCTCTCCTCTATAGGCCATTCATCTACAGGCCATTCCTCTTTAGGCCATTCCTCTATAGGCCTCTCCTCTTTAGGCCATTCCTCTATAGGCCTCTCCTCTGTAGGCCTCTCCTCTATAGGCCTCTCCTCTGTAGGCCATTCCTCTATAGGCCTCTCCTCTGTAGGCCTCTCCTCTGTAGGCCTCTCCTCTGTAGACCTCTCCTCTATAGGCCTCTCCTCTGTAGGCCATTCCTCTATAGGCCTCTCCTCTGTAGGCCTCTCCTCTATAGGCCTCTCCTCTGTAGGCCATTCCTCTATAGGCCTCTCCTCTGTAGGCCTCTCCTCTATAGGCCTCTCCTCTGTAGGCCATTCCTCTATAGGCCTCTCCTCTGTAGGCCTCTCCTCTATAGGCCTCTCCTCTGTAGGCCTCTCCTCTATAGGCCTCTCCTCTATAGGCCTCTCCTCTGTAGGCCATTCCTCTATAGGCCTCTCCTCTGTAGGCCTCTCCTCTGTAGGCCTCTCCTCTATAGGCCTCTCCTCTATAGGCCTCTCCTCTGTAGGCCTCTCCTCTGTAGGCCTCTCCTCTGTAGGCCTCTCCTCTGTAGGCCCCTCCTCTGTAGGCCTCTAGGCCTCCTGCTAATAGTTATGCAGGAGAGACAGAGAGATGAGCACATTGGAAAGTAATACCCAGAGGAATTTAAAACTATTAAAAAATGGAAAGCACTTACTTTCAAACTAATAAACGGTGTTGTTTAATTATTTTATATTATTTATCATTAGGATTACATTGAAGGATTATCTGCCGTTGTCGTTATGACAACAAACACACACTGAAAGCACTGAAGGGTCTGAACCAGTATCTGTACACACACACACACACACACACACAGCAAGGATGCAGTGACAAAGTGCGGTGCTAACGAACCAATTTTCTAACAAGCTAACCAACCAACTAACTAACCCATTTTCTAACTAACTAACTAACTAACTAACTAACTAACTAACTAACTAACTAACTAACTAACTAACTAACTAACCCATTTTCTAACTAACTAACTAACTAACTAAACCTCTCTCCCTCCAACCCCCACATCTCTCTCTCTCCCTCCAACCCCCCATCTCTCTCTCTCTCTCCTCTCTCTCTCCCTCCAACCCCCACATTATGGTCCTTCTGTAGCTCAGTTGGTAGAGCATGGCGCTTGTAACGCCAGGGTAGTGGGTTTGATTCCCGGGACCACCCATACGTAGAATGTATGCACACATGACTGTAAGTCGCTTTGGATAAAAGCGTCTGCTAAATGGCATATATTATATTATCTTTCTCTTTCTCTCTCTCTCTCTCTCTCCTCTCTCTCTCCCTCCAACCCCCACATCTCTCTCTTTCTCTCTCTCTCTCTCTCTCTCCCTCCAACCCCCACATCTCTCTCTCTCTCTCTCTCTCCCTCCAACCCCCACATCTCCATCTTTCTCTCTCTCTCTTTTCTCTCATCTCTCTCTATCTCTCTCTTCTCTCGTCTCTCTCTCTCTTTCTCCCTCCATGCCTGCTCTGACTGTGGATGAGGGGAGTAGGGAGTACGAGTAAAACAGGAAACAGGGAGAGTGGGGGATGGGTGCCGGTTGGTTTGCACGTTTTGAAGCAGACTGAAATATTCATGTAAGTGTGCCTGTGTCTTCACGTGTAAATCACCGTGGGTGTGTGTGTGTGTGTATGCGTTCATAGTTAATGTGTGTGTGTGTGTGTGTGTGTGTGTGTGTGTGTGTGTGTGTGTGTGTGTGTATGCGTTCATAGTTAATATGTGTGTGTGTGTGTGTGTGTGAGTGCGTGTGTGCGTGCGTGTGTGTGCTTTCATAGTTCACATGTGTGTGTGTGTGTGTGTGTATGCGTTCATAGTTCAAATGTGTATGTGTGTGTGTGTGTGTGTGTGTGTGTGTGTGTGTGTGTGTGTGTGTGTGTGTGTGTGTGTGTGTGTGTGTGTGTGTGTGTGTGTGTGTGTGTGTGTGTGTGTGTGTGTGTGTGTGTGTGTGTATGTGTTCATAGTTCATACGTGTGTGTGTCTGTGTGTTAGTAGAGAATATTTGCCTGCTGATGCTGAAATCCCTGTCGCTGCGCGTAGTTGCTAAAATAAGACCTTCAGCATCAATAACCCATGTAGTGATCTCTGCCTGCGCTCAGCACCACTAGAATGAGCCAAACAGATATTCCCCAATGGGTGGTTGAGCAACGGCCATGTTGGATATACCAGTTGGAATATATTATTGATGTGTGTTTATCACATCATCTCAGAGTTCTGCATCCTTCTAAGCTTTGCAGACATGCAAAAAATGTCACACATGAACGCACACGCACACACACACACACACACACACACACACACACACACACACACACACACACACACACACACACCACACACACACACACACTTTCTATTTTGCCCCAAAAGGTCACAGGAGCTCTGGGTGTGACAGTCCCTGCCTCTCTCCCTCTGCCCTCTCTTTCTCTAATCAATATTTGCATGACAAGAACACAAGCATTTCACAGTCATGTGTTCCCTCTCTCCTCTTCTCCCTCTGTCCTCCCCTCCATCCGTCCTCTCCTCCCTCTGTCCTCCTCTCTCTCCCACCCTCCCCTCTCCCACCCCCTCTCTCTCCCACCCCCTCTCTCTCCCACCCCCTCTCTCTCCCACCCTCCCCTCTCTCCCACCCTCCCCCTCTCCCACCCTCCCTCTCTCCCACCCCCTCTCTCCCCCCCCTCTCTCCCCCTCTCTCTCCCACCCTCCTCTCTCTCCCACCCTCCCCTCTCCCACCCTCCCCTCTCTCCAACCCTCCCCTCTCTCCAACCCTCTCTCTCTCCCACCCCCTCTCTCTCCCACCCCCTCTCTCTCCCACCCCCTCTCTCTCCCACCCTCCCCTCTCTCCCAACCCCTCTCCCGCCACTATCCCGGTTGCTATGTGGGCTCCATGACAACCATTGTGGATTTCCTATTGCGCTCACGTATCCAGCGGATGTGTTTGTGTGTGTGTGTGTACGTGTGTGTGTGTGTACGTGTGTGTGTGTGTGTGTGTGTGTGTGTGTGTGTGTGTGTGTGTGTGTGTGTACGTGTGTGAGTGTGATTCCCCTCAGGTATCAACCAATTAAATAGATTGAACTCCAGTTCTCTTGGGGATAATTTAATTGTTGTAGTTTCTGTCTTTCTTTCTTTCTTTTTTTATGAGTGTGTTTGTGAGGATCTGCAGTATCCTGCTCATCAAACACCCCCACTTCTCTCAGCTCATCAAACACCCACGCCTCTCTCAGCTCATCAGCTCATCAAACACCAACACTTCTCTCAGCTCATCAAACACCAATACTTCTCTCAGCTCATCAAACACCCGCGCCTCTCTCAGCTCATCAGCTCATCAAACATCCGCACCTCTCTCAGCTCATCAGCTCATCAAACATCCGCACCTCTCTCAGCTCATCAGCTCATCAAACACCCACGCCTCTCTCAGCTCATCAAACACCTGCGCCTCAGCTCATCAGCTAATCAAACACCCACGCCTCTCTCAGCTCATCAAACACCTGCGCCTCAGCTCATCAGCTCATCAAACACCCGCGCCTCTCTCAGCTCATCAAACACCCGCGCCTCTCTCAGCTTATTAATCACCCGCGCCTCTCTCAACTCATCAGCTCATCAAACACCCGCGCCTCTCTCAGCTCATCAATCACCCACGCCTCTCTCAACTCATCAGCTCATCAAACACCCCCACTTCTCTCAGCTCATCAGCTCATCAAACACCCCCACGCCTCTCTCAGCTCATCAGCTCATCAAACACCCACGCCTCTCTCAGCTCATCAAACACCCACGCCTCTCTCAGCTCATCAGCTCATCAAACACCCCCACTTCTCTCAGCTCATCAGCTCATCAAACACCCCCACGCCTCTCTCAGCTCATCAGCTCATCAAACACCCCCACTTCTCTCAGCTCATCAGCTCATCAAACACCCCCACGCCTCTCTCAGCTCATCAAACACCCACGCCTCTCTCAGCTCATCAAACACCCGCGCCTCTCTCAGCTCATCAGCTCATCAAACACCCACGCCTCTCTCAGCTCATCAAAAACCCGCGCCTCTCTCAGCTTATCAGCTCATCAAACACCCGCTCATCTCTCAGCTCATCAGCTCATCAAACATCCGCTCCTCCCTCAGCTCATCAGCTCATCAAACACCCACTTCTCTCAGCACATCAAACACCAACACTTCTCTCAGCTCATCAAACACCCGCGCCTCTCTCAGCTCATCAAACACCCAAGCCTCTCTCAGCTTATTAATCACCCGCGCCTCTCTCAGCTCATTAGCTCATCAAACACCCACGCCTCTCTCAGCTCATCAGCTCATCAGACACCCCCACTTCTCTCAGCTCATCAAACACCCGCGCCTCTCTCAGCTCATTAGCTCATCAAACACCCCCACTTCTCTCAGCTCATCAGCTCATCAAACACCCCCACTTCTCTCAGCTCATCAGCTCATCAAACACCCCCACTTCTCTCAGCTCATCAGCTCATCAAACACCCCCACTTCTCTCAGCTCATCAAACACCCGCGCCTCTCTCAGCTCATCAAACACCCACGCCTCTCTCAGCTCATCAAACACCCACGCTTCTCTCAGCTCATCAAACGTGTGTGTGTGTGTGTGTGTTAAGGCTGTGAAATCTGGAAACCATGTCAGCACTATCCTGTACTTTTACTAATCTGTCACTGGCATGGAAAACAGGACGGCTTTACAGGCCTCCCAAAGGGCACCCTATTCCCTATATAGTGCACTACTTTAGACCAGAGCCCTACAGCACCATATTCCCTATATAGTGCACTACTTTAGACCAGAGCCCTACAGCACCATATTCCCTATATAGTGCACTACTTTAGACCAGAGCCCTACAGCACCATATTCCCTATATAGTGCACTACTTTAGACCAGAGCCCTACAGCACCATATTCCCTATATAGTGCACTACTTTAGACCAGAGCCCTACAGCACCATATTCCCTATATAGTGCACTACTTTAGACCAGAGCCATAGTGCACTCTATTCCCTATATAGTGCACTACTTTAGACCAGAACCATTGGCTCATAGTACACTGTAAAGGCTATAGGGTTCAATTTGAGACATAGCCTTTGTGTGCCACTCTGCCCACCTCACCCTCTGCCCAGTAAACCTGTCATCCCAGGATTACTTCGCAAATTCTAGGGATGTGTTCGAAATCACACACTATTACCTATATAGTGTATTACTTTTGACCATGGCCCAAAGGGAATAGGGCTTATTGGAGTAAATTGGTCAAAAGTAGTGTACTATTTTGGACACAATACAGGGGGTTGGTCTGTTTCATCAGGCTCTGGGGTTGCAGAGGTTTGTGGGATAGTTCAGGGTAGAGGTCCAAGTTTAGAGAGACTATATGGTAAACTATTTGGTAAATGTTATGTAGAAGATGTTCAAAACACACACTCTCGCTCACACACACACACACACACACACACACACACACACACACACACACACACACACACACACACACACACACACACACACACACACACACACACACACACACACACACACACACACACACACACACACACACACACACACACAGCAAGGATGGAGTGACAAAGGTCGCACGAACGCAACACACACACTTTGACCACCATATATGAATACTAATATGAACCAATATGAATTTAGAGTTTAGGGTGTTTTTTTGTTTTGTGTGTCACAGGAAGACTGAATCTGCCGCATCCTCATCCCTACTTCTTCTTAGGAGAGGAGAGAAGAGGAGGGAAGAGGATGGGACAGGAGAGGAGAGGAGAGGAGAGGAGGGAAGAGAAGAGAAGAGAAGAGAAGAGGAGAGAAAAGGAGATGAGAGGAGAGGAGAGAAGAGAAGAGAAGAGAAGAGAAGAGGAGAGGAGAGGAGAGGAGAGGAGAGGATGTACCATGTGTTCATTTACAATTTGTTTAACGTGGCTTCCTGCTCATTGCTTCGACACGACCGTTCAAACGTTTGGGGTCACTTAGAAATGTCCTTGTTTTTGAAAGAAAAGCATAAAAAAATTAATAATTGTCAATTAATATAACATCAAATTGATCAGAAATACAGTGTAGACATTGTTAATGTTGTAAATGACTATTGTGGCTGGAAACGGCAGATTTTTTAATGGAATATCTACTTAGGCGAACAGAGGCCCATTATCAGCAACCATCACTCCTGTGTTCCAATGGCACGTTGTTTTAGCTAATCCAGGTTTATCATTTTAAAAGGCTAATTGATCATTAGAAAACCATTTTGCAATTACGTTAGCACAGCTGAAAACTGTTTTCCTGATTAAAGAAGCAATAAAACTGGCCTTCTTTAGACTAGTTGAGTATCTGGAGCATCGGCATTTGTGGATTTGATTACAGGCTCACAATGGCCAAAAACAAAGATATTTCTTCTGAAACTCGGTTGCTTATACGTGTTCTGAGAAATGAAGGCTATTCCATGCGAGAAATTGCCAAGAAACTGAAGATCTTGTACAATGCTGTGTACTACTCCTTTCATAGAACAACACAAACTGGATCTAACCAGAATAGAAAGGGGAGTGGGAGGCCCCTGTGCACAACTGAGCAAGAGGACAAGTACAATCGAGTGTCTAAGTTTGAGAAACAGATGCCTCACAAGTCCTCAACTGGCAGCTTCATTAGATAGTACCTGCAAAACACCGGTCTCAACGTCAACAGTGAAGCAGCGACTCCGGGATGCTGGCCTTCTCATGTGTAGGCTTGTGCCTGTGTTCAGAAGTTTTGATTTAAGTGATCCTCTTTACTTGTTGTCCTGTGTTGTTATGTGTTGTTCTGTGTTGTCCTGTGTTGTCCTGTGTTGTCCTGTGTTGTCCTGTATTGTCCTCCTGTTCTGTGTTGTCCTGTGTTGTCATGTGTTGTTCTGTGTTGTCCTGTGTTGTTCTGTGTTGTCCTGTGTTGTTCTGTGTTGTTCTGTGTTGTTCTGTGTTGTTCTGTGTTGTCCTGTGTTGTCCTGTGTTGTTCTGTGTTGTCCTGTGTTGTTCTGTGTTGTTCTGTGTTGTCCTGTGTTGTTCTGTGTTGTTCTGTGTTGTCCTGTGTTGTTCTGTGTTGTCCTGTGTTGTTCTGTGTTGTTCTGTGTTGTCCTGTGTTGTTCTGTGTTGTCCTGTGTTGTTCTGTGTTGTCCTGTGTTATTCTGTGTTGTTCTGTGTTGTTCTGTGTTGTCCTCTTGTCCTGTGTTGTCCTGTGTTGTTCTGTGTTGTTCTGTGTTGTCCTGTGTTGTTCTGTGTTGTCCTGTGTTGTTCTGTGTTGTCCTGTGTTGTCCTCTTGTCCTGTGTTGTCATGTGTTGTCCTGTGTTGTCATGTGTTGTCCTGTGTTGTTCTGTGTTGTCCTGTGTTGTTCTGTGTTGTCCTGTGTTGTTCTGTGTTGTTCTGTGTTGTCCTCTTGTGCTGTGTTGTCCTGTGTTGTCCTGTGTTGTCCTGTGTTGTTCTGTGTTGTCCTGTGTTGTCCTCTTGTCCTGTGTTGTTCTGTGTTGTCCTGTGTTGTTCTGTGTTGTCCTGTGTTGTCCTGTGTTGTTCTGTGTTGTCCTGTGTTGTCCTGTGTTGTTCTGTGTTGTCCTGTGTTGTCCTGTGTTGTCCTCTTGTCCTGTGTTGTTCTGTGTTGTCCTGTGTTGTCCTCTTGTCCTGTGTTGTTCTGTGTTGTTCTGTGTTGTCCTGTGTTGTTCTGTGTTGTCCTGTGTTGTCCTGTGTTGTCCTCTTGTCCTGTGTTGTCCTGTGTTGTCCTGTGTTGTCCTGTGTTGTTCTGTGTTGTCCTGTGTTGTCCTGTGTTGTCCTATTGTCCTGTGTTGTTCTGTGTTGTCCTGTGTTGTCCTGTGTTGTCCTGTGTTGTCCTTTTGTCCTGTGTTGTCCTGTGTTGTTCTGTGTTGTCCTGTGTTGTTCTGTGTTGTCATGTGTTGTCCTGTGTTGTCCTGTGTTGTCCTGTGTTGTCCTGTGTTGTCCTGTGTTGTCCTCTTGTCCTGTGTTGTCATGTGTTGTTCTGTGTTGTCCTGTGTTGTTCTGTGTTGTCCTGTGTTGTTCTGTGTTGTTCTGTGTTGTTCTGTGTTGTCCTGTGTTGTCCTGTGTTGTTCTGTGTTGTTCTGTGTTGTCCTGTGTTGTCCTGTGTTGTCCTGTGTTGTTCTGTGTTGTTCTGTGTTGTCCTGTGTTGTTCTGTGTTGTCCTGTGTTGTCCTCTTGTCCTGTGTTGCTCTGTGTTGTTCTGTGTTGTCCTCTTGTCCTGTGTTGTTCTGTGTTGTTCCGTGTTGTTCTGTGTTGTTCTGTGTTGTCATGTGTTGTTCTGTGTTGTCCTGTGTTGTTCTGTGTTGTCCTGTGTTGTCCTCTTGTCCTGTGTTGTTCTGTGTTGTTCTGTGTTGTCCTGTGTTGTTCTGTGTTGTCCTGTGTTGTTCTGTGTTGTCCTGTGTTGTTCTGTGTTGTTCTGTGTTGTCCTGTGTTGTCCTGTGTTGTCCTGTGTTGTTCTGTGTTGTCCTGTGTTGTTCTGTGTTGTCCTGTGTTGTCCTCTTGTCCTGTGTTGTCCTGTGTTGTTCTGTGTTGTCCTGTGTTGTTCTGTGTTGTCCTGTGTTGTCCTCTTGTCCTGTGTTGTCCTGTGTTGTCCTGTGTTGTTCTGTGTTGTCCTGTGTTGTTCTGTGTTGTCCTGTGTTGTCCTCTTGTCCTGTGTTGTTCTGTGTTGTCCTGTGTTGTTCTGTGTTGTCCTGTGTTGTCCTCTTGTCCTGTGTTGTCCTGTGTTGTCCTGTGTTGTTCTGTGTTGTCCTGTGTTGTTCTGTGTTGTCCTGTGTTGTCCTCTTGTCCTGTGTTGTTCTGTGTTGTTCTGTGTTGTTCTGTGTTGTCATGTGTTGTCCTGTGTTGTTCTGTGTTGTCCTGTGTTGTTCTGTGTTGTCCTGTGTTGTTCTGTGTTGTCATGTGTTATCCTGTGTTGTCCTGTGTTGTCCTGTGTTGTTCTGTGTTGTCCTGTGTTGTTCTGTGTTGTCCTGTGTTGTCCTCTTGTCCTGTGTTGTTCTGTGTTGTTCTGTGTTGTCCTCTTGTCCTGTGTTGTTCTGTGTTGTTCTGTGTTGTTCTGTGTTGTTCTGTGTTGTCATGTGTTGTTCTGTGTTGTCCTGTGTTGTTCTGTGTTGTCCTGTGTTGTCCTCTTGTCCTGTGTTGTTCTGTGTTGTTCTGTGTTGTCCTGTGTTGTTCTGTGTTGTCCTGTGTTGTTCTGTGTTGTTCTGTGTTGTTCTGTGTTGTCCTGTGTTGTCCTGTGTTGTTCTGTGTTGTCCTGTGTTGTTCTGTGTTGTCCTGTGTTGTCCTCTTGTCCTGTGTTGTCCTGTGTTGTTCTGTGTTGTCCTGTGTTGTCCTCTTGTCCTGTGTTGTCCTGTGTTGTCCTGTGTTGTTCTGTGTTGTCCTGTGTTGTTCTGTGTTGTCCTGTGTTGTCCTCTTGTCCTGTGTTGTTCTGTGTTGTCCTGTGTTGTTCTGTGTTGTCCTGTGTTGTCCTCTTGTCCTGTGTTGTCCTGTGTTGTCCTGTGTTGTTCTGTGTTGTCCTGTGTTGTTCTGTGTTGTCCTGTGTTGTCCTCTTGTCCTGTGTTGTTCTGTGTTGTTCTGTGTTGTTCTGTGTTGTCATGTGTTGTCCTGTGTTGTCCTGTGTTGTTCTGTGTTGTCCTGTGTTGTTCTGTGTTGTCCTGTGTTGTTCTGTGTTGTCATGTGTTGTCCTGTGTTGTCCTGTGTTGTTCTGTGTTGTTCTGTGTTGTTCTGTGTTGTTCTGTGTTGTCCTGTGTTGTCCTGTGTTGTTCTGTGTTGTCCTGTGTTGTTCTGTGTTGTCCTGTGTTGTTCTGTGTTGTCCTGTGTTGTTCTGTGTTGTCCTGTGTTGTTCTGTGTTGTCCTGTGTTGTTCTGTGTTGTCCCAGGTATTGTTCTGTGTGTCTGCCAGGCCCAGAGTTCCAGACAAAATCCTTTATTCCATTCCGAGACACCAGCTGAGGCCTAGGAGCGTCTGAACCATGAGCTGGGATTATAGAACAGTGGGATTGGGTTGGTTAATGACAACTAATCTGGATTGTTAATCTCAATCAATTGATCCATCTATCAGTCTTTTCGTCTTTCAATCCACCACTTTTACTCCTACAGTTCTCTCTTTCTATCTAATCGATTATTGTTGTATCCACTCGATCATTCTGCCACTCTACCTCCCTGCGTTATTGTCTCCAACAGTGAGTGTTGAAATCTCCTAATCCTTGCTGTTCTCATTAATGCCTTCCTCTATCCCTCCATCCCTCCATCCTTCTCGTCTTATCTCCAGCTTCCACTCTCTCTCTTATTAATGCCTTCCTCTATTCCTCCATCCTTCTCGTCTTATCTCCTGCTTCCACTCTTTCTCTTATTAATGCCTTCCTCTATCCCTCCATTCTTCTCGTCTTATCTCCTGCTTCCACTCTATCTCTTATTAATATAATATAATAATAAATGCCATTTAGCTGACGCTTTTAACAAAAGCGACTTACAGTCATGTGTGCATACATTCTACGTATGGGTGGTCCCGGGAATCGAACCCACTACCCTGGCGTTACAAGCGCCATGCTCTACCAACTGAGCCACAGAAGGACCATTAATTAATGGCCTTCCTCTATTCCTCCATCCTTCTCGTCTTGTCTCCAGCTTCCACTCTCTCTCTTATTAATGCCTTCCTCTATCCCTCCATCCTTCTCGTCTTATCTCCAGCTTCCACTCTCTCTCTTATTAATGCCTTCCTCTATCCCTCCATCCTTCTCGTCTTATCTCCAGCTTCCACTCCTCCCTTTATAAGACATGAAGGTCAGTCAACCCAGAAAATGTCAAGAACTTTTAAAGTTTATTCAAGTGCAGTCGCAAAAACCATCAAGCGCTATGATGAAACTGGCTCTCATGAGGAGCACCACAGGAAAGGAAGACCCAGAGTTACCTCTGCTGCAGAGGATAAGTTCATTAGAGTTACCAGCCTCAGATTGCAGCCCAAATAAATGCTTCACAGAGTTCAGTAACAGACACATCTTAACATCAACTGTTCAGAGGAGACTGTGTTCATCAGGTCTCCATGGTCTAATTGCTGAAAAAGAAAACACTACTAAAGGACACAAATAATAAGAAGAGACCTGCTTGGGCCAAGAAACACGAGCAATGGAATTAGACGGGTGGAAATCTGTCCTTTGGGCTGATGAGTCTCTCTGATGAGTCTCTCTCTGATGAGTCTCTCTCTGAGTCTCTCTGATGAGTCTCTCTCTGAATGGTCTCTCTCTGATGAGTCTCTCTCTCTCACTCGCTGATGAGTCTCTCTCTGATGAGTCTCTCTCTGATGAGTCTCTCTCTGATGAACCTCTCTCTCTCACTCTCTGATGAGTCTCTCTCTCTCACTCGCTGATTAGTCTCTCTTTGATGAGTCTCTCTCTGATGAATCTCTCTCTCTCACTATCTGATGAGTCTCTCTCTGATGCATCTCTCTGATTAGTCTCTCTCTGATGAGTCTCTCTCTGATGAGTCTCTCTCTCTCACTATCTGATGAGTCTCTCTCTGATGAATCTCTCTGATGAGTCTCTCTCTCTCTCTCTCTCTCTCTCTCTCTGATGAGTCTCTCTCTGACCAGTCTCTCTCTGATGAGTCCAAATTTGAGATTTTTGGTTCTAACCACCGTATCATTGTGAGATGCTGAGTAGGTGAACGGATGATCTCTGCATGTGTGGTTCCCACCGTGAAGCATGGAGGAGGAAGTGTGATGGTGTGGAGTTGCATCGCTGGTGACTCTGTCTGTGATTTTTTTAGAATTTAAGACACACTTAACCAACATGACTACCGCAGCGATACGCCATCCCATCTGGTTTGTGCTTAGTGGGACTATCATTTGTTTTTCAACAGGACAATGACCCAACACACATCCAGGCTGTGTAAGGGCTATTTGACCAAGAAGGAGAGTGATGGAGTGCTGCATCAGATGACCTGGCCTCCACAAACACCCGACCTCAACCCAATTGAGATGGTTTGGGATGAGTTGGACCGCAGAGTGAAGGAAAAGCAGCCAACAAGCATTCAGCATATGTGGGAACTCCTTCAAGACTGTTGGAAAAGCATTCCTCATGAAGCTGGTTGAGAGAATGCCAAGAATGTGGAAAGCTGTCATCAAGACAAAGGGTGGCTACTTTGAAGAATCTAAAATCTAAAATATATTTTGATTTGTTTTACACTTTTTTGGTTACTACATGATTCCATTTGTGTTACTTCATAGTGTTGATGTCTTCACTATTATTCTACAATGTAGAAAATAGTAAAAATGAAGAAAAACCCTTTAATGAGTAGGTGTTCTCAAACTTTTGACTGGTATGTGTGGCTTTTATATCACGTGTGTCTGTGAATCAACATGCTTGTTGACAGTATGCATCTCTGTTGTTTGTTTTCTATTTGAAATAGTTGCTGTGACTGTTGTTTTAACCTGAAATAGATGCTGTGACTGTTGTTTTAACCTGAAATAGATGTTGTGACTGTTGTTTTAATCTGAAATAGATGCTGTGACTGTTGTTTTAACCTGAAATAGATGTTGTGACTGTTGTTTTAATCTGAAATAGATGCTGTGACTGTTGTTTTAATCTGAAATAGATGCTGTGACTGTTGTTTTAACCTGAAATAGATGCTGTGACTGTTGTTTTAACCTGAAATAGATGCTGTGACTGTTGTTTTAATCTGAAATAGATGCTGTGACTGTTGTTTTAACCTGAAATAGATGTTGTGACTGTTGTTTTAACCTGAAATAGATGCTCTGACTGTTGTTTTAATCTGAAATAGATGCTGTGACTGTTGTTTTAACCTGAAATAGATGTTGTGACTGTTGTTTTAACCTGAAATAGATGGTATGACTGTTGTTTTAATCTGAAATAGATGCTGTGACTGTTGTTTTAATCTGAAATAGATGCTGTGACTGTTGTTTTAACCTGAAATAGATGCTGTGACTGTTGTTTTAACCTGAAATAGATGTTGTGACTGTTGTTTTAATCTGAAATAGATGCTGTGACTGTTGTTTTAACCTGAAATAGATGTTGTGACTGTTGTTTTAATCTGAAATAGATGCTGTGACTGTTGTTTTAACCTGAAATAGATGCTGTGACTGTTGTTTTAACCTGAAGTAGATGTTGTGACTGTTGTTTTAACCTGAAATAGATGTTGTGACTGTTGTTTTAATCTGAAATAGATGGTATGACTGTTGTTTTAACCTGAAATAGATGGTATGACTGTTGTTTTAATCTGAAATAGATGTTGTGACTGTTGTTTTAACCTGAAATAGATGGTATGACTGTTGTTTTAATCTGAAATAGATGCTGTGACTGTTGTTTTAATCTGAAATAGATGGTATGACTGTTGTTTTAATCTGAAATAGATGCTGTGACTGTTGTTTTAACCTGAAATAGATGTTGTGACTGTTGTTTTAACCTGAAATAGATGCTCTGACTGTTGTTTTAATCTGAAATAGATGCTGTGACTGTTGTTTTAACCTGAAATAGATGTTGTGACTGTTGTTTTAACCTGAAATAGATGTTCTGACTGTTGTTTTAATCTGAAATAGATGCTGTGACTGTTGTTTTAACCTGAAATAGATGTTGTGACTGTTGTTTTAATCTGAAATAGATGCTGTGACTGTTGTTTTAACCTGAAATAGATGCTGTGACTGTTGTTTTAACCTGAAATAGATGCTGTGACTGTTGTTTTAACCTGAAATAGATGCTGTGACTGTTGTTTCTAACCTGAAATATATGTTGTAATTGTTGTTTGTAACCTGATAATGAGGGTTCTGACTAAATTAACAGAGCAGAGGGAATAGTATCCTCTAATAGGAGAGACGTGGGGAGAGACAAACAGGCAGTGGTATAAAGAACTTAAGTAAAAATACTTTAAAGTACTACTTAACACTATATTTGTGACAACTTTTACTTTTTTACTTCCTGCTGATTCAGTAGCTTGACACTTCCTGCTGATTCAGTAGCTTGACACTTCCTGCTGATTCAGTAGCTTGACACTTCCTGCTGATTCAGTAGCTTGACACTTCCTGCTGATTCAGTAGCTTGACACTTCCTGCTGATTCAGTAGCTTGACACTTCCTGCTGATTCAGTAGCTTGACACTTCCTGCTGATTCATACTGAGACTGCCATTTAGGATGACCTTGTAAACAACATCTGTCTGCCCTCCTGAAGCCATCCAACCCATCATGATATTTTAAAAGGACTTCTTCAATTGCGCAAAGATCGAGACTTCAGGCCGAGGAGTGAGTTTCAGAGATCTCTACACTTGTGTACGTGTGAGTGAGCATTACCATGTGTTACTATAACACATTATTGACCCTTCATTCCATCACTCCTACTTCCTTGCTCTTCTCGACTTCTTTCTGGACATGTTGTATCCCAAGCTACAGCCACTCCAGATGCCAACTGTGCAGGTCTGGGGGAAAAAAATAACATGATTTTTCCCTAAACCATGGTTAGACTGTTTACGCTTAGAGAGACAGAGAGAGACAGAGACAGAGAGGATAGGAGGACAGAAGAAAGAAGGGACAGAAGAGTGAAGGGGTGATAAGAAGAGAGGAGGTGTTTTTCTCTCACCATTTGTATTGTCGGACTGGGCCACAGTGTCTCCCGACCCCTCCTGTCCAGTATTTATGCTGCAATAGTTTGTGTCGGGGGCTAGTGTCAGTCTGTTATATCTGGAGTATTTCTCCTGTCTTATCCAGTGTCCTGTGTGAATTTAAGTATGCTCTCTCTAATTCTCTCTCTTTTTCTCTCTTTCTTTCTTTCTCTCTCTCGGGTGACCTGAGCCCTAGGACCATGCCTCAGGTCTACCTGGCCTGTTGACTCCTTGCTGTCCCGAGTCCACCTGGTTGTGCTGCTGCTCCAGTTTCAACTGTTCTGCCTGCGGCAGACCTGCTGTTTTCAACTCTCTAGAGACAGCAGGAGTGGTAGAGATACTCTGAATGATCGGCTATGAAAAACCAACTGATATTTACTCATGAGGTGCTGACCTGTTGCACCCTCGACAACCACTGTGATTATTATTATTTGACCCTGCAAGTCATCTATGAACATTTGAACATCTTGGCCATGTTCTGTTATAATCTCCACCCGGCACAGCCAGAAGAGGACTGGCCACACCTCATAGCCTGGTTCCTCTCTAGCCACCGTGCTTCTACATCTGCATTGCTTGCTGTTTGGGGTTTTAGGCTGGGTTTCTGTACAGCACTTTGTGACATCAGCTGTAAAAAAGGGCTTTATAAATACATTTGATTGATTGATTTGTTCTTTTGAAAATTGGTCAATAACGTTTCAATGTCATGCGAGAAAACAGAACAACAGATGGTCATGTGATCTGTCATGAAAGCAGAGCATTCAGAGAGAAGCAACTTCTCTACCTGTTACTATATTCAGCCTATAGAGTACATTCCATTCTATACAACCTTCACACTCACAAATATCACTAACAGGAATTAGTTAGAGATGGTGAGGATAGAGATGGTGAAGATAGAGATGTTGAGGTTTAGACGGTGAGGTAGAGATGGTGTGGATAGAGATGTTGAGGATAGAGATGTTGAGGTAGAGACGGCGAGGTAGAGACGGAGAGGTAGAGAGGGCGAGGTAGAGAGGGCGAGGTAGAGAGGGTGAGGTAGATAGGGCGAGGTAGAGTTGGCGAGGTAGAGATGGCGAGGTAGAGATGGCGAGGTAGAGAGGGCGAGGTAGAGATGGCGAGGATAGAGACGTTGAGGATAGAGAGGGCGAGGTAGAGATGGCGAGGATAGAGACGTTGAGGTAGAGAGGGCGAGGTAGAGATGGCGAGGTAGAGAGGGCGAGGTAGAGATGGCGAGGATAGAGACGTTGAGGATACAGAGGGTGAGGTAGAGATGGCGAGGTAGAGATGGCGAGGATAGAGACGTTGAGGATAGAGAGGGTGAGGTAGAGATGGCGAGGATAGAGACGTTGAGGATAGAGAGTGTGAGGTAGAGATGGCGAGGTAGAGAGGGCGAGATAGAGACGGAGAGGTAGAGAGGGCGAGATAGAGACGGAGAGGTAGAGATGGCGAGGTAGAGAGGGCGAGGTAGAGAGGGTGAGGTAGAGAGGGCGAGGTAGAGTTGGCGAGGTAGAGATGGCGAGAATAGACGTTGAGGTAGAGAGGGCGAGGTAGAGAGGGCGAGCTAGAGTTGGCGAAGTAGAGATGGCGAGAATAGACGTTGAGGTAGAGAGGGCGAGGTAGAGATGGCGAGGTAGAGATGGCGAGAATAGAGACATTGAGGTAGAGATGGCGACGTAGAGATGGCGAGGTAGAGATGGCGAGGTAGAGAGGGCGAGGTAGAGAGGGCGAGGTAGAGAGGGCGAGGTAGAGATGGCGAGGTAGAGATGGCGAGGTAGAGAGGGCGAGGTAGAGATGGCGAGGTAGAGAGGGCAAGGTAGAGATGGCGAGAATAGAGACATTGAGGTAGAGATGGCGAGGTAGAGATGGCGAGGTAGAGATGGCGAGGTAGAGATGGCGAGGTAGAGAGGGCGAGGTAGAGATGGCGAGGTAGAGATGGCGAGCTAGAGAGGGCGAGGATAGAGACGTTGAGGATAGAGAGGGTGAGGTAGAGATGGTGAGGATAGAGACATTGAGGATAAAGAGGGTGAGGTAGAGAGGGCGAGGATAGAGACGTTGACGATAGAGAGGGTGAGGTAGAGAGGGCGAGGATAGAGACGTTGAGGATAGAGAGGGTGAGGTAGAGATGGCAAGGTAGAGACGGAGAGGTAGAGAGGGCGAGGTAGAGAGGGCGAGGTAGAGAGGGTGAGGTAGAGATGGCGAGGATAGAGATGTTGAGGATAAAGAGGGTGAGGATAGAGATGTTGAGGATAGAGAGGGCGAGGTAGAGATGGCGAGGTAGAGAGGGCGAGGTAGAGATGGCGAGGTAGAGATGGCGAGGTAGAGAGGGCGAGGTAGAGAGGGCGAGGTAGAGATGGCGAGGTAGAGATGGCGAGGTGGAGAGGGCGAGGTAGAGATGGGCGAGGTAGAGAGGGCGAGTTAGAGATGGCGAGGTAGAGAGGGCGAGGTAGAGAGGGCGAGGTAGAGAGGGCGAGGTAGAGATGGCGAGGTAGAGAGGGCGAGGTAGAGATGGCGAGAATAGAGACATTGAGGTAGAGATGGCGAGGTAGAGAGGGCGAGGTAGAGGGGGCAAGGTAGAGATGGCGAGGATAGAGACGTTGAGGATAGAGAGAGTGAGGTAGAGAGGGCGAGGATAGAGACGTTGAGGATAGAGAGGGTGAGGTAGAGATGGCGATGTAGAGACGGCGAGGTAGAGAGGGCGAGGATAGAGAGGGTGAGCTAGAGATGGCGAGGTAGAGATGGCGCGGTAGAGAGGGCGAGGTAGAGATGGCGAGGTAGAGAGGGCGAGGATAGAGAGGGTGAGGTAGAGATGGCGAGGATAGAGATGTTGAGGATAGAGAGGGTGAGGATAGAGATGTTGAGGATAGAGAGGGCGAGGTAGAGATGGCGAGGTAGAGATGGCGAGGTAGAGAGGGCGAGATAGAGACGGAGAGGTAGAGAGGGCGAGATAGACGGAGAGGTAGAGATGGCGAGGTAGAGAGGGCGAGGTAGAGATGGCGAGGTAGAGATGGCGAGGTAGAGAGGGCGAGGTAGAGAGGGCGAGGTAGAGATGGCGAGGTAGAGATGGCGAGGTGGAGAGGGCGAGGTAGAGATGGGCGAGGTAGAGAGGGCGAGTTAGAGATGGCGAGGTAGAGAGGGCGAGGTAGAGAGGGCGAGGTAGAGAGGGCGAGGTAGAGATGGCGAGGTAGAGAGGGCGAGGTAGAGATGGCGAGAATAGAGACATTGAGGTAGAGATGGCGAGGTAGAGAGGGCGAGGTAGAGGGGGCAAGGTAGAGATGGCGAGGATAGAGACGTTGAGGATAGAGAGAGTGAGGTAGAGAGGGCGAGGATAGAGACGTTGAGGATAGAGAGGGTGAGGTAGAGATGGCGATGTAGAGACGGCGAGGTAGAGAGGGCGAGGATAGAGAGGGTGAGCTAGAGATGGCGAGGTAGAGATGGCGCGGTAGAGAGGGCGAGGTAGAGATGGCGAGGTAGAGAGGGCGAGGATAGAGAGGGTGAGGTAGAGATGGCGAGGATAGAGATGTTGAGGATAGAGAGGGTGAGGATAGAGATGTTGAGGATAGAGAGGGCGAGGTAGAGATGGCGAGGTAGAGATGGCGAGGTAGAGAGGGCGAGATAGAGACGGAGAGGTAGAGAGGGCGAGATAGACGGAGAGGTAGAGATGGCGAGGTAGAGAGGGCGAGGTAGAGAGGGTGAGGTAGAGAGGGCGAGGTAGAGTTGGCGTGGTAGAGATGGCGAGAATAGACGTTGAGGTAGAGAGGGCGAGGTAGAGAGGGCGAGCTAGAGTTGGCGAAGTAGAGATGGCGAGAATAGACGTTGAGGTAGAGAGGGCGAGGTAGAGATGGCGAGGTAGAGATGGCGAGAATAGAGACATTGAGGTAGAGATGGCGACGTAGAGATGGCGAGGTAGAGATGGCGAGGTAGAGAGGGCGAGGTAGAGAGGGCGAGGTAGAGAGGGCGAGGTAGAGATGGCGAGGTAGAGATGGCGAGGTAGAGAGGGCGAGGTAGAGAGGGCGAGGTAGAGATGGCGAGGTAGAGAGGGCAAGGTAGAGATGGCGAGAATAGAGACATTGAGGTAGAGATGGCGAGGTAGAGATGGCGAGGTAGAGATGGCGAGGTAGAGAGGGCGAGGTAGAGATGGCGAGGTAGAGATGGCGAGCTAGAGAGGGCGAGGATAGAGACGTTGAGGATAGAGAGGGTGAGGTAGAGATGGTGAGGATAGAGACGTTGACGATAGAGAGGGTGAGGTAGAGAGGGCGAGGATAGAGACGTTGAGGATAGAGAGGGTGAGGTAGAGATGGCAAGGTAGAGAGGGCGAGGTAGAGATGGCAAGGTAGAGAGGGCGAGGATAGAGAGGGTGAGGTAGAGATGGCGAGGATAGAGATGTTGAGGATAAAGAGGGTGAGGATAGAGATGTTGAGGATAGAGAGGGCGAGGTAGAGATGGCGAGGTAGAGAGGGCGAGGTAGAGATGGCGAGGTAGAGATGGCGAGGTAGAGAGGGCGAGGTAGAGAGGGCGAGGTAGAGATGGCGAGGTAGAGATGGCGAGGTGGAGAGGGCGAGGTAGAGATGGGCGAGGTAGAGAGGGCGAGTTAGAGATGGCGAGGTAGAGAGGGCGAGGTAGAGAGGGCGAGGTAGAGAGGGCGAGGTAGAGATGGCGAGGTAGAGAGGGCGAGGTAGAGATGGCGAGAATAGAGACATTGAGGTAGAGATGGCGAGGTAGAGAGGGCGAGGTAGAGGGGGCAAGGTAGAGATGGCGAGGATAGAGACGTTGAGGATAGAGAGAGTGAGGTAGAGAGGGCGAGGATAGAGACGTTGAGGATAGAGAGGGTGAGGTAGAGATGGCGATGTAGAGACGGCGAGGTAGAGAGGGCGAGGATAGAGAGGGTGAGCTAGAGATGGCGAGGTAGAGATGGCGCGGTAGAGAGGGCGAGGTAGAGATGGCGAGGTAGAGAGGGCGAGGATAGAGAGGGTGAGGTAGAGATGGCGAGGATAGAGATGTTGAGGATAGAGAGGGTGAGGATAGAGATGTTGAGGATAGAGAGGGCGAGGTAGAGATGGCGAGGTAGAGATGGCGAGGTAGAGAGGGCGAGGTAGAGATGGCGAGGATAGAGACGTTGAGGATAGAGATGGCGAGGTTGAGATGGCGAGGATAGAGACGTTGAGGTAGAGAGGGCGAGGTAGAGATGGCGAGGATAGAGACGTTGAGGATAGAGAGGGTGAGGTAGAGATGGCGAGGATAGAGACGTTGAGGATAGAGAGGGTGAGGTAGAGATGGCGAGGTAGAGATGGCGAGGATAGAGACGTTGAGGTAGAGAGGGTGAGGATAGAGACATTGAGGATAGAGAGGGTGAGGTAGAGATGGCGAGGATAGAGACGTTGAGGATAGAGAGGGTGAGGTAGAGATGGCGAGGATAGAGACGTTGAGGTAGAGAGGGTGAGGATAGAGACGTTGAGGATAGAGATGGCGAGGTAGAGATGGCGAGGTAGAGATGGCGAGGTAGAGAGGGTGTCGGATAGAGACGTTGAGGATAGAGAGGGTGAGGATAGAGACGTTGAGGTAGAGAGGGTGAGGATAGAGACGTTGAGGTAGAGATGGCGAGGATAGAGACGTTGAGGTAGAGAGGGTGAGGATAGAGACGTTGAGGATAGAGATGGCGAGGATAGAGACGTTGAGGTAGAGAGGGTGAGGATAGAGACGTTGAGGATAGAGATGGCGCGGTAGAGACGTTGAGGTAGAGAGGGTGAGGATAGAGACGTTGAGGATAGAGATGGCGAGGTAGAGATGGCGAGGATAGAGACGTTGAGGTAGAGAGGGTGAGGATAGAGACGTTGAGGTAGAGATGGCGAGGTAGAGATGGCGAGGTAGAGATGGCGAGGATAGAGACGTTGAGGATAGAGATGGCGAGGATAGAGACGTTGAGGATAGAGATGGCGAGGTAGAGATGGCGAGGATAGAGACGTTGAGGTAGAGATGGCGAGGTAGAGAGGGTGAGGATAGAGACGTCGAGGATAGAGAGGGTGAGGTAGAGATGGCGAAGATAGAGACGTTGAGGTAGAGAGGGTGAGGATAGAGATGGCGAGGTAGAGATGGCGAGGATAGAGACGTTGAGGTAGAGAGGGTGAGGATAGAGACGTTGAGGATAGAGATGGCGAGGTAGAGAGGGTGAGGATAGAGACGTTGAGGATAGAGATGGCGAGGTAGAGATGGCGAGGATAGAGACGTTGAGGTAGAGAGGGTGAGGATAGAGACGTTGAGGATAGAGATGGCGAGGTAGAGAGGGTGAGGATAGAGACGTTGAGGATAGAGATGGCGAGGTAGAGAGGGTGAGGATAGAGACGTTGAGGTAGAGATGGCGAGGTAGAGATGGCGAGGATAGAGACGTTGAGGATAGAGATGGCGAGGTAGAGATGGCGAGGATAGAGACGTTGAGGATAGAGATGGCGAGGTAGAGAGGGTGAGGATAGACGTTGAGGATAGAGATGGCGAGGTAGAGAGGGTGAGGATAGAGACGTTGAGGATAGAGATGGCGAGGATAGAGACGTTGAGGATAGAGATGGCGAGGTAGAGAGGGTGAGGATAGAGACGTTGAGGATAGAGATGGCGAGGTAGAGAGGGTGAGGATAGAGACGTTGAGGATAGAGATGGCGAGGATAGAGACGTTGAGGATAGAGAGGTTGAGGATAGAGACGTTGAGGATAGAGATGGCGAGGTAGAGATGGTGAGTTCGAAACAGTGTTTGCCGATTGATGTCATCAATCACTTGGACACTTGAAACCAGCTGCAACATGTTTTATTAAACCAGCACTATGACCTCTGATGTCTTTGGTCTACATTCCATCCATTGTGATGTCAAGGATGAGAATGTCAGAAATGTCAAAGAAGGGAACCATTGTGACATAACAGAGACTTACAGTGATGTAACAGATGATGGAATGTACAGTACACACAGGGTTGTAATACCAAAGCGGAAGAGCTTCACCACGCTTCACCACGAATGACAAAATGTGATCCCAGTCTAAATGAATGTCCGTTTGACTCCTTGTTAAATCATCTGTCTGTTGGTCTTCACAGTTCTTGAACTGAATGCAGGATGTTACGGCCATGCAGTAGTCAAAACATACATAAATCAACTGTTTTCAATGACCATGGTGCTATATGGTAGATGATGAGATAAGTGGACCTAGGAGAGCTTTTGAGGGCTATTGTTCTCTGGGTGCATACCAAACGGCCCCCTATTACTTATAAGCCCTAGTCAAAAGTAGTGCACTATGTCGGGAATAGGGTGCTATTTGGTGAGCATACTCTCCATTTCATTAACCGTGGCTAAAGAGGAGAATGATACATTGGATAATTGAGGAGAACTAGGGCCCATGGAAACCAAACAGTCCCATGGCAACCAGAGTGGTGACAGAGCTATTACCATTTCATCTGTAAACACAACACAACACATAGCCTATTACATGAAGAACCGATGAGCATGTCACACCCTGATCTGTTTCACCTGTCCTTGTGCTTGTCTCCACCCCCTCCAGGTGTCACCCATTATCCCCTGGGTATTTATACCTGCGTTTTCCGTCTGTCTGTGCCAGTTTGTCTTGTTTTGTCAAGTAAACCAGCGTGTTACTCCGTGCGCCTGCTTTTTCCTTTTCTCTGTTTTTTTTTGCTCATCTTCCCGGTTTTGACCCTTGCCTACCTTGACTCTGAACCCGCCTGCCTGACCATTCTGCCTGCCCTGACCTCCTGGACTCTGAACCCGCCTGCCTGACCATTCTGCCTGCCCTGACCTCGAGCCTGCCTGCCACTCTGTACCTCCTGGACTCTGACCTTGTTATGATCTTTTTGCCTGTCCATGACCTGTCTCTTGCCTGCCCCTTGGATTATAATAAATATCAGAGACTCGAACCATCTGCCTCCCATGTCTGCATCTGGGTCTTATAGACCAACTGAGTATACCAAACATTAAATGATGGGCAGAAAGACACATTTTACTCCTTCTTTCATTGAATCAGATGGTTTATTCATCAGAAAACCGTTTGATGTTACCAATGATTTGAATTATTACTTAATTGACAAAGTGGGCAAACTAAGCAGGACATGCCAATGATGAACAGTGAACCGTCGTACTCATGCATAAAACAGTAAATAATGCAAGAAAAGCATAACAACTTTCAATTTTCTAAAGTTTGTGTGGGAGAGGTGGAAGAATGACAAACCTCCTGTCATTGACAACTTAGATGGAAAGCTACTGAGGATGGTAGCTGACTCTATAGCCACTCCTATCTGTCATATCTTTAATCTGAGCCTAGAGGAAGGTGTTTGTCCTCGGGCCTGGAGGGAAGCCAAAGTAATTCCACTACCCAAGAGTGGTAAAAGTGGCCTTTAATGATTCGAACAGCAGACCAATCAGCCTGCTGCCAGCTCTTAGTAAACTGTTGGAAAAATGGGTGTTTGACCAAATACAATAACATTTCTGTGCAAACGAATTGACAACAGACTTTCAGCATGCTTATAGAGAAGGGCACTCAATATGT
>NC_068440.1:39394960-39432460 GCF_023373465.1 Oncorhynchus keta | reverse complement strand
GTTATTGATCACATACACATGGTTAGCAGATGTTATTTGTCACATACACATGGTTAGCAGATGTTATTGATCACATACACATGGTTAGTAGATGTTAATGCGAGTGTAGCGAAATGCTTGTGCTTCTAGTTCCGACAATGCAGTAATATCCAACTAGTGATCTAACAATTAGTAACCTAACAATTTCACAACAATTACCTTATACACACAAGTGTAAAGGGATAAAGAATATGTACATAAAAATATATGAATGAGTGATGGTACAGAACGACATAGGCAAGGCAAGATACAGTAGATGGTATAGAGTACAGTATATACAGTGAGGGAAAAAAGTATTTGATCGCCTGCTGATTTTGTACGTTTGCCCACTGACAAAGAAACGATCCGTCTAGAATTTTAATGGTGGTTTATTTGAACAGTGAGAGACAGAATAACAACAAAAAAATCCAGAAAAACGCAGGTCAAAAATGTTATAAATTGATTTTCATTTTAATGAGGGAAAGAAGTAAGTACACACTAAATGTAGTACACACTAAATGTAAGTACACACTAAATGTAGTACACAGTAAATGTAGTACACACTAAATGTAGTACACACTAAATGTAAGTACACACTAAATGTAAGTACACACTAAATGTAGTACACACTAAATGTAGTACACACTAAATGTAGTACACACTAAATGTAAGTACACACTAAATGTAAGTACACACTAAATGTAGTACACACTAAATGTAGTACACACTAAATGTAAGTACACACTAAATGTAAGTACACACTAAATGTAAGTACACACTAAATGTAAGTACACACTAAATGTAGTACACACTAAATGTAGTACACACTAAATGTAGTACACACTAAATGTAAGTACACACTAAATGTAAGTACACACTAAATGTAATGCAGAAATTGATAAATCATACCTTTTCTTGACACTGTGGCACCGTTTGGGCATCTATTAATCAATGAATGAATAGATAATAGATGAATAGAATGAAGTTGGAAGGGTGACCTCCTACTTTAAAAGGACAGGAAGTGTTGGCTGAGCACTTGACCAGACATTCCACATTTAACCCCACACACAGCTGTTGTTTTGGGGTTTTATATGCAAAAATGAATGAAAAAAAATCCAATCAAATAGAGAGGAGGTTTTAACAGGTTCATGTTTATCAATAATTGGAAGAAGCAGTTCATGAAGAAGTTCATCAAGTGCAGCATCTGGATGTTCCTTATTAATAATCAACAAATCTTTTTTTATTATTATTATTTTTACATCATCCACATAGGAGTCACAGCATTATACACTATTTTAGGCCCAGCATTATACACTATTTTAGGCCCAGCATTATACACTATTTTAGGCCCAGCATTATACACTATTTTAGGCCCAGCATTATACACTATTTTAGGACCAGCATTATACACTATTTTAGGCCCAGCATTATACACTATTTTAGGCCCAGCATTATACACTATTTTAGGCCCAGCATTATACACTATTTTAGGCCCAGCATTATACACTATTTTAGGACCAGCATTATACACTATTTTAGGCCCAGCATTATACACTATTTTAGGCCCAGCATTATACACTATTTTAGGCCCAGCATTATACACTATTTTAGGACCAGCATTATACACTATTTTAGGCCCAGCATTATACACTATTTTAGGCCCAGCATTATACACTATTTTAGGACCAGCATTATACACTATTTTAGGCCCAGCATTATACACTATTTTAGGCCCAGCATTATACACTATTTTAGGCCCAGCATTATACACTATTTTAGGCCCAGCATTATACACTATTTTAGGCCCAGCATTATACACTATTTTAGGCCCAGCATTATACACTATTTTAGGCCCAGCATTATACACTATTTTAGGCCCAGCATTATACACTATTTTAGGCCCAGCATTATACACTATTTTAGGCCCAGCATTATACACTATTTTAGGACCAGCATTATACACTATTTTAGGCCCAGCATTATACACTATTTTAGGCCCAGCATTATACACTATTTTAGGCCCAGCATTATACACTATTTTAGGACCAGCATTATACACTATTTTAGGCCCAGCATTATACACTATTTTAGGCCCAGCATTATACACTATTTTAGGACCAGCATTATACACTATTTTAGGCCCAGCATTATACACTATTTTAGGCCCAGCATTATACACTATTTTAGGCCCAGCATTATACACTATTTTAGGCCCAGCATTATACACTATTTTAGGCCCAGCATTATACACTATTTTAGGCCCAGCATTATACACTCTTTTAGGCCCAGCATTATACACTATTTTAGGCCCAGCATTATACACTATTTTAGGACCAGCATTATACACTATTTTAGGCCCAGCATTATACACTATTTTAGGCCCAGCATTATACACTATTTTAGGCCCAGCATTATACACTATTTTAGGACCAGCATTATACACTATTTTAGGCCCAGCATTATACACTATTTTAGGCCCAGCATTATACACTATTTTAGGACCAGCATTATACACTATTTTAGGCCCAGCATTATACACTATTTTAGGCCCAGCATTATACACTATTTTAGGCCCAGCATTATACACTATTTTAGGCCCAGCATTATACACTATTTTAGGCCCAGCATTATACACTATTTTAGGCCCAGCATTATACACTATTTTAGGCCCAGCATTATACACTATTTTAGGACCAGCATTATACACTATTTTAGGCCCAGCATTATACACTATTTTAGGCCCAGCATTATACACTATTTTAGGCCCAGCATTATACACTATTCTAGGCCCAGCATTATACACTATTTTAGGCCCAGCATTATACACTATTTTAGGCCCAGCATTATACACTATTTTAGGCCCAGCATTATACACTATTTTAGGCCCAGCATTATACACTATTTTAGGCCCAGCATTTGGAACCTGGAAACTATATTGTGATCACTGCATCCAATGGGTGCGGATACAGCTTCAAAACAGAGTTCTGCAGCATTAGTCAACACCTCCCCCATAAGCATTCCTGTCTCTTCTATAGATGTTATACCCTGGGTGGTTTATCAGAGACGTTATCGGTCCATTAATCGGTTGGTGTGTGTTTATGTACTGCAGGGCTAAAGCTATGAACCCATAGGCTTGGCTCTCTCATTCTGTAATGGGCATTCGGACGCAGGTGCTGTTGGGTAGTTTAATATAAATGAACACGTCATGATACAAAAACTAGATGAGCGTCTGGACATAAGAACATAAACAGACAGGAAATGACAACAGAGTGACAGGAAATGACAGCAGAGTGCTATTTCATAGGAGGAGTAATCAAAGAAGGTCCAGGTGTGTGTAATGAAGGGTTGCCAGGTGTGTGTAATGAAGGGTTGCCAGGTGTGCGTAGTGATGGGTTGCCAGGACCTCTGGTTAGTAGACAGGCGACGTCGAGCGCCGAAGAGGAGAGGCGGGAGTAGACGTGACACATCCCTTCCAGGCTTTTGAGATGGAGGGTGGACAATGAGCCTGTCATATCAGATGTAAGGAAGAAGGAGAGAGGAAGGGAGAGGGAGAGAAGGGGAATGATGGTAGGAGGGAGGGAGAATAGAGTGGGTTAGGAATAGAACAGAGAGGATTAGAACAGAGAGGATTAGAACAGAGAGGAATAGAACAGAGAGGAATAGAACAGAGAGGAATAGAACAGAGAGGAATAGAACAGAGAGGAATAGAACAGAGAGGAATAGAACAGAGAGGATTAGAACAAAGAGGAATAGAACAGAGAGGAATAGAACAGAGAGGAATAGAACAGAGAGGAATAGAACAGAGAGGATTAGAACAAAGAGGAATAGAACAGAGAGGATTAGAACAGAAGAGTATTAGAACAGAGAGGAATAGAACAGAGAGGATTAGAGGGAGGGAGGGAAGGAGAGACACAGGGCTCTCAGAGGGTCAGGAGCATAAAGAACAGAGCATGGTACTGTGTATGTGTACTGTGTATGTGTGGGTACTGTGTATGTAATGTGTGTGTGCGTTTGTCACTCATGTACACTGTAAGTCTTCATTGTTTGATAAACTGAGTGTGGCTGTGGTTGTTTGTTCTTACTCACTGTGTATGTATAATTTTACTGTGGTTGTGTGTTTTTGTGTGTACAATGAGAATGACTGTGGGTATGTGTTTGTGTGTATGGGTGTGTGTGTGATTGTGTGTATGTGTGTGTAGTTTTGAATTTGTGTATATTGGTTGTATGTGTGTATATTGTGTGTGTGTGTGCGTGTGTGTGTGTATATTTATTGTCTGTGTGTGTGTGTGTGTGTGTGCGTGTGCGTGTGTGTGTATATATATTGTCTGTGTGTGTGTGTGATTGTGTGTGTGTGTGTATATATATTGTCTGTGTGTGTGTGTGTGTGTGTGATTGTGTGTGTGTGTGTATATATATTGTCTGTGTGTGTGTGTGATTGTGTGTGTGTGTGTGTGTATATATATTGTCTGTGTGTGTGTGTGTGTGTATATATATTGTCTGTGTGTGTGTGTGTGTGTGATTGTGTGTGTGTGTGTATATATATTGTCTGTGTGTGTGTGTGATTGTGTGTGTGTGTGTGTGTATATATATTGTCTGTGTGTGTGTGTGATTGTGTGTGTGTGTGTATATATTGTCTGTGTGTGTGTGTGTGATTGTGTGTTACTGTGTGTACATACACGTATCAGAGCTTATGCTCTTTGTCCATTTGTCCATTTATTCATGCTAATATCCCTGAATGACCAGACCCAGTCAATACAAGCCATTATGTCTATAGAGAGAGAGGGAGAGAGAGATGGGGATAGAGGGAGGGAGGGGGATAGAGAGAAACAGAGGGAGGGAGGGAGGGACAAAGGGGGAGGGAGGGAGGGGGATAGAGAGAAACAGAGGGAGGGAGGGAGGGACAAAGGGGGAGGGAGGGAGGATGGGGATAGAGAGAGAGAGAGAGAAACAGTGAGAGAGATAGAGAGAGTGTGTGTCACAATGAGGACAGTATATTTGAGCCAGTCCCCAAAACCCACATAGCAAATCAATTAATATAGCCACAATGATATGATAAGTGCTTTAGAGCATTAGTTATATTCTGTCACGTCGGTCATTCATTGTCAACATCCGAGCAAATCAATATCTGACTAAAGCCCCATTGACATCACCAATTCCTTCATGCAATCATCTTATAAGTATTTATTTTACCATTACATTTACATTTACATTTAAGTCATTTAGCAGACGCTCTTATCCAGAGCGACTTACAAATTGGATGCATTAATTGTCAAACACTCACTTGTTTTCTCCACACTACACTGTCAGTGTTGGTGAAATATTCTGACAGCTGTTATGAGACGTCCCTGGCTGTGGATGATGGTGGCATCCTATTCCTTATATATTGTACACTATTTTTTTTACCAGGGCCAGTTGAGCTCTGGTCAACAGTAGTGCACTATGTAGGGAATAGGGTAACTTTTGGAACACATTCTATCTGTCTCTAGATCTGTCCATGACTCTGATGGATGGATGGATAGGTGGATGGGTGGATGTGTGGGTGGGTGGGTGGATGTGTGGGTGGGTGGGTGGGTGGGTGGGTGGGTGGGTGATGGATGGTGAAATGGGTGGGTAGAAAATGGATAGATGGATAGATGGATGGATGGATGGGCAGATGGATGGATGATGCTGGAAAGGTAGATGGATGGATGGATGGATGGATGGATGGATGGATGGATGGATGGATGGATGGATGGATGGATAATTGATGGGCGGGTGGTTGGGTGGATGGATGTGTGGATGGATTTATGGGTGGGTGGGTGGATGGATTTATGGATGGATAGGTGAATATGTGGATGGATGGATGGATGATGGATGGAAAGATGGATAGGTGGATAGGTGGGTGGGTGGATGGGTGGATAGGTGGGTGGATGATGATAGATAGGTGGATGGATGGATGGAAGGATGGATGGATTGATTAATGACGGTTTGATAGGTGGATGGATGAGTAGATGGGTGGATGGGTAGGTGGATAGGTTGATAAATGGATAGATGGATAGGTCGATGGATGGTGGATGGATGGGTGGGTGGGTGGGTGGGTAGGTTGATAAATGGATAGATGGATAGGTCGATGGATGGTGGATGGATGGGCGGGTGGGTGGATGGGCGGGTGGGTGGATGGGCGGGTGGGTGGGTGGGTGGGTGGATATGTGGATGGATGGATGGAAGGATGGATTGTTACGTGGGTAGATGCACGGATGGAAAGTTGGATAGGTGGTTGGATGGATGGAAGGATGGATGGATTAATGACGGTTTGATAGGTGGATGGATGAGTAGATGGGTGGATGGGTAGGTTGATAGTTTGATAAATGGATAGATCGATGGATGGTGGATGGATGGGTGGGTGGGTAGGTGGGTAGGTGGATAGGTGGATGGGTGGACAGGTGGATGGGTGGATGGATGGATGGATTAATGATGGTTTGATAGGTGGATGGATGAGTAGATGGGTGGATGGGTAGGTGGATAGGTTGATAAATGGATAGATGGATAGGTCGATGGATGGTGGATGGTGGATGGATGGATAGACGGATTGATGGATGACGGTTTGTTAGGTGTGTGGGTAGGTGGATAGGTGGATGGGTGGGTGGGTGGGTGGGTGGATAGGTGGATGGGTGGGTGGGTGGGTGGATAGGTGGATGGGTGGGTGGGTGAGTGGGTGGGTGGATAGGTGGATGGGTGGACAGGTGGATGGGTGGATGGTGGATGGATGTGTGGATGGATGGATGGATGGATGGATGGGTGGGTGGGTGGGTGGGTGGATGGGTGAACAGGTGGATGGGTGGATAGGTGGATAGGTGGATGGGTGGGTGGGTGGATAGGTGGATAGATGGATAGGTGGACAGGTGTACGGGTGGATGGGTGGATGGTGGATGGATGTGTGGATGGATGGATGGATGGATGGATGGATGGGTGGGTGGGTGGGTGGGTGGGTGGGTGGGTGGGTGGGTGGGTGGATGGGTGGATGTGTGGATGGGTGGACAGGTGGATGGGTGGATGGTGGATGGATGTGTGGATGGATGGATGGATGGATGGATGGATGGATGGATGGATGGATGGATGGATGGATGGATGGATGGATTGGTGGGTGGGTGGATGGATGGATGGATGGATGGATGGATGGATGGATGGATGGATGGATTGGTGGGTGGGTGGGTGGATAGGTGGATGGGTGGACAGCTGGATGGGTGGATGGTGGATGGATGTGTGGATGTATGGATGGATAGGTGGATAAGTGGATAGGTGGATGGATGGAAGGATGGATGGAGGGATAGGTGGATAAGTGGGTGGATGGATGGATGGATGGATGGATGGATGGATGGATGGATGGATGGATGGATGGATGATGGATGGATGGATGGATAGGTGGATAAGTGGATAGGTGGATGGATGGAAGGATGGATGGAGGGATAGGTGGATAAGTGGGTGGATGGATGGATGGGTCTGTGGATGGATAGGTAATTTGATGGTTGGATGGGTGGTTGGAGGGATAGATAGGTGGATGGATGGATGGGCAGATGGATGGATGGACGATGCATTGATAGGTTTATAATCTCCTCCCAGCACAGCCATAAGAGGACTGGCCACCCCTCAGAGCCTGGTTCCCCTCTAGGTTTATAATCTCCTCCCAGCACAGCCATAAGAGGACTGGCTACTCCTCATAGCCTGGTTCCCCTCTGGGTTTCTTCCTAGGTTCTGGCCTTCTAGGGAGGTTTTCTTAGACACCGTGCATCTCCACTTGCATTGTTTGCTGTTTTGGGGTTTAGGCTGGGTGTCTGTACAGCACTTTGTGACATCAGCTGATGTAAGAATGGCTTTATAGATACATTTGATTGAACTTTGAGTAATGGGTGGATGGATGGATGAGAATCATCCATATGCTGCCTGGTGTGCAAACCTCCAAGTGCATGCGCTTGGATCTTACAATGTCTGTTTTTTGTTGCTCAACCTGTAGTTGTATACCAGTAGCTTTGGTCCAGGGCGTCAGAGTGCTAGCTAGCTCCTAGCTGCCTTCAAGCCACGACACAGTTTAATGAGAGTGTTTGCTAGCTCCTAGCTGCCTTCTAGCCATGACCCAGATGGATGAGAGAGCTTGCTAGCTCCTAGCTGCCTTCTAGCCATGACCCAGATGGATGAGAGTGCTTGCTAGCTCCTAGCTGCCTTCTAGCCATGTCCCAGATGGATGAGAGTACTAGCTAGCTCCTAACTGGGTGGATGGATGTGTTCAGGAGAATCATCTTGCCATCTAAACATTACAATTAAATGTATTCATCTCTAACTCAACTAACGTCAGATCACTCCATAAAAATTACATTTCATCTCTTACTTTCCTTCCCTGCTCTCTGTTCCATGCTTTCTGTTCGATCTCTCTGTTTCTATGTGAAAAGCTTGTGGTCTGGATTCCAAATTGGAGATGTTTGGTTCCATCCACCGTGTCTTTGAGAGTGGGTGAACGGATGATCTCCACGTGTACATTTTCCACCGTAAAGCATGGAGGAGGTGGTGTGATGGTGTGGGGGTGCTTTGCTGGTGACACTGTCTGTGATTTATTTAGAATTCAAGGCACACTTAACCAGCATGGCTACCACAGCATTCTGCAACGATACTCCATCCCATCTGGTTTGGGCTTAGTGGGACTATCATATGTTTTTCAACAGGACAATGACTACACCCACCGCCAAGCTGTGTAAGGGCTATTTTACCAAGAATGAGAGTGATGGAGTGCTGCATTAGATGACCTGGCCTCCACAATCCCTCAACCTCAACCAAATTGAGATGGTTTGGGAAGAGTCTGACTGCAGAGTGAAGGAAAATCAGCCAGCAAGTGCTCAGCATATGTGGGAACTCCTTCAAGACTGTTGGAAAAGCATTCCAGGTGAAGCTGGTTGAGAGAATGCAAAGAGTGTGCAAAGCTGTCATCAAGGCAAAGGGTGGCTATTTGAATAATCTTAAAAGTAAAATATATTTAGATTTGTTTAACACTTTTTTGGTTACTAAATTATTCCATATGTTTTATTTAATAGTTTTGATGTTGTGTTTCTGGTTTGTCTATTTCTATGTTTGGCCTGATATGGTTTCCAATCAGAGGTAGGTGTTAGTCATTGTCTCTGATTGGGAACCATATTTAGGTAACCTGTTTTGTGTTGGGTTTGTGCGTGATTGTTTCCTGTCTTTGTGTCTATGCACCAGATAGGACTGTGTTGGGGTTTGTGGGTGATTGTTTCCTGTCTATGCACCAGATAGGACTGTGTTGGGGTTTGTGGGTGATTGTTTCCTGTCTATGCACCAGATAGGACTGTGTTGGGGTTTGTGGGTGATTGTTTCCTGTCTTTGTGTCTATGCACCAGATAGGACTGTGTTGGGGTTTGTGGGTGATTGTTTCCTGTCTTCGTGTCTATGCACCAGATAGGACTGTGTTGGGGTTTGTGGGTGATTGTTTCCTGTCTATGCACCAGATAGGACTGTGTTGGGGTTTGTGGGTGATTGTTTCCTGTCTTTGTGTCTATGCACCAGATAGGACTGTGTTGGGGTTTGTGGGTGATTGTTTCCTGTCTATGCACCAGATAGGACTGTGTTGGGGTTTGTGGGTGATTGTTTCCTGTCTATGCACCAGATAGGACTGTGTTGGGGTTTGTGGGTGATTGTTTCCTGTCTATGCACCAGATAGGACTGTGTTGGGGTTTGTGGGTGATTGTTTCCTGTCTTTGTGTCTATGCACCAGATAGGACTGTGTTGGGGTTTGTGGGTGATTGTTTCCTGTCTTTGTGTCTATGCACCAGATAGGACTGTGTTGGGGTTTGTGGGTGATTGTTTCCTGTCTTTGTGTCTATGCACCAGATAGGACTGTGTTGGGGTTTGTGGGTGATTGTTTCCTGTCTTTGTGTCTATGCACCAGATAGGACTGTGTTGGGGTTTGTGGGTGATTGTTTCCTGTCTTTGTGTCTATGCACCAGATAGGACTGTGTTGGGGTTTGTGGGTGATTGTTTCCTGTCTTTGTGTCTATGCACCAGATAGGACTGTGTTGGGGTTTGTGGGTGATTGTTTCCTGTCTTTGTGTCTATGCACCAGATAGGACTGTGTTGGGGTTTGTGGGTGATTGTTTCCTGTCTTTGTGTCTCTGCACCAGATAGGACTGTGTTGGGGTTTGTGGGTGATTGTTTCCTGTCTTTGTGTCTATGCACCAGATAGGACTGTGTTGGGGTTTGTGGGTGATTGTTTCCTGTCTATGCACCAGATAGGACTGTGTTGGGGTTTGTGGGTGATTGTTTCCTGTCTTTGTGTCTCTGCACCAGATAGGACTGTGTTGGGGTTTGTGGGTGATTGTTTCCTGTCTTTGTGTCTATGCACCAGATAGGACTGTGTTGGGGTTTGTGGGTGATTGTTTCCTGTCTATGCACCAGATAGGACTGTGTTGGGGTTTGTGGGTGATTGTTTCCTGTCTATGCACCAGATAGGACTGTGTTGGGGTTTGTGGGTGATTGTTTCCTGTCTATGCACCAGATAGGACTGTGTTGGGGTTTGTGGGTGATTGTTTCCTGTCTTTGTGTCTATGCACCAGATAGGACTGGTTTCACATGTGGTGTTTTGTCATTTGAAGTGTTCAGTTGGGATTTATTATTAAAGAAGATGAACACTCACGACGCTGCTCTTTGGTCCTCTCCCAGGAAGAAAGCCGTTACATTCAGGGAGCCAGGTTTTCCTGTGTCCACCCTTCTCAATGGCAAGGTTGTGCTCACTGAGCCTGTACTTTGTCAATGTTTTCTAAGGTTTTGATCAGTAACCATGGTCAAATAGTTAGCTACGGTGTACTGTTGATTTAGGGCCAGATAGCACTGCATTTTGCTTTGTGCTTCTGCTTGTGTTTCAGAATAATCAATGTAGTTTTGACTGTGTTGATCCTGAGGCTTCTGTGTGTTAGTAGAACAGGTCTGTGAACTCAGGACCAGCTGGATAAGGGGACTGAGGCTTCTGTGTTAGTAGAACAATAATAATAATAATAATATATGCCATTTAGCTGACGCTTTTATCCAAAGCGACTTACAGTCATGTGTGCATACATTCTACGTATGGGTGGTCCCGGGAATCGAACCCACTACCCTGGCGTTACAAGCTCCATGCTCTACCAACTGAGCCACAGAAGGACCAGAACAGGTTTGTGAACTCAGGACCAGCTGGATAAGGGGACTCTATTCTTTGCTCAGCTCTTGCCATTTCAGGGCTTGGTAATGATATGAGAGGGGGTCACTGTATTTTAGATGTATGTTAGATGATTCCAAAACTTAATTTCTCTTTGAGTTTTTATTATTAGTGGATATTGTCCTAATTCTGTACTGCATGCAATGTTTGTAGTTTTCCTCTGGACATGTAAGAGAATCTTACAGAACTCTACATGCGGGGTTTGAATGGGGTGTTTGTCCCATTTGGTAAAATCTTGTTTTGCAAGTCGACCCCACACCTCGCTGCCATTAAGTGCAATTGGTTCAATGATACATACAATTTGTCTTAGACTGTCACGCCCTTCGTTATCTTTGTTTTCTTTATTATTTGGTTTGGTCAGGGTGTGACAAGGGTGGTTTGTTTAATTTTAGTATAGGGGGTTTTGTACATCTATGGGGTTTTGGTTGTCTAGGTAAATGTATGTCTATGGTTGCCTAGATTGGTTCTCAATTAGAGGCAGTTGTTTATCGTTGTCACTGATTGGGAACCATATTTAGGCAGCCATATGCCTTGGTATATCTGTGGGTTATTGTATATGTGCAGTTGCATGTCAGCACTCTGTCTTTATAGCGGCACGGTTGCGTTGTATAGTTTTGTTTGGTGTTCTTCCTTTTATTAACCTCTTGAAGCTAGGGGGCACTATTTTTATGTGAACGGCCTATTTCTCAGGACCAGATGCTAGAATATGCATATAATTGACATATTAGGATAGAAAACACTAAAGTTTCCAAAACTGTCAAAACATTGTCTGAGTATAACAGGACTGACATTGCAGGCGAAACCCTGGGGAAAATCAAACCAGGAAGTGGCTTCTATTTTGAAAACTCCATGTTCCATAGCCTCCCATTGCTGGATTTAAAGGGATATGAACCAGATTCCTTTTCCTATCGCTTCCTCGAGGTGTCAACAGTCTTCAGACATAGTTTCAGGCTTTTATTTTGAAAAATGAGCCAGAACGATAACATCGCGTCAAGTGGTCACATGAGTTTTTGTTCGCTCAACAGAGTTTGGATAGGTATTGCTTTTCCCTCTCCTACTGTGAAAGACATTTGCGGTTGGTATATTTTCGATGATATATTTTAAAAACAACCTGAGGAATGATTATAAAAAAATGTTTGACATGTTTCTGTGGACATTACGGAAACTATTTGGAATTTTTGTCTGCGTTGTCGTGATCGCTCTTTCCTGTGGATTTCTGAACAACGCGACAAACGGAGGTATTTTGGATATAAAAATCATCTTTATGGAACAAAAGGAACATTTGTTGTGTAACTGGAAGTCTCGTGAGTGAAAACATCCAAAGATCATCAAAGGTAAACGATTTAATTTGATTGCTCTTCTGATTTTCGTGACCAAGCTTCCTGATGCTAAGTGTACTTAATGTTTTGTCGTGCGATAAACTTACACAAACGCTTGGATTGCTTTCGCTGTAAAGCATATTTTCAAAATCTGACACGACAGGTGGATTAACTAAAGGCTAAACTGTGTTTTCCTATATTGCACTTGTGATTTAGTGAATATAACTATTTGTAGTAATATTTATAGAATGTAGCGCTATGCTATTCAGCGGTTGTTGAAGACACTTATCCCGTTAGTGGGATTGCAGCCATAACAAGTTAAAGAATTATGTTATATTATGTCATATGTTTTACCCCAGATACCACTTTGTAGAGCAGTCCTGCATGCCAAATAGAATCTAATGCTTTTTGGAAGTTGATAAAGCAAGCATACATTTTGGTATTATTTTGGTGGACATGTTTATCTATCATGGCATATATATTATCAGGGTGTGTAGGGTGTAAATATGATCGGTTGTGCGACGTTTTGGTATAAGTCCAATTTGGGTTTTACTCTAGACATTGTTCTTATTGAGGAAGTTTAGAACTCTTACATTTATAATACTACAGAAAACCTTCCTCAGGTTACTGTTCACACAAATGCCAAATATAAATAGGGTCAAATTTGGGGGTCAAATTCACACAAATGCCAAATGTAAATAGGGTCAAATTTGGGGGTCAAATTTGTCTCTGTTCTTAAAGATTGGGGTTATGAGTCCTTGATTCCAGATGTCTTGGAAATAACCTACACTCAGGATCAAATTAAACAGTTTTAATGTAGCCAATTTACATCTTGCACTAGTGAATTTGAGCAGCTCATTTAGGATGCCATCAGGTCTGCAAGCTTTTTTAAATTTGAGGGTCTGAAGTTTCTTATAGAGCTCCTGGTCAGTAATAGTTTAGTTTCTTATAGAGCTCCTGGTCAGTAATAGTTTAGTTTCTTATAGAGCTCCTGGTCAGTAATTGGCCTGGTCAGTAATTGGGGAGTCCAATGGATTTCTGATTGTCCTTTATAGGTTTTTCTAACCCATTGAACTTCTCATGAATTTGTTCTGCGTTTGTCAGTTTGAACGGCGTTGTAGAGTGTTTTAAAATGGGTTTGTCCGTAATGTCACTATTTTGTATCGCTAATTCTTGTTCGATTTTTATTTAATATTTTTTTTATTTTTTTTCTTCTCTGTTTTTCCAATTTTGCCAGAAGATGTTTTTCTTTATGGACTCCTCAATTAGTGTCAGCTGCTTGCTGTTGTGCTGTGCTTTTTTTTGGTTCTGAGTGTTACGTTTATAGTTTTAAAGTCTCACAGTAATGAAGGCGTAATTCACCATTTGAGTCTCTGCTCTCTCCCTCTCTCGCTCTCTCTCGCCC
Organism: Oncorhynchus keta; assembly: GCF_023373465.1. Lineage (NCBI taxonomy): Eukaryota > Metazoa > Chordata > Actinopteri > Salmoniformes > Salmonidae > Oncorhynchus > Oncorhynchus keta. The sequence continues at coordinate 39,418,485 of NC_068440.1, read as the reverse complement.
TAGGGCAAAGTCGAGCTGCAACAGGTTTCAGTCCCATTCCCATAGAGACCAGAGAGACTTTGCTGCCATGACAACAAGGCTTCATCACGTGCTGGAGTGGAGAACTAGACCCCCTGTAATATGCTATCTTCTTTTTCTCCTCCCTCTCCCATCTCTTTTTTTCTCTCTGTCCTTTTCACTTTTACATTATGTTTCTCATTGTTTACCATCACATGGAGAGGGGGGGAGAGAACCACAATTGGACCCAACCAAATCATGAGAAAACAAAAAGAGAATTCTTTCCAATGTGTCAAGTAATTAACAACAAAACAGAGCAAACTAGAATGCTTTTTGTCCCTAACCAGAGAGTACACAGCGGCAGAATACCTGTCCACTGTGACTGACCTAAAATTAAGGACATCTTGAGTGAGCATAACCTTGCTATTGAGAGAGGATGCCTCCTGCCAAATGTATGACCATATTAGAGACACATATTTCCCTCAGATTACACAGACCCACGAAAAATAAATCCTGTTGCCACAAGAAAAGGGCAAGGAGAGAGAGGGGGAAAGAGATTGCTTTGGCAATGTAAATAGGTTTCCCATGCCAATAAAGCCACTTGTATTGAATTGAATTGAATTGAGAGAGAGAGAGATCATGATCAGATGAGCTTCTGCATTTTCCAACATGTTCTTAAAAAAATATCGATTTAGAGTTCGATAAACTTTTATCAGGAACATTTACAGGATGTTACCCTCTACAACAACCTTCACTCCAAATCAAAACTCATAACCTACAACCTGATTATGGACGGAATTACAGAATCACCTGGAAGGCTTACAACTACCAAAGATTATTATACCAACGCTATACAGCAAAGGCTCTGGAAAACAACAGAAACCTGAAAACACCATCCAACCTGGAACTGAGTGAGTAATGCTTAGTCTGAAGCTATATATTATTTCCAAAAACCAGGAAGAAAAATACATCCCATTACTATATAAGGACTGAATTCTGTTTCAAATATTTTTATTAAACACACACAAGAATGGTGTATAGGTATACATGACAGGTATACACTTCTTATCTAAACATAAAAGAGCATACAGGAACAACAAGACCCAGAGTTCTGGGTGCAGAACAAATAATACAGAACACGACATACAAAACAAGGACACGTAGAAAGAAAGAGGGAAGATGTCCCCCCTATCCCCCCCCCCCCTCCCAACTGCTCGGGTGGTAGGGCCAGCACACGCTGCCCAAAGGTAGATTAAAATTTTACCATTGCGAGTGCGTTAATAAGTACAAATTCACAGCGCCGACTCGTCCAAGTAGGAGAGGAAAGGCTGCCAGATTTTATCAAATGTTGATAATTTATTGTTCAGAATATATCTAATTCTTTCTAAGTGTACAGTGTTTGCCAATTCACTGAGCCATAATTTGGTGGAGGGCGCTTCCCTCCTTTTCCAAAACAACAAGATTAGTTTTTTTGCCGAGATGAGACCATACGAGATTAGTTGTTTTTGGGGGTTGGTTAATCTGTTTAGGGACTCAGATACTCCCAGGATTATCAGAAGCGGGTCTGGATCTATTGAAGTCTCCAAAACTTCAGAGAGGATCCTAAAATTCCACACCAATAACCATGCAAGCTAGAGCATAGGGCAAAGCAGTGGAGTAGTGTACCCTGCGTAGCCTGACATTTATCACATGTAGGGGATGTATCAGGAAATATCCTATGCAGTTTAGTTTTGGAATAGTGTAATCTGTGTAATACCTTGAATTGTATGAGACGATGTCTGGAATTAATGGAGCATGTGTGGATATACTCCAAGCTCTCTTCCCAGTCTGCCACTGAGATGTCAGTCCCTAGTTCTTCCTCCCATTTTGCCTTGATGGCATCAGTAGAAGGTGTGCTAACAGATTGAAAAGCATCATATAGACGCGATATCAGTTTATCTGAGGTGGGGCATATTTTTATGCATCCGTCAAACATGGAAGGTTTAGCATTCCCAAATGTTGGGAGGTGTTTTCTAACGTAGTCTCTAATTTGTAGGTATCTGAAAAAATTACTTCTGGGAAGATTATAAGTTTCCCTCAGCAGCTCAAAGGAAGCAAAGGTCCCTTCTATGTATAAATCCCCTATGGTACTTATCCCCAACTCTCCCCATCGCTCAAAGGTGTTGTCAAGGTTAGAAGGGGCAAAGGAGGGATTCCTGGCGACAGGGAGCATGAATGACATTGGTCTGAGCTCAAAGTGGACTTTAATTTGCTTCCAGATTCGGACTGTGCTATGTATTATAGGATTGTTACAATAAAGTGACATCTCCAGATTGACAGGCGACAAAATCACAGCGCCAATAGAGAAGGGGTGACACTCCTCACGCTCCATACTAAGCCAGCTGGATGCCGGGAGTACGTCATCCAACAGAAACGTAACAATACGGAGGTTAGCGGCCCAGTAATAAAATATAAAATTTGGGAGAGACAATCCTCCTTCCGTCTTGGATTTACAGAGGTGTTTTTACCTATCCTGTGTGTTTTATAATCCCAGATGAAAGGATTGATAATTGAGTCCAGTTGTTTATGAAAGGATTTAGGTATGAATACTGGGATGTTCTGATATAGGTAGAGCAGTTGTGGGAGGAAGACCATTTTAATGGCATTAATTCTTCCGAGCAGAGAAATTGGGAGAGTTCTCCAAAATAGTATGTTTGCTTTGAGTTTTTGTATCAGAGAGGGAAATTCTCTTTAAATAGTAAGGAGTATTGTTTGGTAACTACAATTCCTAGGTAGGTAAATTTTTCTGAAGATAACTTAAATGGGAGATGTTCTAGCCAGGAGGTATTTTGCGACCGTATGGGCATTAATTCACTCTTGTTCCAATTTATTCTGTATCCCGAGAAGGTACCAAACAAATTGATCACATCAAGAATAGCTGGGATACTAGCCTGGGGTTCTGTTACATAGAGGAGGATGTCATCTGCGTATAGGGAGATCTTATTTAGAGTATCTTTAGTATTATAGCCGTGTATTGCTGCATAAGATCTAATCGTCTGAGCGAGCGGTTCGATAATTAGGGCGAAGAGCATAGGCGACAGCGCACAACCCTGCCTTGTCCCCTGTTGAGGTTAAATCGGGCGACAATGATTGGTTAGTGAGTATTCTGGCACAGGGGTTCCTATATAAAAGCTGGATCCAATTTATGAACCTATCTCCAATATTAAATTTCTGTAGGACCTTGAATAGATAGGGCCACTCAACTTGGTCAAAGGCCTTTTCGGCGTCAAGAGATATGACGGCAAGGTCCACGTTGGGTAACCTCTGAGAATACATAATGTTGAAGAGGCGCCTGAGATTGAAGAATGAGTTTCTGTTAGGGATGAAGCCGGTCTGATCCGAATGGACCAATTTGCCAATTAAAGTGCTAAGCCTGTTAGCCAGCGTTTTTGCTAAAATCTTTTGGTCTGTGTTAAGGAGAGATATTGGTCTGTATGACCCTACCTCTTCTGGATCTTTACCCTTCTTATGTATAACTGTAATGAACGCTTCGTCCAAAGTAGAAGGGAGAGCTCCATTCTCATTGGCCTGAATCAACATTTTGTGCAGATAGGGGAGAGCATGTTGCTGAATGTTTTATAGAATTCACCAGGGTATCCATCTGGGCCCGGGGTCTTGCCACTCTTTAGAGATTTAATTGTTTCTCGGATTTCATCAAGAGATATTTCCTTATTCAGGAAGTTAGAATCTTCCTGGTTCAGGGCAGGAAGATTACAGTCCTCCAAAAATGTTTGCATAATTAAGGGGTTAGGATCCGCTTTAGATGTATATAGAGTCTCATAAAACTGCCGGAATCTGTCATTGATGTCTTTGGGGAAGAGAGTAATTCCCCAGATGCAGATTTAACCCTGTGAATCATTCGGTCACTCACATTTTTTCGAAGTTGTCTGGCGAGTAATTTGTGTGGTTTGTCACCAAACTCAAAATATTTTTGCTTGGCATAGAGAAAAGATTTAGCGATTTTAGCTGAGAGAATCTGATTATATTCAAATTTTAAAGAGGTAATTTTTTTATGTTTCTCCATAGATGGGTGGCTAGCATTCTCCCTATCCAGTAAGTGAATTTGTCCCTCTAGTTCTTCCAGTTTTTCTCTGTTTTGCCTACTCCTGGCAGCCTGAAAGGAGATGATACAGCCTCTCAGATACGCCTTCAGTGTTTCCCACAATAATGCTGGGGAGGTCTCTGTGTTGTCGTTGGTATCAAAGAAAAATGTAATTTGGTCTTTAAGATATTCACAGAATGTTGGTTCTGTGAGGAGCTGAGGATTCAACCTCCAGACCCTCTCGTTTGGTACAATGTCACCCAATCTCAGGGAGAAGGTGAGTGGACTGTGGTCCGAGATTATAATATCATGATACCTCACATTACAGGTATAGGGGAGTAGTCTAGCGTCCAACAAAAAGTAGTCAATTCGAGTGTAAACCTTGTGAACATGAGAGTAAAAGGAGTATTCCCTACCCGTAGGGTTAGCGATCCTCCATATATCAAATAAGTTTGAATTTTTTATGTAGGTATTCAAGAATTCGCTTGAATAGGAGGTAGGGGTTCGCCGGGTAGAGGATCTATCCAAATATTGGTCTAGCACACAGTTAAGGTCCCCTCCAATGACCAGGTTAGTATGGGAGATATCTGGAATCAGGGCAAGGACTCTTTTGAAAAAGAGGGGTTGTCAATGTTTGGCCCATAGATATTTAGTAGAGTTACTGAGGTAGAGTGGATTTCTCCTATTGCGATCACATACCGACCCTCTTTATCCGCAATAGTGGTTTTATGTAGAAAGGGAATTCCTTTCCGTACCAGAATCGCTGTGCCTCTCGTTTTGGCAGAGAGGTTAGAGTGATACACTTGCCCCACCCACCTACACCTAAGTCTGCTATGAGAGTTATTCTTCAGATGGGTTTCTTGCAAAAATATAATATCAGACGAGAGTGCTTTCAAGTGGGCTAGGACCTTGCCCCTCTTAATTGGTTCGTTTAAACCCTTGACATTCCAGGAAGTGAATGTAAGCCCCACCCTCCTCTCGTTTGTAGTTCCTATGGTGGCCTGCATATCATGTAACTTGATAAAAAGGTAAGAAAGCGCACCAAACCATCACGATCAGCATATGTAGCACCCACACCCGAGCAGTATCCAACCCACCCCTCCCCCCCCTGCAAGCACCTTTACTTCCCCCCCTGTTCCCCTAATTTCCACAACACTTACCCCCCCCATCAACCCACCTTTAACAGGAATGTACAAACAGGAGAAAAAAAAAAGGAAAAATAAAAATAATAAACACATTGTCTGGCCGATGCCAAAAAAGCACGGCGCGACCTCGAACCAGAGGTAAAACAAAAATAAAATCCCAACTATACGTTCACCTCTCACTATCCTAGAACTTCTACTAACATATGAACTGAGGAGGCTCCCGCGAGTTAAGTGTTCAGTTAGCATCTAATAAACCTAAACCGAATAAGTTGCAACTTAAACATATTGCGCATTTAAGCGTCATCCTGGGTCAATCCCAGAAATAAGCAAGATATAGCCTCGAGATAATATTGCTAAGCACTGCCGGTCAAAAATAAACCATCCGCAACCGACCTAGTCAGCCGTACCTTTACATACTGTGGGTCAGGAGATCGGAACAAGGATTTGTTAAATTAAACGTTCCCCCAATTTAAAAAAAATATGTTTAATAAAAAATAAGTAAAAATATATATCTTATATATATATATATATATATATACATACACACATACATACACCTATACACATATATATACACACATACACACATACATACACCTATACACATATATACACACATACACACACACACACACACACACACACACACACACACACACACATACATACATACATACATACATACACACACCCATATATATATACACACACACATATACACACATATACACACACACACCCCATATATATATATATACATACACACACCCATATATGTATACATACATATATACACACACACACACACACACACACACACACACACACACACACACACACACACACACATATATATATATATATATATATATATATATATATATATATATACACACACATATATACACACACACACACACACACACACATATATACATACACACATACACACACCCATATATATATACATACACCCACACACATCCATACATATACATGTATGTATACATACCCACACAAAAAAATCATATATAAAAATATATATTTAAAGAATATGTATATACATCCATATGCACACATACACATACAAACATTCATACCCCAGAATAACAATCTACACTGATTTAAAATATACACATACATAATACTAAAGTGCTAAGAGAAAATAGTAATAAAGTACAAATAGTAATTATATTTACGCACACCTACACATACATAAGCACTACAGAGGGCTGGTGGGACTCTAGTCGGGAGAGAGGCCCACGGCCAGACAAAGGCAGAACGGCACAAAACATCAACTTGCTAACCAGGCGTCTGCCCCTCCCAACCATCACCCCCAGTCCCCTGCAAGCAATAAATAAATGGTATGGTAGTAAGAGTGATGTAAGGATTGTAAAATAAATAACGAAACAAAACAAAAGTGGGGGAATATAAGTATATCCGTCCGAAGGTGTCAGTGATCAAACCTGGAAGTAAAAAATATGCATCGCTGAGCACAGCCGGGATGAAAGTGAATTTAACGTTAAATGAGAGCTCTGACCGCCATCCATTGGTCTGCTCAGCGTCTTACATGCTCGGTAGCCCTTGTTGAGCCCGTTTAATACGTTTTCACCCAATATGGTATAGTATGGATTCGAGTCCATGAGCAGACCCTAACACGCACTAACAAGGCACTCTAACCTGTACGGGGATTGGTGTATATCCCTGGATAAACTTCTCTGCGTCCAAAACCGAGGAGAGCCAAATCTTCTCACCGGAAGGCGGGGTAATTCTTAGTCTTGCAGGGAAGAGTAAGGCTGGGCGAAGATGGAGTTTGTAGAGTTTAGTCATGACATCTCTGTAGTCGGCGCGATGCTTTGCCACATCGGGCGCATAATCCTCATAGACACGGAATGGATGCCCTTTATGTGACAGGTTGCCCCTCATTCGAGCTTCACGCAGGATAAGATCCTTGGTCTTGAAACTGTGACAGCAGATTATTACTGGGCGAGGACGTTGGCCTGGTCCAGGCACTGGGACAAGGGAGCGATGTGCGCGATCCAGCTGGGGATCCGAATCCAAAACATCCGATCCCATTGCATCCTTCAGTAGCTTGGCGAAGAAGTCGGTAGGGCGAGAGCCCGCCTCTATCCCCTCTGCCAGACCAACAACGCGAAGGTTATTACGTCTGGATCGGCCCTCCAGGTCCACCACTTTCACAGAAAGCCTCTGCACAGTATCCTGCAATGACGAGCATAGCTTCTCTAACTCGTCGATCCTACCAGCGTTGAATTCAGAAGCTTTCTCAAGGTCCACAATACTCTGGCCATGCGAAGCGACCGTTCGAATGACGCTCTCGATTTTGGTGTCCAGCTCAGCAATAGTGGCCTTAAGATCCTCAGCTATAGCAACACGTAGCTCCCCCAAAGCCCGGGTAAGTTCTGTAAGTGTCACGTTGTTGCATGTGCCTCCCGCCATGTCTGTCTCGTTGTTTAGTGGGGAGTAGGCCTCCGCTGTGGATTTATTGTCCTTTGGTCGCTTATTACTCGGCATTTTCATATAAAAAGTTACAATCTTGTATTAGAAAGAAACGTTTGTTGTAAAAAGTGAATAAAGTAGGTTAAATTAGATTATTTTGCAAAAAAGTTGCAGGAGCCTCTCACGCACAGCCGTTCACTCCAACATGCTAGCTCCGCCCCATAAGGACTGAATTCTAAATGAAGGCTGCCAGGCTTGATACAGCTTCAATCGGCGTGTCAAGTGAGAGGTGTCAAAGCCCTTTAGCCCCACAATTGCAGGTGACTCGCACAGTCTACTCCAACCAAATGGAGAGGCCTTAGAAGCTGCCTCCTGCTGTTCAGAGGTAATTAAAATACAGTACCCTGTGTATGTAAAGAATGATAAAGGGAAGAAAAGATAACAAGATGAAGCTCCTTATTTTGACTATTATAACAATGGGAACATCAGCAACCTCATCATCCACACAAACCAAACAGTGCTGTATTAGCACACTACCCCTTTGTTAAGAGAAGGGGTGTTAACGAGGGGTGGAAATTCAGGATAGTAGACAACGAGGACTCTGAGTCAGCTAATATAAATCTCTATAAGTCTGGAAAAGTAATGGTACAGGGCAACCCCCAAACAGTTTTCGCTGGACTTTCACCTAATCAAAGAATTAGCCCAGCAGAAGAAGCTCTCCCTTGAGAGAGATACCCCTAACCCGAGCGGGTCAGACCAGACCTCTTCAATATATAACCCCACAGATGAGCAAACCCAAGCAGAAAGTCAACCTCCCAGCACAGAGTACTACCCCCTAATTGAAATGAAGGATACATTTACCCAGCTGGAGGTAAGGAAGGTGGAGCTGGAACAGCAGGGGATTACACTCCAGTCAGCACAGACCCAGACAACAGTCCAGCACAACAACACCCTCTTAGCCAGACCCAGACAACAGTCCAGCACAACAACACCCTCTTAGCCAGACCCAGACAACAGTCCAGCACAACAACACCCTCTTAGCCAGACCCAGACAACAGTCCAGCACAACAACACCCTCTTAGCCAGACCCAGACAACAGTCCAGCACAACACCCCATTAACCAGACCCAGACAACAGTCCAGCACAACAACACCCTCTTAGCCAGACCCAGACAACAGTCCAGCACAACAACACCCTCTTAGCCAGACCCAGACAACAGTCCAGCACAACAACACCCTCTTAGCCAGACCCAGACAACAGTCAAGCACAACAACACCCTCTTAGCCAGACTCAGACAACAGTCCAGCACAACAACACCCTCTTAGCCAGACCCAGACAACAGTCCAGCACAACAACACCCTCTTAGCCAGACTCAGACAAAAGTCCAGAACAACAACACCCTCTTAGCCAGACTCAGACAACAGTCCAGCACAACAACACCCTCTTAGCCAGACTCAGACAAAAGTCCAGAACAACAACACCCTCTTAGCCAGACCCAGACAACAGTCCAGCACAACAACACCCTGTTAACCAGACCCAGACAACAGTCCAGCACAACACCCTCTTAGCCAGACCCAGACAACAGTCCAGCACAACACCCCATTAACCAGACCCAGACAACAGTCCAGCACAACAACACCCCATTAACCAGACCCAGACAACAGTCCAGCACAACAACACCCTGTTAACCAGACTCAGACAACAGTCCAGCACAACACCCCATTAACCAGACCCAGACAACAGTCCAGCACAACACCCTCTTAGCCAGACCCAGACAACAGTCCAGCACAACAACACCCCATTAACCAGACCCAGACAACAGTCCAGCACAACACCCTCTTAGCCAGACCCAGACAACAGTCCAGCACAACAACACCCCATTAACCAGACCCAGACAACAGTCCAGCACAACAACACCCTCTTAACCAGACTCAGACAACAGTCCAGCACAACAACACCCTCTTAACCAGACCCAGACAACAGTCCAGCACAACAACACCCTCTTAACCAGACCCAGACAACAGTCCAGCACAACAACACCCTCTTAGCCAGACTCAGACAACAGTCCAGCACAACAACACCCTCTTAGCCAGACTCAGACAAAAGTCCAGAACAACAACACCCTCTTAGCCAGACCCAGACAACAGTCCAGCACAACAACACCCCTTAACCAGACCCAGACAACAGTCCAGCACAACAACACCCTCTTAGCCAGACTCAGACAACAGTCCAGCACAACAACACCCTCTTAGCCAGACTCAGACAAAAGTCCAGAACAACAACACCCTCTTAACCAGACCCAGACAACAGTCCAGCACAACAACACCCTGTTAACCAGACCCAGACAACAGTCCAGCACAACAACACCCTCTTAGCCAGACCCAGACAACAGTCCAGCACAACAACACCCTCTTAGCCAGACTCAGACAAAAGTCCAGCACAACAACACCCTCTTAGCCAGACCCAGACAACAGTCCAGCACAACAACACCCTCTTAGCCAGACCCAGACAACAGTCCAGCACAACAACACCCTCTTAGCCAGACCCAGAGTGCTGGAGGTGGAGAGAGACATATCTGCACTCTGGACTGTGGTGAGGCAACAGAGCACTAGAGGAGTAGATCAGACTGCTGGAGGAGAGTTTGAGGGGGATGGCGTGTGACAGAACAACCCACTAGAGAGGTGGCCACCCACGCAGGACAGCCCACCTCAGCTCCCGACTAAGTCTCGACACCACAGCAGAACAGCCCACCTCAGCTCCCGACAAAGTCTCGACACCACAGCAGAACAGCCCACCTCAGCTCCCGACAAAGTCTCGACACCACAGCAGAACAGCCCACCTCAGCTCCCGACAAAGTCTCGACACCACAGCAGAACAGCCCACCTCAGCTCCCGACAAAGTCTCGACACCACAGCAGAACAGCCCACCTCAGCTCCCGACAAAGTCTCGACACCACAGCAGAACAGCCCACCTCAGCTCCCGACAAAGTCTCGACACCACAGCAGAACAGCCCACCTCAGCTCCCGACAAAGTCTCGACATCACAGCAGAACAGCCCACCTCAGCTCCCGACAAAGTCTCGACACCACAGCAGAACAGCCCACCTCAGCTCCCGACAAAGTCTCGACACCACAGCAGAACAGCCCACCTCAGCTCCCGACAAAGTCTCGACACCACAGCAGAACAGCCCACCTCAGTTCCCGACAAAGTCTCGACACCACAGCAGAACAGCCCACCTCAGCTCCCGACAAAGTCTCGACACCACAGCAGAACAGCCCACCTCAGCTCCCGACAAAGTCTCGACACCACAGCAGAACAGCCCACCTCAGCTCCCGACAAAGTCTCGACACCACAGCAGAACAGCCCACCTCAGCTCCCGACAAAGTCTCGACACCACAGCAGAACAGCCCACCTCAGCTCCCGACAAAGTCTCGACACCACAGCAGAACAGCCCACCTCAGCTCCCGACAAAGTCTCGACACCACAGCAGAACAGCCCACCTCAGCTCCCGACAAAGTCTCGACACCACAGCAGAACAGCCCACCTCAGCTCCCGACAAAGTCTCGACACCACAGCAGAACAGCCCACCTCAGCTCCCGACAAAGTCTCGACACCACAGCAGAACAGCCCACCTCAGCTCCCGACAAAGTCTCGACACCACAGCAGAACAGCCCACCTCAGCTCCCGACAAAGTCTCGACACCACAGCAGAACAGCCCACCTCAGCTCCCGACTAAGTCTCGACACCACAGCAGAACAGCCCACCTCAGCTCCCGACAAAGTCTCGACACCACAGCAGAACAGCCCACCTCAGCTCCCGACTAAGTCTCGACACCACAGCAGAACAGCCCACCTCAGCTCCCGACAAAGTCTCGACACCACAGCAGAACAGCCCACCTCAGCTCCCGACAAAGTCTCGACACCACAGCAGAACAGCCCACCTCAGCTCCCGACAAAGTCTCGACACCACAGCAGAACAGCCCACCTCAGCTCCCGACAAAGTCTCGACACCACAGCAGAACAGCCCACCTCAGCTCCCGACAAAGTCTCGACACCACAGCAGAACAGCCCACCTCAGCTCCCGACAAAGTCTCGACACCACAGCAGAACAGCCCACCTCAGCTCCCGACAAAGTTTCGATCTTGTTGCCATCTAATGCATAAATCAGCACTGCAGAGCTCTCCCTGTCCTCTGCCGTGCCTTGATTGTATTACTGCTGATGATATCTGGAAATGTGCATGTACACCCTGGACCATCTACTGTTGCTAGCCCCAATTTAAGATAGATGCCCTTAATCGCAAACAAATCACCAAGGAACCCACCAGGTACAACACTAAATCCGTAAACACGGGCACCCTCATAGATATTCTCCTGACCAACTTGCCCTCCAAATACACCTCTGCTGTTTTCAAGCAGGATCTCAGTGATCACTGCCTCATTACCTGCATCCATTTTGGGTCCGCGGACCTGGCCCGGGTATCATGGAAGGATATTGACCTCCGCCCGTCAGTCAAGGATGACATCATTTGTAATCAATGTATGATCCATTCTGTGTGATTATTTAGGTATTTAGTAAATAAACAATTAAACCAAATTTTGTATTGCTGATTCAACTTGTTAACCAGGGTTCGTGAAGATGACCAAGATTTTACAACTTTCAGATGAGACTAAATAAAGTGGTGATTAAATATTGACTGCTATTGAGGTAAACCATTACCAGGTCTTTAAGAGTTTATTCGGAAGATAACAGCTCTATAAACATTATTTCGTGGTCCCCCGACTTTCTAGTTAATTATCTACCTGATTAGCTTAATCAGGTAATATTAATTACAGAGAAATTAGCTGTGCCACCAGAGACTGGGTTCGCGCACAGGCTCTGTCGCAGCCGGCCGCGACCGGGAGGTCCGTGGGGGCGACGCACAATTGGCCTAGCGTCGTCCGAGTTAGGGAGGGTTTGGCCGGCAGGGATAACCTTGTCTCATCGCGCACTAGTGACTCCTGTGGCGGGCCGGGTGCAGTGTACGGTGTTTCCTCCGATACATTGGTGCGGCTGGCTTCCAGGTTGGATGCGTGCTGTGTTAAGAAGCAGTGCGGCTTGGTTGGGTTGTGTTTCGGGGGACACATGGCTTTTGACCTTCGTCTCTCCCGAGCCCGTACGGGAGTTGTAGCGATGAGACAAGATAGTAACTACTAACAATTGGATACCACGAAATTGGGGAGAAAAGGGGGTAAAATCCAACAACGAAAAAAAAAGGAATAGCATGTCAAATCACTTACTCTGGCATAGCCAAAGACACGACAACTGTATATAATATGACATTTGTAATGTCTTTGTTCTTTTGGAACTTCTGTGAGTGTAATGTTAACTGTTCATTTCACTTTTATTTATTATCTACTTCACTTGAGAGAGAGATTTCATTAGAGTAGATGGTTATTTTTGCCATTTCTCTCCCTGCCTAGCATCTTCAAAGAGATTAGAAATAATGTCTCTCTAACTTTCAATTCAATGGGCATGGGAAACATATGTTTACATTATCCATTTATCTTGTTTTGGTAAACAAAGGTAAAATAAACAATAAAATGTGAACTGAAAATATTACACTCACACAAGTTCCAAAATAATAAAGACATTTCAAATGTTATATTATGTCTATATACAGTGTTGTAAGGATGAGCATATAGTTTAAGTACCAAAATGAAAATAAATGTGTCTCTAATACGGTCGTACATCTCTCTTTCTCTTTCCCTCTCTTCTCTACCTGCCTGACTCTCCTCCTCTCATCCTTGCAGAGATGAGAATTAAACTGGCGGTGAGATAATTGAGTCACATTTCAATTCAACACACAAAGCTAAACTACATAAGTTATTAAATGAGTTTCTGTAAACAAAATAGAGAATAGGACAATCAAGTCAAACCAGGGTCCTTGATTTTTTTCATCATGTGGTTCTGCACTGGTTGATATGTTCTAAACAATGTGAGTGTAGAATGAATGGTAATGTGAGGGGTTAATTACAGACCTTCTTGATTGATTGGATAATTAATTGGGTAATTGACTGCAATCACTCAGATAGTATAATGTGGTAAGTGCTTTTATCTCTCTCTAGATACAATGGAAGATGCAATTGTGTTGTAAGTAGCCATTATCTATCTCTGTGTTGAAGCTAAAGACGAGAGAGAGAGAGGAGTCTCCGCCTGGTTCTCTCCCTCATCAAACCCAGCTCTCGTTCCCTCTCTCCGTGTCTGGTTCCCCCTGACATAGAGTGACATTTAGTGCAACCTGCCCTTTATGGTTTGTCGTCTATTTTTCATAAAACTCTCCTCCCTCGCTCTCTCCTTTCTTTGGTCATTAGAGAGGAGACATGTAAAGGCGATGGTGAGGTGGCAGGGTGTGTGTCTGTATGTGATGGTGAGGTAGCAGGGTCTGTGTCTGTATGTGATGGTGAGGTAACAGGGTGCGTGTCTGTATGTGATGGTGAGGTAACAGGGTGTGTGTCTGTATGTGATGGTGAGGTGGCAGGGTCTGTGTCTGTATGTGATGGTGAGGTAGCAGGGTCTGTGTCTGTATGTGATGGTGAGGTAGCAGGGTCTGTGTCTGTATGTGATGGTGAGTTGGCAGGGTCTGTATGGGATGGTGAGGTGGCAGGGTGTGTGTCTGTATGTGATGGTGAGGTGGCAGGGTCTGTGTCTGTATGTGATGGTGAGGTAGCAGGGTCTGTGTCTGTATGTGATGGTGAGGTAGCAGGGTCTGTGTCTGTATGTGATGGTGAGGTGGCAGGGTCTGTGTCTGTATGTGATGGTGAGGTAGCAGGGTCTGTGTCTGTATGTGATGGTGAGGTAGCAGGGTCTGTGTCTGTATGTGATGGTGAGGTAGCAGGGTCTGTGTCTGTATGTGATGGTGAGGTAGCAGGGTGTGTGTCTGTATGTGATGGTGAGGTAGCAGGGTCTGTGTCTGTATGTGATGGTGAGGTAGCAGGGTCTGTGTCTGTATGTGATGGTGAGGTAGCAGGGTCTGTGTCTGTATGTGATGGTGAGGTAGTAGGGTGTGTGTCTGTATGTGATGGTGAGGTGGCAGGGTGTGTGTCTGTATGTGATGGTGAGGTAGCAGGGTCTGTGTCTGTATGTGATGGTGAGGTAGCAGGGTCTGTATGTGAAGGTGAGGTGGCAGGGTGTGTGTCTGTATGTGATGGTGAGGTAGCAGGGTCTGTGTCTGTATGTGATGGTGAGGTAGCAGGGTCTGTGTCTGTATGTGAAGGTGAGGTGGCAGGGTGTGTGTCTGTATGGGATGGTGAGGTAGCAGAGTCTGTGTCTGTATGTGATGGTGAGGTAGCAGTGTGTGTCTGCATGTGATGGTGAGGTAGCAGAGTGTGTGTCTGTATGTGATGGTGAGGTAGCAGAGTGTGTGTCTGTATGTGATGGTGAGGTAGCAGGGTCTGTGTCTGTATGTGATGGTGAGGTAGCAGGGTCTGTGTCTGTATGTGATGGTGAGGTAGCAGGGTGTGTGTCTGTATGTGATGGTGAGGTAGCAGGGTCTGTGTCTGTATGTGATGGTGAGGTAGCAGGGTCTGTGTCTGTATGTGATGGTGAGGTAGCAGGGTCTGTGTCTGTATGTGATGGTGAGGTAGCAGGGTCTGTGTCTGTATGTGATGGTGAGGTAGCAGGGTCTGTGTCTGTATGTGATGGTGAGGTGGCAGGGTCTGTGTCTGTATGTGATGGTGAGGTAGCAGGGTCTGTGTCTGTATGTGATGGTGAGGTAGCAGGGTCTGTGTCTGTATGTGATGGTGAGGTAGCAGGGTGTGTGTCTGTATGTGATGGTGAGGTGGCAGGGTCTGTGTCTGTATGTGATGGTGAGGTAGCAGGGTCTGTGTCTGTATGTGATGGTGAGGTAGCAGGGTCTGTGTCTGTATGTGATGGTGAGGTAGTAGGGTGTGTGTCTGTATGTGATGGTGAGGTGGCAGGGTAATAATATAAATAGTAATATATATATATTATTACTAGGTGGCAGGGTCTGTGTCTGTATGTGTGTGTGTCTGTATGTGTGTGTGTGTGTGTCTGTATGTATGTATGTGTGTGTGTGTGTGTGTGTGTGTGTGTGTGTGTGTGTGTGTGTGTGTGTGTGTGTGTGTGTGTGTGTGTGTGTGTGTGTGTGTGTGTGTGTGTGTGTGTGTGTGTATATGTGATGGTGAGGTAGCAGGGTCTGTGTCTGTGTCTGTCTGTGCGTGTGTGTGTGTGTGTGTGTGTGTGTGTGTGTGTGTGTGTGTGTGTGTGTGTGTGTGTGTGTGTGTGTGTGTGTGTGAGAGAGTTTGTAAATTTGGAGTTTCATATTATTGATGTGCCTGTCGCGGAGACTCTTCGTCACTCGCAGCAGGAGAGCAGTGTGTGTGTGTGAGAGAGAAAGACAAAGTAAAGAGAGTCAAACACACAGAGAAAGGGAGAGAGATGTATAATATATGTGTGTGTGTATATATAGAGTATAGGTGGGTGGTGGAAGTGGTGGTAGCATGTGGAAGTGGTGTTAGTAGTGGCGCTAATGGTGAAAGTGGTGTTAATGGTGGATGTAGTGTTAGTGGTGTTAATTGTGAAATTGGTGGCAGTGGTGATAGTGGTGTTAACAGTGGTAGTGGTGGTAGTCGTGGTAGTGTTGTTAATGGTGAAAGTGGAGATAGTGATGTTAATGGTGGTTGTGGTAGTGGTGTTAGTGGTGTTAATGGTGGTAATGGTGGTAATGGTGGTAATGGTGGTGTTAGTGGTGGTAGTTGTGGTGTTAATGGTGGTTGTGGTGTTAGTGGTGGTGGTTGTGGTGTTAATGGTGTTAATGGTGTTAGTGGTGTTAATGGTGGTAGTGGTTTAATGGTGGATGTGGTGGTAGTGGTGGTAGTGGTGGTAGTGATGGTAAATGGTGGATGTGGTGGTGGTAGTGGTGTTAATGGTGGATGTGGTGGTAGTGATGGAATTGGCGGAAGTGCTGTTAAAGATGATCGTTGTTGTGGTAGTGGTGGTTAGTGGTGGTAGTGGTGCTAATGGTGGTAGTGTGGTTAATGGTGATCAGGTTGTTAATGATGGTAGTTGTGGTGGTTGCGGCATTGGTAGTGGTGTTAATGGTGGTAGTGGTGGCAGTGGTGTTAATTGGGAATGTCGTGTTAATGGTGAAATTGGTGGCAGTGGTGATAGTGGTGTTAACAATGGCAGTAGTGGTGTTAATGGTGGAAGTGGAGATAGTGGTGGTAGTGGTGTTAATGGTGGTTGTGGTGGTAGTGGTTTTAATTTTGATAGTGGTGGTAATTTTGAATGTTTTGGTAGTGGTGATAGTGATGATAGTGGTTGTAGTGGTGGTAGTGTATTTAGTAATGGTTGTGGTGTCAGTGGTGGTAATGTCTTATTGGTTTTAGTGGTGTTAGCAGCCAGTAGCCACGGTCAGAGACATCAGGATACAGAGCAATGCAAGCAGTGGGCCATGTTGACTCTGATAGGAGATTAGATTCTCAAAGTACCATCACACACAAACAAGCATGCAGGCAGGCACTTGGGCGCACACCCAAACACACCCAAACACACACACCCAAACAAACATACGTCTGCATTCTGCCCGCCACACGTGTAAATGTGAACGCCCTCCACCACACAGGCTCAACCGTTACCATGGTCACTGTAGAACGTTCACTGGGGTTTCCAGAGCAACAGCGTTGGAGTCTTGCATGGAACATCACCTGGTAGAATATGACAGGGGGACAGAGGGGTTGGTGGGAGGGGTGGGGGGAGAGCTATATAGATTTAGTGATGGTAGTGGTTTAGTGGTGGTAGTGGTTTTAATGGAGAGATATATCAGCTGTGGTTTAGTAGTGGTTTTAATGGAGAGATATATCAGCAGTGGTTTAGTGGTTGTAGTGGTTTTAATGGAGAGATATATCAGCTGTGGTTTAGTGGTGGTAGTGGTTTTAATGGCGAGATATATCAGCTGTGGTTTAGTGGTGGTAGTGGTTTTAATGGAGAGATATATATCAGCAGTGGTTTAGTGGTTTTAATGGAGAGATATATCAGCAGTGGTTTAGTGGTGGTAGTGGTTTTAATGGAGAGATATATCAGCAGTGGTTTAGTGGTTTTAATGGAGAGATATATCAGCAGTGGTTTAGTGGTGGTAGTGGTTTTAATGGAGAGATATATCAGCAGTGGTTTAGTGGTTTTAATGGAGAGATATATCAGCAGTGGTTTAGTGGTGGTAGTGGTTTTAATGGAGAGATATATCAGCAGTGGTTTAGTGGTTTTAATGGAGAGATATATCAGCAGGTAGTGGTTTTAATGGATATATCAGCAGTGGTGGTAGTGGTTTTAATGGAGAGATATATCAGCAGTGGTTTAGTGGTGGTAGTGGTTTTAATGGAGAGATATATCAGCAGTGGTTTAGTGGTGGTAGTGGTTTTAATGGAGAGATATATCAGCAGTGGTTTAGTGGTTTTAATGGAGAGATATATCAGCAGGTAGTGGTTTTAATGGAGAGATATATCAGCAGGTAGTGGTTTTAATGGATATATCAGCAGTGGTGGTAGTGGTTTTAATGGAGAGATATATCAGCAGTGGTTTAGTGGTTTTAATGGAGAGATATATCAGCAGTGGTTTAGTGGTGGTAGTGGTTTTAATGGAGAGATATATCAGCAGGTAGTGGTTTTAATGGATATATCAGCAGTGGTGGTAGTGGTTTTAATGGAGAGATATATCAGCAGTGGTTTAGTGGTTTTAATGGAGAGATATATCAGCAGTGGTTTAGTGGTTTTAATGGAGAGATATATCAGCAGTGGTTTAGTGGTTTTAATGGAGAGATATATCAGCAGGTAGTGGTTTTAATGGAGAGATATATCAGCAGTGGTGGTAGTGGTTTTAATGGAGAGATATATCAGCAGGTAGTGGTTTTAATGGAGAAATATATCAGCTGTGGTTTAGTGGTGGTAGTTGTCACGGTTTTCATGTGGTGAAGGAGAGTCGGACCAAACTGCAGCGTGTATATTGCGATCCATGTTTAATCACACAACGTAACACAAATCCAAAACACAAACTCTACAAAACAGTGTAGTAGCAACACAACATGACAACACAGCATAGTAGCAACACAACATGGTAGCAACACAACATGACAACACAGCATAGTAGCAACACAACATGGTAGCAACACAACATGACAACACAGCATGGTAGCAACACATGACAACACAGCATGGTAGCAACACATGACAACACAGCATAGTAGCAACACATGACAACACAGCATAGTAGCAACACAACATGGTAGCAACACAGCATAGTAGCAACACAACATGGTAGCAACACAACATGACAACATAGCATAGTAGCAACACATGACAACACAGCATAGTAGCAACACATGACAACACAGCATAGTAGCAACACAACATGACAACATAGCATAGTAGCAACGCAACATGACAACACAGCATAGTAGCAACACATGACAACACAGCATAGTAGCAACGCAACATGACAACATAGCATAGTAGCAACACAACATGACAACACAGCATAGTAGCAACACATGACAACACAGCATAGTAGCAACACATGACAACACAGCATAGTAGCAACACAACATGACAACACAGCATAGTAGCAACACATGACAACACAGCATAGTAGCAACACATGACAACACAGCATAGTAGCAACACATGACAACACAGCATAGTAGCAACACAACATGACAACACAGCATAGTAGCAATACAACATGGTAGCAACACAACATGACAACACAGCATAGTAGCAACACATGACAACATAGCATAGTAGCAACACATGACAACACAGCATAGTAGCAACACAACATGGTAGCAACACAACATGACAACACAGCATAGTAGCAACACATGACAACACAGCATAGTAGCAACACATGACAACACAGCATAGTAGCAACACAACATGGTAGCAACACAACATGACAACACAGCATGGTAGCAACACGTGACAACATAGCATAGTAGCAACACATGACAACACAGCATAGTAGCAATACAACATGGTAGCAACACAACATGACAGCACAGCATAGTAGCAACACATGACAACATAGCATAGTAGCAACACAGCATAGTAGCAACACAGCATGACAACAACATGGTAGCAACACAACATGACAACAACATGGTAGCAACACAACATGGTAGCAGAACAACATGACAACAACATGGTAGCAACACAACATGGTAGCAGCACAACATGGTAGCAGCACAACATGGTAGCAGCACAACATGGTAGCAACACAACATGGTAGCAACACAACATGGTAGCAACACAACATGACAACAACATGGTAGCAGCACAACATGGTAGCAGCACAACATGGTAGCAGAACAACATGGTAGCAGCACAACATGACAACAACATGGTAGCAACACAACATAGTAGCAACACAACATGACAACAACATGGTAGCAGCACAACATGGTAGCAACACAACATGGTAGCAGCACAACATGGTAGCAACACAACATGACAACAACATGGTAGCAACACAACATGGTAGCAGCACAACATGACAACAACATGGTAGCAACACAACATGGTAGCAGCACAACATGGTAGCAGCACAACATGGTAGCAGCACAACATGGTAGCAACACAACATGGTAGCAACACAACATGGTAGCAACATGGTAGCAACACAACATAGTAGCAACACAACATGACAACAACATGGTAGCAGCACAACATGGTAGCAACACAACATGGTAGCAGCACAACATGGTAGCAGCACAACATGACAACAACATGGTAGCAACACAACATGGTAGCAACACAAAATGAGGTAAAAACATGATTGGGCTCAGACAACAGCACAAAGGGCCAGAAGGCAGAGACAACAATACATCACGCGAATCATATAGAATAGAAACTGAGGGATGAAGGAGGGATTATGGGGATGAACATAAATATGTATATAGAGAAAGGGGAATACAACATATAGTGAAATGACAAAGGGGTTATACACTGTACCACCATGCTAGGTAGCAATGTGACAACATCTAGTGGAAAGCCTTCCCAGAAGAGTGGAGGCTGTTATAGCAGCAATGTTCCAACATCTAGTGGAAAGCCTTCCCAGAAGAGTGGAGGCTGTTATAGCAGCAATGTTCCCACATCTAGCGGAAAGACTTCCTACAAGAGTGGAGGCTGTTATAGCAGCAATGTTCCAACATCTAGTGGAAAGCCTTCCCAGAAGAGTGGAGGCTGTTATAGCAGCAATGTTCCAACATCTAGTGGGAAGCCTTCCCAGAAGAGTGGAGGCTGTTATAGCAGCAATGTTCCAACATCTAGTGGAAAGCCTTCCCAGGAGAGTGGAGGCTGTTATAGCAGCAATGTTCCAACATCTAGTGGAAAGCCTTCCCAGAAGAGTGGAGGCTGTTATAGCAGCAATGTTCCCACATCTAGCGGAAAGACTTCCTACAAGAGTGGAGGCTGTTATAGCAGCAATGTTCCAACATCTAGTGGAAAGCCTTCCCAGAAGAGTGGAGGCTGTTATAGCAGCAATGTTCCAACATCTACTGGGAAGCCTTCCCAGAAGAGTGGAGGCTGTTATAGCAGCAATGTTCCAACATCTAGTGGAAAGCCTTCCCAGGAGAGTGGAGGCTGTTATAGCAGCAATGTTCCAACATCTAGTGGAAAGCCTTCCCAGAAGAGTGGAGGCTGTTATAGCAGCAATGTTCCAACATCTAGTGGAAAGCCTTCCCAGAAGAGTAGAGGCTGTTATAGCAGCAATGTTCCGACATCTAGTGGAAAGCCTTCCCAGGAGAGTGGAGGCTGTTATAGCAGCAATGTTCCAACATCTAGTGGGAATCCTTCCCAGAAGAGTGGAGGCTGTTATAGCAGCAATGTTCCAACATCTAGTGGAAAGCCTTCCCAGAAGAGTGGAGGCTGTTATAGCAGCAATGTTCCAACATCTAGTGGGAAGCCTTCCCAGAAGAGTGGAGGCTGTTATAGCAGCAATGTTCCAACATCTAGTGGGAAGCCTTCCCAGAAGAGTGGAGGCTGTTATAGCAGCAATGTTCCAACATCTAGTGGAAAGCCTTCCCAGAAGAGTGGAGGCTGTTATAGCAGCAATGTTCCAACATCTAGTGGGAAGCCTTCCCAGAAGAGTGGAGGCTGTTATAGCAGCAATGTTCCAACATCTAGTGGGAAGCCTTCCCAGAAGAGTGGAGGCTGTTATAGCAGCAATGTTCCGACATCTAGTGGAAAGCCTTCCCAGGAGAGTGGAGGCTGTTATAGCAGCAATGTTCCAACATCTAGTGGGAAGCCTTCCCAGAAGAGTGGAGGCTGTTATAGCAGCAATGTTCCAACATCTAGTGGGAAGCCTTCCCAGAAGAGTGGAGGCTGTTATAGCAGCAATGTTCCAACATCTAGTGGAAAGCCTTCCCAGAAGAGTGGAGGCTGTTATAGCAGCAATGTTCCAACATCTAGTGGGAAGCCTTCCCAGAAGAGTGGAGGCTGTTATAGCAGCAAATGGGGGGGACCAACTCCATATTAATGTCCATGATCTTGGATTGAGATGTTCGACAAGCAGGTGTCCACATCATTTTGGTTATGTAGTGTGACAAAGAAAGGGGTATCTACAGTATAGTGATATGGGATAGAACGTGTATATACAGTATAGTGATTAAGAGAGAATTCCCTTGAGTCTCCTGCTGAGCCCAAAGGTAAGAGTGTGTGTTATGTGTATGTATGTGTGTGTGTGAGTGTGCGCGTACACGTGTGTGTGTGCATGTTTGTGTGTGTGTGTGTGTGTGTGTGTGTGTGTGTGTGTGTGTGTGTGTGTGTGTGTGTGTGTGTGTGTGTGTGTGTGTGTGTGTGTGTGTGTGTGTGTGTGTGTGTGTGTGTGTGTGTGAGTGGCTGGAATTTGTAGGGACGCTTCATCAAAGGAACTGCCACTCAAAACAACAGGAGTGACTGGTGCGGGAGAGAAAGAACAACCCAGTTGCCATGGCGACGTGATCGACTCTCTCTCTCTAAGCTTTCCTCTCGAGGGCGCTGTCAACTGTCTATCCAACCTGTACAATAAACCTTTTGCACTCACTCACAAATGCACGGAGACATGAAACAATAGAGAAAGACAATATTCCATCTCTCAGACATGATACATAGATAATTAGATACAAATAACACTACTAATAATGTTAATAATACAATATATATTTTTTAATGTAGTAAGATGAACGGGGGGGTGAACAGTATAAGGTTGATTAGGAATGATTGATCAAACCCCAGTCCTAATCTCAACATCAGTTGAATGTTCAGACATCCAGCATCATGGCTTTTATCAATGGACGTCTCGCTTTTTCTTTCTCTCTTTTTACGCCCTTACTCTCACGACCCAGTGACCCCGTGCATTTTAACCTCTGACCCCATGTATTCTAACCCCTCTCTTTCTCCTCCCCTTTTTCTCCTCTCCTCTCTCCTCTGCCCTATATTCATATCTAATTTGGCCTAGTCTGATTTCTTGTACTACTCCAATAATCTAGCAGGACAGATGGCATTACACACACACTCTCTCTCTCTCTCTCTCTCTCTCTCTATCTCTATCTCTCTATCCATCCATCCATCCATCACGTTTGGCTCTGTCACACTTCCCCAAGCCTCTCCCTCCTCCTGATTCTAACAGGATTAGCACCATGGCCGTCAACAGGTTTAGAGATGGTTGTGGGTAGGAAGACCTTGTTTTAGAGATGGAGCAGAAAGCCCTGGTTGGGGGTGGGAGGAAGACCCTGCTTTAGAGATGGAGCAGAAAGCCCTGATTTAGAGATTGGGTGGGAGGAAAGCCCTGATTTAGAGATGGAGCAGAAAGCCCTGATTT
>NC_068440.1:39344960-39389960 GCF_023373465.1 Oncorhynchus keta | reverse complement strand
GCATACCGCTCTGTGAATGCCAGAGGAGGACAGGCAGGGAGGAGTTTAGCCTGGCATACTGCTCTGTGAATGCCAGAGGAGGACAGGCAGGGAGGAGTTTAGCCTGGCATACCGCTCTGTGAATGCCAGAGGAGGACAAGCAGGGAGGAGTTTAGCTTGGCATACCGCTCTGTGAATGCCAGAGGACAAGCAGGGAGGAGTTTAGCTTAGTATTGCTTGCTTTTATTGGCAGTATCACAATCAGTAAAATTCATATAATTAATACATAGTGAAAATCATATATTCTCTTGATTTTTTTTATATCGCGAAATACTCTGCATTCGGGAAACTATTCAGACCCCTCCCCTTTTCACACCTTTTGTTACATTACAGCCTTATTCTAAAATGGATTCAATTAAAATCTACTCTCAATACCCCATAATACCCCTCAATACCCCATAATACCTCATAATACCCCATAATACCCCACAATACCCCACAATACCCCATAATACCTCATAATACCCCATAAAACCCCACAATACCCCATAATACCCCATAATACCCCATAATACCTCATAATACCCCATAATACCCCACAATACCCCATAATACCTCATAATGCCCCATAATACCTCATAATACCCCATAATACCCCACAATACCACATAATACCCCACAATACCCCACAATACCCCATAATACCTCATAATGCCCCATAATACCTCATAATACCCGATAATACCCCATAATACCCCATAATACCTCATAATACCCCATAATACCCCACAATACCTCATAATGCCACATAATACCTCATAATACCCCATAATACCCCACAATACCACATAATACCCCACAATACCCCATAATACCCCACAATACCCCATAATACCCCACAATACCCCACAATACCCCATAATACCCCACAATACCCCATAATACCCCACAATACCCCACAATACCCCACAATACCCCACAATACCCCATAATACCCCACAATACCCCACAATACCCCACAATACCCCATAATACCCCATAAAACCCCACAATACCCCATAATACCCCATAATACCCCATAATACCTCATAATACCCCATAATACCCCATAATACCCCATAATACTCCATAAAAAAAAGAAAAACCTTATTTACATTCCAAGAGCGTCTAAAGCTGTCATCAAATATTAAATATATTTTTATTTGTTTAGCACTTTGTTTGGTTACTACATGATTCCATATGTGTTATTTCATAGTGTTGATGTCTTCACTATTATTCTACAATGTAGAAAATAGTAAAAAATTAAGAAAAACCCTTGAATGAGTCGGTGTTCTAAAACTTTTGAGCGGTAGTGTAAGAATAAAAGTGAAATAAAAACAGAAATACCTTATTTACATTAGTATTCAGACCCTTTGCTATGAGACTCGAAATTGAGCTCAGGTGTATCCTGTTTCCATTGATGATCCTTGAGATGTTTCGACAACTTGGAGTCCACCTGTGGTAAACTCAATTGATTAAACATGATTTGTATTCAATCCCAACAGTAAACTGCAGGTAGACACATGAAAATGGTTCATCTGACTTTTGGGAAGTAGATAAAGGGATTAATTGCCAAAATCCCAAATTATCGCTTTAACCGCTAATATTATCATATTTAAAACATTGTTATTCTCTGGAACCCTTTTGCATGTGTAATGTTTAACGTTTAATGTTTAATGTTTTATGTGTAATGGGTAATGTTTAATGTATAATGTGTATTGTTTAATGTGTAATGTGTCATGTATAATGTGTATTGTGTATTGTTTAATGTGTAATGTGTCATGTATAATGTGTAATGTGTAATGTATAATGTGTAATGTGTATTGTATAATGTGTAATGTTTAATGTTTAATGTGTAATGTGTATTGTATAATGTGTAATGTGTATTGTATAATGTGTATTGTGTAATGTGTAATGTGTAATGTGTAATGTGTAATGTGTCATGTGTAATGTTTAATGTGTAATGTTTAATTTGTAATGTTTAATGTTTAATGTGTAATGTTACTGTCTTTGGTTTTGTTTAATTCACTTAGTTTTCTAAACTAAAAAAAAACTTGTAAGTATTTTTTTTACAACTGCATTGTTGGTTAAGTAAGCATTTGACTGTTGTATTCGGAGCATGTGACTAATAACATTTGATTTGAAGTTTGTTCGCAATCATCTAACATTATCCTATGTTAGATGATGTGTCTACACAGGGTAATAAAATATATCTCACATCTGTCCACTGTGTCCACATTTACAGACATATGTCTACACAGGGTAATAAAATATATCTCACATCTGTCCACTGTGTCCACATTTACAGACATATGTCTACACAGGGTAATAAAATATATCTCACATCTGTCCACTGTGTCCACATTTACAGACATATGTCTACACAGGGTAATAAAATATATCTCACATCTGTCCACTGTGTCCACATTTACAGACATATGTCTACACAGGGTAATAAAATATATCTCACAACCGTCCACTGTGTCCACATTTACAGACATATGTCTACACAAGGTAATAAAATATATCTCACAACCGTCCACTGTGTCCACATTGAGAACAGATTTCCACCCCTCCACCCCCCCATATATGCAAATAATTTGACGGCTATTCTTTCAAAATAACATTATAATACACATATTTAGGGCATAAAGTCAATGGTGCCACCTGTCAATGATTTCAGAAGGCAGGATCGTGATGATTTCCATGGTTTCGCTGTCCAGATCCGTCTACACTTGTAACATATCCTGCCTGACACAATGGCAGATCTGATCACAATCAGTCGTTGCCTCTCCTTGTTCGGGGCGGTGCTCGGCGTTCGACGTCACTGGTCTTCTAGCCATCGTTGATCCATTTTTCATTTTCCATTGGTTTTGTCTTGTCTTCCCACACACCTGTTTTTAATCCCATTCATTACCTGTTGTGTATTTAACCCTCTGTTTCCCCCTCATGTCTTTGTCAGAGATTGTTTATTGTCAGTGTAGTGTTTATTGTATAGGTGCGCGACGGGTCTTCGTACCCATGTTTGTTTATATTCATTTTTCTTATTAGTGTTATGGAGCATGTTATGTGGACATTCATTAAAAGACTCCATTTTACACTCCGTTTGACTCTCCTGCGCCTGACTTCCCTGACACCTATACACACACACACACACACACACACACACACACACACACACACACACACACACACACACACACACACACACACACACACACACACACACACACACACACACACACACACACAACTCTGTCACAGATCACAGCGTGTCTTTTAATCGTCTACACCTGTCTGGAAAAAAAGTGGCCCAATCAGAATGTGGACAATATAAGGACAAAGGATGCGTGCTAGTACCAGGTATAAACGGAGCTTCTGTTGCCAGTGGCGATGGGAAATAGTAAGGGGCAACTTGACCTTGTAGAAATACAATTTTGATTAATGCTTGTCTTACACACACGCACACGCACACACACACACACAAACACACACACACACACACACACACGCACACACACACACACACACACACACACACACACACACACACACACACACACACACACACACACACACACACACACGTACGTCTCCCAGGCATTTCAGGGTAATAAAATCTATCTGGGTGTGTGTATAATAAATCTCATCATTCTAATTCACATTTCCCCTTATCTAAGCCTATAACACGGCTGGCTCCCTTTTGGCCCTGGGGGACATTACGTAGAAGTTGTTTGTGTTTCTTCAAATATATTTGCCAGTTTGTCTTTCATCGTCAATAAGAATACCGTTTTTTGAGGGAATGGGGTTCGAGAGGGAATAGGGTTCTAGAGGGAATGGGGTTCTAGAGGGAATGGTGTTCTAGGGGGAATAGGGTTCTAGAGGGAATAGGGTTCTAGAGGGAATGGTGTTCTTGGGGGAATAGGGTTCTAGAGGGAATGGGGTTCTAGAGGGAATAGGGTTCTAGAGGGAATGGTGTTCTAGGGGGAATAGGGTTCAAGATGGAATCGGGTTCTAGAGGGAATAGGGTTCTAGAGGGAATGGGGTTCTAGAGGGAATAGGGTTCTAGAGGGAATGGTGTTCTAGGGGGAATAGGGTTCTAGAGGGAATCGGGTTCTAGAGGGAATGGGGTTCTAGAGGGAATAGGGATCTAGAGGGAATAGGGTTCTAGAGGGAATAGGGATCTAGAGGGAATAGGGTTCTTAAACAAAAGCATCAAACCTTAACTTGTGTAACGGCCTTAAACAAAAAGCACCAAAACAACAATCACATTTTCTGCTTTGCACTTTGTTTACAATTCTACAACACGCCTTGCAAAACACTACACACTGTTTGTTACATTAGACACTTCTTTCAAGAGTTAAATATCTTGCAATCATTGGGAAAACACTTCTACTCAAAATGCAAAACATACCTGAAATTGGCAACACCCACACACACACACATGAAAACACTTCTACAGTAATTGAACACCAATTAGTCTGTGCCTCAGCACTACAAATAGACCTCAGGTAAGATCACCTCATTGGTGAGAACTTTACAAACATGGAGGCAGTGAGAGGAAGAGGAAGAGGTAGAGGACGAGGAAGAGGAAGAGGTAGAGGACGAGAGAGAGGACGAGCGAGAGGAAGAGGTAGAGGACGAGAGAGAGGAGGAGGAGGACGAGGACAAAGAAGGGGACCAGGCAATAGACGGAGACATATTTCCAACGACATTCGGTCCACTTTGGTGTCATAAATCATGGCCTGATGATGAGGGAGGCTGGGCAGAGAGCCAAGCCCAACCCGAGTCGCTACACGGTAGCATCCATAATACGGACATTTAGACTGGAGAACAGGTATGTCTTCAACTTTCTACACTAGACTGTACCTATGTCATTGTTGCACATCATTCTGCATCGCAGTACAATACGATGTCGTCCTACAATATTAGGTCTACGCTCCTCAGCGAACGGGGTTCCATTTGAGAGGATCAGCATTGGAGTCAAAGACCTTCGCTATGACGAGTAGCAAGTAGGTGTCACTGTACGATACTGTAATACAGTGATGGCAGTGGATTGTGTCCTATTGGCACTGCATAGATCCATTCAGACAAAGCAGTATGTGACCTCGGTGGCTTGTAGCTTGTAGTTTTGACTGAATGTGTCTGCAACCAACCAACCCAACCCCCCCACCCCCATCCTTGTGTGTAAATGTAGACATTGTAGTCATGTAGTTTTGAGTTACACAGTATTCCCGGTACAGTGTGTTTAATGTGTTTGCATGTTCTGTTCCAGAGAGTCCTGGATGTTGATGCAGCTGCCTCATGAGGTCATTTTCATCGATGAAGCTGAATTCAATCTAGCTAAAACCAGGCGTCGGGGCCGACATGCTATAGGACAAAGAGCCGTTGTGAATGTCTCTGGGCTGCGCGGAAGGGGGGAGTATCACCTTGTGTGCTACCGTTAGTCTGGCAGGAGTTCTCCATCACCATGCCACCCTCGGTGCTTACAATACTGCACACATAATCATATTACTGGAGGCACTACATAGTGTAGTTGTGCAGGACGGACCAGAGCAGCCCAGGTCTGTTGTCATCTGGGATAATGTTAGTTTCCTCTGGGCTGCTCTGGTCAGGAACTGGTTCACCAATCACATTAACTTCACAGTTGTACAGAACGGACCAGAGCAGCCCAGGTCTGTTGTCATCTGGGATAATGTTAGTTTACACCAGGCTGCTCTGGTCAGAGACTGGTTCAACAACCACAATAACTTCACAGTTGTACAGAACGGACCAGAGCAGCCCAGGTCTGTTGTCATCTGGGATAATGTTAGTTTACACCAGGCTGCTCTGGTCAGGGACTGGTTCACCAACCACAATAACTTCACAGTTGTACAGAACGGACCAGAGCAGCCCAGGTCTGTTGTCATCTGGGATAATGTTAGTTTACACCAGGCTGCTCTGGTCAGGGACTGGTTCACCAACCACAATAACTTCACAGTTGTACAGAACGGACCAGAGCAGCCCAGGTCTGTTGTCATCTGGGATAATGTTAGTTTCCTCTGGGCTGCTCTGGTCAGGAACTGGTTCACCAATCACATTAACTTCACAGTTGTATACTTGCCCCCTTTACTCCCCATTTCTCAATCCGATTGAGGAATTATTTTTGGCTTGGCGTTGGAAAGTGTATGACCGCCAACCACATGCCAGACTGCCTTTTCTGGAAGAAATGGAAGAGGCATGTGGAGACATTGAGGTGGGGTCAGTCCGGGGCGATATTTCCCCCTGTTGCCTAGCCAGGGATGATATTGCGGCAGGTAGCCTAGTGGTTAGAGCATTGGACTTGAAACCGAAAGGTTGCAAGATCGAATCCCTGAGCTGACGAGGTAAAATTCTGTTGTTCTTCCCCTGAATAAGGCAGTTAACCCACTGTTCCTAGAACAGTCAACCCACTGTTCCTAGACCAGTTAACTCACTGTTCCTAGACCAGTCAACTCACTGTTCCTAGACCAGTCAACTCACTGTTCCTAAACCAGTTAACCCACTGTTCCTAGACCAGTCAACCCACTGTTCCTAGACCAGTTAACCCACTGTTCCTAAACCAGTTAACCCACTGTTCCTAGACCAGTCAACCCACTGTTCCTAGACCAGTCAACCCACTGTTCCTAGACCAGTCAACCCACTGTTCCTAGACCAGTCAACCCACTGTTCCTAGACCAGTCAACCCACTGTTCCTAGACCAGTTAACCCACTTTTCCTAAACCAGTCAACCCACTGTTCCTAGACCAGTCAACCCACTGTTCCTAGACCAGTCAACCCACTGTTCCAAGACCAGTCAACCCACTGTTCCTAGACCAGTCAACCCACTGTTCCTAGACCAGTCAACCCACTGTTCCTAGACCAGTTAACCCACTGTTCCTAGACCAGTTAACCCACTGTTCCTAGACCAGTCAACCCACTGTTCCTAGACCAGTTAAATCACTGTTCCTTGACCAGTTAACCCACTGTTCCTAGACCAGTTAACTCACTGTTCCTAGACCAGTTAACCCACTGTTCCTAGACCAGTTAACTCACTGTTCCTAGACCAGTCAACCCACTGTTCCTAGACCAGTTAACCCACTGTTCCTAGACCAGTCAACCCACTGTTCCTAGACCAGTTAACTCACTGTTCCTAGACCAGTTAACCCACTGTTCCTAGACCAGTCAACCCACTGTTCCTAGACCAGTTCACTCACTGTTCCTAGACCAGTTAACCCACTGTTCCTAGGCTGTCATTGGAAATAAGAATTTGATCTTTATCTGACTTGCCTAGTATAATAAAAAATAAAAAAATTGCTTATGAGGTGATGTGGCCAGACCCTAACACAAAGTGGGATCCATCCCTTACAATACCATAAGACTCTCGCGAACATGACGGCGTGTCACGTGACTCGTCTGAAGGAAACTCGTTACCGTTTGGCCATTTGTGAATGTGTTAGTCAATGCCTGTCTATAAAGCTCTAATAGTGAAGGTCAAACGTACTATTTTTTTCTATACTTACATTTCTAAATGGAACAAGTAAATGATCCATGGTATGACCATCTTTAAACAAAGGCTTTGAATTTTAGAGGACACTGTCATTAAACACTGTCATTTAACATGACCAGGGCTTTTGAATAGAGCCTTGGACCCTGGTCAAAACTAGTGCACTACAAAGGGATTAGGGTTCTATTTGGAGGGAATAGGGTTCTATTTGGAGGGAATAGGGTTCTATTTAGAGGGAATAGGGTTCTATTTAGAGGGAATAGGGTTCTATTTAGAGGGAATAGACCTATCCAGTCATAACCCCGTCCACAAACCTATCCATTCATAACCCCGCCCACAGACCTATCCACTCATAACTCCACCCACAGACCTATCCACTCATAACTCCACCCACAGACCTATCCACTCATAACTCCACCCACAGACCTATCCAGTCATAACCCCGCCCACAGACCTATCCAGTCATAACCCCCGCCCAAAAACCTATCCGCTCATAACCCCGCCCACGGACGTATCCAGCTCGAAGGACCACAATATTGTGGCCAGATTGTGCTTCTCTAGTCTGTTTAGCAATCATTACACTCCTTGCTACTACTGTCATACTAAACAGACTGGTATGTGACACAGGGTACATGGAGTGGAATGTTAGCTAAGCAGACTGGTATATGACACAGGGTACATGGAGTGGAATGTTAGCTAAACAGACTGGTATATGACACAGGGTACATGGAGTGGAATGTTAGCTAAGCAGACTGGTATATGACACAGGGTACATGGAGTGGAATGTTAGCTAAGCAGACTGGTACATGACACAGGGTACATGGAGTGGAATGTTAGCTAAGCAGACTGGTATATGACACAGGGTACATGGAGTGGAATGTTAGCTAAACAGACTGGTATATGACACAGGGTACATGGAGTGGAATGTTAGCTAAGCAGACTGGTACATGACACAGGGTACATGGAGTGGAATGTTAGCTAAACAGACTGGTATATGACACAGGGTACATGGAGTGGAATGTTAGCTAAGCAGACTGGTACATGACACAGGGTACATGGAGTGGAATGTTAGCTAAGCAGACTGGTATATGACACAGGGTACATGGAGTGGAATGTTAGCTAAGCAGACTGGTACATGACACAGGGTACATGGAGTGGAATGTTAGCTAAGCAGACTGGTATATGACACAGGGTACATGGAGTGGAATGTTAGCTAAGCAGACTGGTACATGACACAGGGTACATGGAGTGGAATGTTAGCTAAGCAGACTGGTATATGACACAGGGTACATGGAGTGGAATGTTAGCTAAGCAGACTGGTATATGACACAGGGTACATGGAGTGGAATGTTAGCTAAGCAGACTGGTATATGACACAGGGTACATGGAGTGGAATGTTAGCTAAACAGACTGGTACATGACACAGGGTACATGGAGTGGAATGTTAGCTAAGCAGACTGGTATATGACACAGGGTACATGGAGTGGAATGTTAGCTAAGCAGACTGGTATGTGACACAGGGTACATGGAGTGGAATGTTAGCTAAGCAGACTGGTATATGACACAGGGTACATGGAGTGGAATGTTAGCTAAACAGACTGGTACCCAGACTAGTGCTTCTCCCTTCAAAGCAGAAACTTTACCCATTTTAATTTACCGTTCATCCTGAACCTGATTTACCATTAAAATCCTTAACCTAAATTACCATGCATCCTAAACCTAAATTAAAAACAAATACCTCAAGGCCATCCTAAAATTAGGTCATTTTGGTTCATGTCCAAACACAGTTCATTCTCTTCCTGTTTACTGCCCTCCCATTGTTTCAGGTTCATTCTAACACAAGGCCTTTACTGCAGCCAGAGATAATAGATCCACAATGGAGGAGGCTGGGGAACAACCTCTGATTTACTATCAGTGTAAAATAATGAAACTGCGGCCCACAGCGGCTCTCCTGGAAGGTTTATCAGTAGAGCGGCGTCTTGCCTGGTCACAGAGAAGCCCATTTAGTGTGAAGAGAGACAGGTTTGGTGCACAGAGCCGATAGCAGAGTTGAATTATGACTGTACTTCATCTTTTTTTATTTCTCTGTGATTGTCTGGGCTTGTTTTGTCCTCTGTGCTCTTTCCCATTCCCTCTCTCGTTCCCTCTCTTCTCTGTCCCTAGGGAATGAGATTGACGTCTCCTTCCCTCTCTTCTCTGTCCCTAGGGAATGAGATTGACGTCTCCTTCTCTCTCTTCTCTGTCCCTAGGGAATGAGATTGACGTCTCCTTCCCTCTCTTCTCTGTCCCTAGGGAATGAGATTGACGTCTCCTTCCCTCTCTTCTCTGTCCCTAGGGAATGAGATTGACGTCTCCTTCCCTCTCTTCTCTGTCCCTAGGGAATGAGATTGACGTCTCCTTCCCT
The DNA here is from genome assembly GCF_023373465.1 of Oncorhynchus keta. Taxonomy (NCBI): domain Eukaryota; kingdom Metazoa; phylum Chordata; class Actinopteri; order Salmoniformes; family Salmonidae; genus Oncorhynchus; species Oncorhynchus keta. The sequence goes on along the minus strand of NC_068440.1, from coordinate 39,380,034 downwards.
CTCTTCTCTGTCCCTAGGGAATGAGATTGACGTCTCCTTCCCTCTCTTCTCTGTCCCTAGGGAATGAGATTGACGTCTCCTTCCCTCTCTTCTCTGTCCCTAGGGAATGAGATTGACGTCTCCTTCCCTCTCTTCTCTGCCCCTAGGGAATGAGATTGACGTCTCCTTCCCTCTCTTCTCTGCCCCTAGGGAATGAGATTGACGTCTCCTTCCCTCTCTTCTCTGTCCCTAGGGAATGAGATTGACGTCTCCTTCCCTCTCTTCTCTGTCCCTAGGGAATGAGATTGACGTCTCCTTCCCTCTCTCATTCCCTCTTGTTTTATGTCCCTAAGGAATAAGATAGGCATCTCTCTCATTCTCTCTCGTTCCTTCTTCTCTGTCCCTAATAAATGAGACTGACATCTCATTCCCTCTCTTCTTCGGACATGACGTTTATAAAAGAGTCTAGCGGTTTGGGATCATTTCGAAAAGGCAGGCAAAACCAGGGAGGATGAGCCTGTGTGGCTCAGTTGGTAGAGCATGGTACTTATAACACCAGGGTACTAATAACAGCATGGTACTTATAACACCATGGTACTAATAACAGCATGGTACTAATAACAGCAGGGTACTAATAACAGCATGGTACTTATAACACCATGGTACTAATAACAGCATGGTACTAATAACAGCATGGTACTAATAACAGCATGGTACTTATAACAGCATGGTACTAATAACAGCATGGTACTAATAACAGCATGGTACTTATAACAGCATGGTACTTATAACATCATGGTACTTATAACAGCATGGTACTTATAACAGCACGGTACTTATAACAGCACGGTACTTATAACAGCATGGTACTTATAACAAACAGCATGGTACTTATAACACCAGGGTACTTATAACAGCATGGTACTTATAACAGCATGGTACTTATAACAGCATGGTACTTATAACACCAGGGTACTTATAACAGCATGGTACTTATAACAGCATGGTACTTATAACAGCATGGTACTTATAACACCAGGGTACTTATAACAGCATGGTACTTATAACAGCATGGTACTTATAACACCAGGGTACTTATAACAACATGGTACTTATAACAGCAGGGTTGTGGGTTTGATTCCCACTGGAGTCCACTTGGAACAAAATAGAATGTACTAGAATGTATGAACTTACTACTGGATGAATGGCTGAAATGAGCCGCAGGAGAAACAGATACAAGACATAGATCATAAATATTGTGCATGTCATCTTTTCCAGTTGCTCATGAACATTCAGATCAGACCAAACAGAATAGGAGTGTTAGTATGCAGATGTTTTTTTATTTATTTTACCTTTATTTAACTAGAGCAAGTCAGTTAAGAACAAATTTTTATTTACAACGACGGCCCTACCAAAGGCCTCCTGCGGGGATGGGGGGGCGGGGATTAAATCAAAATATAGGATGGAATACGCGTCACGAGAAGAGAGACCACTACATAAAGAGAGACACCACTACATAAAGAGAGACACCACTACATAAAGAGAGACACCACTACATAAAGAGAGACAACACTACATAAAGAGAGACACCACTATATAAAGAGACACCACTACATAAAGAGAGACACCACTATATAAAGAGACACCACTACATAAAGAGAGACATCACTACATAAAGAGAGACAACACTACATAAAGAGAGACAACACTACATAAAGAGAGACAACACTACATAAAGAGAGACAACACTACATAAAGAGAGACACCACTACATAAAGAGAGACAACACTACATAAAGAGAGACAACACTACATAAAGAGAGACATCACTACATAAAGAGAGACACCACTACATAAAGAGAGACATCACTACATAAAGAGAGACAACACTACATAAAGAGAGACAACACTACATAAAGAGAGACACCACTACATAAAGAGAGACACCACTATATAAAGAGACACCACTACATAAAGAGAGACACCACTACATAAAGAGAGACAACACTACATAAAGAGAGACAACACTACATAAAGAGAGACAACACTACATAAAGAGAGACAACACTACATAAAGAGAGACACCACTACATAAAGAGAGACACCACTACATAAAGAGAGACACCACTACATAAAGAGAGACAACACTACATAAAGAGAGACAACACTACATAAAGAGAGACAACACTACATAAAGAGAGACAACAATACATAAAGAGAGACAACACTACATAAAGAGAGACAACACTACATAAAGAGAGACAACACTACATAAAGAGAGACAACACTACATAAAGAGAGACAACACTACATAAAGAGAGACACCACTACATAAAGAGAGACACCACTACATAAAGAGAGACAACACTACATAAAGAGAGACAACACTACATAAAGAGAGACACCACTACATAAAGAGAGACACCACTACATAAAGAGAGACAACACTACATAAAGAGAGACAACACTACATAAAGAGAGACAACACTACATAAAGAGAGACAACACTACATAAAGAGAGACACCACTACATAAAGAGAGACAACACTACATAAAGAGAGACAACACTACATAAAGAGAGACAACACTACATAAAGAGAGACAACACTACATAAAGAGAGACAACACTACATAAAGAGAGACACCACTACATAAAGAGAGACACCACTACATAAAGAGAGACACCACTACATAAAGAGAGACAACACTACATAAAGAGAGACAACACTACATAAAGAGAGACAACACTACATAAAGAGAGACAACACTACATAAAGAGAGACAACACTACATAAAGAGAGACAACACTACATAAAGAGAGACATCACTACATAAAGAGAGACATCACTACATAAAGAGAGACAACACTACATAAAGAGAGACAACACTACATAAAGAGAGACAACACTACATAAAGAGAGACATCACTACATAAAGAGAGACAACACTACATAAAGAGAGACAACACTACATAAAGAGAGACATCACTACATAAAGAGAGACAACACTACATAAAGAGAGACAACACTACATAAAGAGAGACAGCACTACATAAAGAGAGACAACACTACGTAAAGAGAGACACCACTACATAAAGAGAGACAACACTACATAAAGAGAGACAACACTACATAAAGAGAGACACCAATACATAAAGAGAGACACCACTACATAAAGAGAGACACCACTACATAAAGAGAGACAACACTACATAAAGAGAGACAACACTACATAAAGAGAGACAACACTACATAAAGAGAGACAACACTACATAAAGAGAGACAACACCACATAAAGAGAGACACCAATACATAAAGAGAGACAACACTACATAAAGAGAGACAACACTACATAAAGAGAGACATCACTACATAAAGAGAGACACCACTACATAAAGAGAGACACCACTACATAAAGAGAGACAACACTACATAAAGAGAGACAACACTACATAAAGAGAGACAACACTACATAAAGAGAGACAACACTACATAAAGAGAGACAACACTACATAAAGAGAGACAACACTACATAAAGAGAGACAACACTACATAAAGAGAGACAACACTACATAAAGAGAGACACCACTACATAAAGAGAGACACCACTACATAAAGAGAGACACCACTACATAAAGAGAGACAACACTACATAAAGAGAGACAACACTACATAAAGAGAGACATCACTACATAAAGAGAGACACCACTACATAAAGAGAGACACCACTACATAAAGAGAGACACCACTACATAAAGAGAGACACCACTACATAAAGAGAGACAACACTACATAAAGAGAGACAACACTACATAAAGAGAGACACCACTACATAAAGAGAGACAACACTACATAAAGAGAGACAACACTACATAAAGAGAGACATCACTACATAAAGAGAGACACCACTACATAAAGAGAGACACCACTACATAAAGAGAGACAACACTACATAAAGAGAGACATCACTACATAAAGAGAGACACCACTACATAAAGAGAGACACCACTACATAAAGAGAGACAACACTACATAAAGAGAGACACCACTACATAAAGAGAGACACCACTACATAAAGAGAGACAACACTACATAAAGAGAGACAACACTACATAAAGAGAGACACCACTACATAAAGAGAGACAACACTACATAAAGAGAGACAACACTACATAAAGAGAGACAACACTACATAAAGAGAGACAACACTACATAAAGAGAGACAGCACTACATAAAGAGAGACAACACTACATAAAGAGAGACAACACTACATAAAGAGAGACACCACTACATAAAGAGAGACAACACTACATAAAGAGAGACAACACTACATAAAGAGAGACAACACTACATAAAGAGAGACACCACTACATAAAGAGAGACACCACTACATAAAGAGAGACACCACTACATAAAGAGAGACAACACTACATAAAGAGAGACAACACTACATAAAGAGAGACAACACTACATAAAGAGAGACACCACTACATAAAGAGAGACACCACTACATAAAGAGAGACAACACTACATAAAGAGAGACACCACTATATAAAGAGAGACACCACTACATAAAGAGAGACAACACTACATAAAGAGAGACACCACTACATAAAGAGAGACACCACTACATAAAGAGAGACAACACTACATAAAGAGAGACAACACTACATAAAGAGAGACAACACTACATAAAGAGAGACATCACTACATAAAGAGAGACACCACTACATAAAGAGAGACACCACTACATAAAGAGAGACAACACTACATAAAGAGAGACAACACTACATAAAGAGAGACAACACTACATAAAGAGAGACAACACTACATAAAGAGAGACACCACTACATAAAGAGAGACAACACTACATAAAGAGAGACACCACTACATAAAGAGAGACAACACTACATAAAGAGAGACAACACTACATAAAGAGAGACATCACTACATAAAGAGAGACACCACTACATAAAGAGAGACATCACTACATAAAGAGAGACACCACTACATAAAGAGAGACACCACTACATAAAGAGAGACAACACTACATAAAGAGAGACAACACTACATAAAGAGAGACAACACTACATAAAGAGAGACAACACTACATAAAGAGAGACACCACTACATAAAGAGAGACAACACTACATAAAGAGAGACAACACTACATAAAGAGAGACAACACTACATAAAGAGAGACAACACTACATAAAGAGACACCACTACATAAAGAGAGACACCACTATATAAAGAGACACCACTACATAAAGAGAGACACCACTACATAAGAGACACCACTACATAAAGAGAGACAACACTACATAAAGAGAGACACCACTACATAAAGAGAGACAACACTACATAAAGAGAGACAACACTACATAAAGAGAGACAACACTACATAAAGAGAGACACCACTACATAAAGAGAGACAACACTACATAAAGAGAGACACCACTACATAAAGAGAGACAACACTACATAAAGAGAGACAACACTACATAAAGAGAGACACCACTACATAAAGAGAGACACCACTACATAAAGAGAGACAACACTACATAAAGAGAGACACCACTACATAAAGAGAGACAACACTACATAAAGAGAGGCACCACTACATAAAGAGAGACACCACTACATAAAGAGAGACACCAAGACAACAACATAACATGGCAGCAACACATGACAATACAGCATGGTAACAGCACAGCATGACAACACAGCATGGTAACAACACAGCATGGTAACAACACAGCATGGTAACAACACAACATGACAACACAGCATGTTAACAACACAGCATGGTAACAACACAACATGACAACACAGCATGGTAACAACACAGCATGGTAACAACACAACATGACAACACAGCATGGTAACAACACAACATGACCACACAGCATGGTAACAACACAACATGACCACACAGCATGGTAACAACACAACATGACCACACAGCATGGTAACAACACAACATGACCACACAGCATGGTAACAACACAGCATGGTAACAACACAGCATGGTAACAACACAACATGACCACACAGCATGGTAACAACACAACATGACCACACAGCATGGTAACAACACAACATGACCACACAGCATGGTAACAACACAACATGGTAACAACACAGCATGGTAACAACACAACATGACAACACAGCATGGTAACAACACAGCATGGTAACAACACAACATGACAACACAGCATGGTAACAACACAACATGGTAACAACACAGCATGGTAACAACACAACATGACCACACAGCATGGTAACAACACAACATGACCACACAGCATGGTAACAACACAACATGACAACACAGCATGGTAACAACACAGCATGGTAACAACACAACATGACAACACAGCATGGTAACAACACAACATGACCACACAGCATGGTAACAACACAGCATGGTAACAACACAGCATGGTAACAACACAGCATGGTAACAACACAGCATGGTAACAACACAGCATGGTAACAACACAGCATGGTAACAACACAACATGACAACACAGCATGGTAACAACACAACATGACCACACAGCATGGTAACAACACAGCATGGTAACAACACAGCATGGTAACAACACAACATGACAACACAGCATGGTAACAACACAGCATGGTAACAACACAGCATGGTAACAACACAACATGACAACACAGCATGGTAACAACACAGCATGGTAACAACACAACATGACCACACAGCATGGTAACAACACAACATGACCACACAGCATGGTAACAACACAACATGACCACACAGCATGGTAACAACACAGCATGGTAACAACACAGCATGGTAACAACACAACATGACAACACAGCATGGTAACAACACAACATGACCACACAGCATGGTAACAACACAACATGACCACACAGCATGGTAACAACACAGCATGGTAACAACACAGCATGGTAACAACACAACATGACAACACAGCATGGTAACAACACAACATGACCACACAGCATGGTAACAACACAGCATGGTAACAACACAGCATGGTAACAACACAACATGACAACACAGCATGGTAACAACACAGCATGGTAACAACACAACATGACCACACAGCATGGTAACAACACAGCATGGTAACAACACAGCATGGTAACAACACAACATAACAACACAGCATGGTAACAACACAGCATGGTAACAACACAGCATGGTAACAACACAACATGACAACACAGCATGGTAACAACACAGCATGGTAACAACACAGCATGGTAACAACACAACATGGTAACAACACAGCATGGTAACAACACAACATAGTAGCAGCACAAAACATGGTACAAACATGATTGGGCACAGACAACAGCACAAAGGTAGAGACAACAATACATCACACAAAGCAGCCACAACTGTCAGTAAGAGTGTCCATGATTTTTAATTGTACCTTTATTTAACTAGGCAAGTCAGTTATTAAGAACAATTTCTTATTTTCAATGATGGCCTTGGAACAGTGGGTTAACTGTTCAGGGGCAGAACGACAGCTCAGGGATTTGAACTTGTAACCTTCCAGTTATTAGTCCACCGCTCTAACCACTAGGCTACCCTGCCGCCCCATAGAGTCTTTGAATGAAGAGATTGAGATAAAACGGTCCAGTTTGAGTGTTTGTTGCAGCTCGTTCGAGTCTCTAGCTGCAGCAAACTGAAAAGAGGAGCGACCCAGGGATGTGTGTGCTTTTTGGACCTTTAACAGAATGTGACTGGCAGAACGGGTGTTCTATGTGGAGGATGAGGGCTGCAGTAGATATCTCAGATAGGGAGGAGTGAGGCCTAAGAAGGTTTTATGAATAAGCATCAACCAGTGAGTCTTGTGACGGGTGTACAGAGATGACCAGTTTACAGAGGAGTATAGAGTGCAGTGATGTGTCCTATAAGGAGCTTTGGTGGAAAATCTGATGGCCGAATGGTAAAGAACATCTAGCCGCTCGAGAGCAAACTTACCTGCTGATCTATAAATTACGTCTCCGTAATCTAGCATGGGTAGGATGGTCCTCTGAATCAGGATTAGTTTGTCAGTGGGGGTGAAAGAGGAGAGATTACGATAGGGGAAACCAAGTCTAGATGTAACTATAGCCTGCAGCTTTGATATGTGCTGAGAGAAGGACAGTGCACCGTCTAGCCATACTCCCAAGTACTTGTATGAGGTGACTACCTCAAGCTCTTTTATTTAGTTTATTTATCTGTTATTTTACCAGCTAAGTTGACTGAGAACACGTTCTCATTTACTGCAACGACCTGGGGAATAGTTCCAGGGGAGAGGAGGGGGATGAATGAGCTCTGGATAAGAGCGTCTGCTAAATGACTTAAATGTAAATGTAAATGTAATCTGGGGATTATTAGGTGACCGTGACGGTTTAAGGGTTAGATTGGGAATTTAGCCAAGACACCAGGGACTCTAAACCCTCAGAGGTAGTAATCACACCTGTGGGAAGAATAACTCCACCCACAGACCTATCCAGTCATAACCCCGCCCACAGACCTATCCAGTCATAACCCCGCCCACAGACCTATCCAGTCATAACTCCACCCACAGACCTATCCAGTCATAACTCCACCCACAGACCTATCCAGTCATAACTCCACCCACAGACCTATCCAGTCATAACTCCACCCACAGACCTATCCAGTCATAACTCCACCCACAGACCTATCCAGTCATAACTCCACCCACAGACCTATCCAGTCATAACTCCACCCACAGACCTATCCAGTCATAACCCCGCCCACAGACCTATCCAGTCATAACTCCACCCACAGACCTATCCAGTCATAACTCCACCCACAGACCTATCCAGTCATAACTCCACCCACAGACCTATCCAGTCATAACCCCGCCCACAGACCTAACCAGTCATAACTCCACCCACAGACCTATCCATTCATAACTCCACACACAGACCTATCCAGTCATAACTCCACCCACAGACCTATCCAGTCATAACTCCACCCACAGACCTATCCAGCCATAACTCCACACACAGACCTATCCAGTCATAACTCCACCCACAGACCTATCCAGCCATAACTCCTCCCACAGACCTATTCAGTCATAACCCCACCCACAGACCTATTCAGTCATAACTCCACCCACAGACCTATCCAGTCATAACTCCACCCACAGACCTATCCAGTCATAACTCCACCCACAGACCTATCCAGTCATAACTCCACCCACATACCTATCCATTCATAACTCCACCCACAGACCTATCCAGTCATAACTCCACCCACAGACCTATCCAGTCATAACTCCACCCACAGACCTATCCAGTCATAACTCCACCCACAGACCTATCCAGTCATAACTCCACCCACAGACCTATCCAGTCATAACTCCACCCACAGACCTATCCAGTCATAACTCCACCCACAGACCTATCCAGTCATAACTCCACCCACAGACCTATCCAGTCATAACCCCGCCCACAGACCTATCCAGTCATAACCCCGCCCACAGACCTATCCAGTCATAACCCCGCCCACAGACCTATCCAGTCATAACTCCACCCACAGACCTATCCAGTCATAACCCCGCCCACAGACCTATCCAGTCATAACTCCACCCACAGACCTATCCAGTCATAACTCCACCCACAGACCTATCCAGTCATAACTCCACCCACAGACCTATCCAGTCATAACCCCGCCCACAGACCTATCCAGTCATAACTCCACCCACAGACCTATCCAGTCATAACTCCACCCACAGACCTATCCAGTCATAACTCCACCCACAGACCTATCCAGTCATAACTCCACCCACAGACCTATCCAGTCATAACTCCACCCACAGACCTATCCAGTCATAACTCCACCCACAGACCTATCCAGTCATAACTCCACCCACATACCTATCCATTCATAACTCCACCCACAGACCTATCCAGTCATAACTCCACCCACAGACCTATCCAGTCATAACTCCACCCACAGACCTATCCATTCTTAACTCCGGGACATTCTTCTTACCACACCAAATGACCTTTGTTTTGGAGGTGTTCAGAACAAGGTTAAAAAAGCAGAGAAAGTTTGTTGGAAACTAAGAAAGCTTTGTTGTAGAGCGTTTAACACAAAAAAATGAGTGGTGTAGCCGTTAGCGATGACGCTAATGAAAAGTATTTTAGTAGATAAATGAGCTTACCTCGCAGAATGAGATCCTGATTATTGTAAATCAATCCAGTGGGTATTTGTTTAGCTGTCTCTACCATCACAGGTGTGCTAGAAAAACATCACTAAACAACAGTCTGTTGCTAGGCGCACACTGGAATTATAGTGGAACTACACCGAAGAAAATCTACATTTCTCCATTTTCCCACACCTCATAAATTGTCCTATTAGAGTGTGATTGAGAGCAAATCCCGAAGAACAAAACCCCAGAGGAAAACAGAAACCTGGAAAAACTAAAAACAAGAGAAAACTGAATTTTGGGGAGAGAAAAAAAGAAGCATTTAAGGATTTTATAGGGCCCTACATACCCTTACATACCCGCACAACGCTGGAGTCCAGTTTGGTCTCCTGAAGAACACCGAAGGACCAGTGGGGGATAACAGAATAGAAGGGGGGTTAAAGGTTGACATCTCCAAAATGATGAGGAGACTGTTCAGTGATGAGCTCCAAAGTGAATGTGTTTTTGTTGATTGGATAAGCTTAGATTGTTTTAGACGAGAAACACAGGAGTGCTGTGAGCACGTGAGCATGTGTGTGTGTGTGTGTGTGGCTCAGATGGTAGTGCATGGCACTTATAATACCAGGGTTGAGGGTTCAATTCCCATGCAGGACCAGTACCAATTAAAAGGTTTACACTCACTACTGTCGTGGCTCTAGATAAGAGTGTCTGTGTTAAGACTTCTATGAATGGTGAGTGGAGGAGTCAACTGCAGAGAGCAGGTCATTCTGTTTGTGGATATTTTATTCCATAGACTGTGGAGCCACGACATGCAAAACACAAGGGCGCATGAAACAACCCGTCCCAAAATACAACAGACTAAAACTGTCCAGAAAAATATAGATCACACTCATACACCAGGTAACAGAGAACAAGCCCGCACAAATACCCAGCGGGCCTAGTGCCCTTAAATACCCTACAAACAAACACTAACTCAAAACAGGTGTACCCAATAAACAGAAACAAACGGAAAGGGAATCGATGGTAGCTAATAGGTCGGCGACGACGACCGCCGAGCGCCGCCCGAACAGGAAGAGGCACCATCTTCGGCGAGATTCTTGACAGTCTGCTAAATGACTCAAATGTAAATGTAAGATCCAGCACTACTGTAAGACAGAGTATCTATGTACAATACCACTGCGTGTGCCTTTGAATAAACCATGAGTCACCCTGCCTACAATATGCCCACCAGCTGCACATCCACAAGTGCTCCCTGGACAACACGCAGCTCTGCCGTTAACGCAAACTGCGACATTTGGGCTGTGTATGCCTGTCTTTTGACCAACAGACTTAATGATTTGACCTGAAATCACAAAAGGGCTACATCCCAAATGGCACCCTATGGGTTCTGGTCTAAAGTAGTGCACTACTATCCTATAGACCCTGGTATAAAATAGTGCACTACTACCCTATAGAGCCTGGTCTAAAGTAGCGCACTACTACCCTATAGACCCTGGTCTAAAGTAGTGCACTACTACCCTATAGACCCTGGTCTAAAGTAGTGCCCTACTACCCTATAGACCCTGGTCTAAAGTAGTGCACTACTACCCTATAGACCCTGGTCTAAAGTAGTGCACTACTACCCTATAGACCCTGGTCTAAAGTAGTGCACTACTACCCTATAGACCCTGGTCTAAAGTAGTGCACTACCACCCTATAGGTTCTGGTATAACATAGTGCACTACTACCCTATAGACCCTGGTCTAAAGTAGTGCACTACTACCCTATAGACCCTGGTCTAAAGTAGTGCACTACTACCCTATAGGCCCTGGTCTAAAGTAGCACACTACTACCCTATAGACCCTGGTCTAAAGTAGTGCACTACTACCCTATAGACCCTGGTCTAAAGTAGTGCACTACCACCCTATAGGCCCTGGTCTAAAGTAGTGCACTACCACCCTATAGGCCCTGGTCTAAAGTAGTGCACTACCACCCTATAGGCCCTGGTCTAAAGTAGTGCACTACTACCCTATAGGCCCTGGTCTAAAGTAGTGCACTACCACCCTATAGGTTCTGGTATAAAATAGTGCACTACTACCCTATAGACCCTGGTCTAAAGTAGTGCACTACTACCCTATAGGCCCTGGTCTAAAGTAGTGCACTACCACCCTATAGACCCTGGTCTAAAGTAGTGCACTACCACCCTATAGGCCCTGGTCTAAAGTAGTGCACTACCACCCTATAGACCCTGGTCTAAAGTAGTGCCCTACTACCCTATAGACCCTGGTCTAAAGTAGTGCACTACCACCCTATAGGCCCTGGTCTAAAGTAGTACACTACTACCCTATAGACCCTGGTCTAAAGTAGTGCACTACTACCCTATAGGCCCTGGTCTAAAGTAGTGCACTACCACCCTATAGACCCTGGTCTAAAGTAGTGCACTACCACCCTATAGGCCCTGGTCTAAAGTAGTGCACTACTACCCTATAGACCCTGGTCTAAAGTAGTGCACTACTACCCTATGGGTCCTGGTCTAAAGTAGTGCACTAGGGATTTGGAACACATGTTCTACACTCCTCTGCATTCTCCTTTGTTTTATCAGTCTGTTGTATCACATCCATCCATGTCTCCGCAAACACTGAGACGTAGTTGTCCCTGAAAGTTGTCCCTGTTCCCCAGTGGTTTGAGCATTGGGCCGGTCAATAACAACGTGTTCTTTATCTGACTTGCCTCGTTAAATAAAGATCAAATAAACATTTATGGGACACCGTAACAAAAGAACGCTTCGCAAAAGAAAACAATAAATGTTTGTTATTTGACAAGATCAAGTAGTCCGTCCTCTGTGCCAGTATGTTTTCCTCTGTTTGGTGCCAGTATGTTTTCCTCTGTTTGGTGCCAGTATGTTTTCCTCTGTTTGGTGTCAGTATGTTTTCCTCTGTTTGGTGCCAGTATGTTTTCCTCTGTTTGGTGTCAGTATGTTTTCCTCTGTGCCAGTATGTTTTCCTCTGTTTGGTGTCAGTATGTTTTCCTCTGTGCCAGTATGTTTTCCTCTGTTTGGTGTCAGTATGTTTTCCTCTGTGCCAGTATGTTTTCCTCTGTTTGGTGCCAGTATGTTTTCCTCTGTGCCAGTATGTTTTCCTCTGTTTGGTGTCAGTATGTTTTCCTCTGTTTGGTGCCAGTATGTTTTCCTCTGTTTGGTGCCAGTATGTTTTCCTCTGTGCCAGTATGTTTTCCTCTGTGCCAGTATGTTTTCCTCTGTGCCAGTATGTCTTTCTCTGTGCCAGTATGTTTTCCTCTGTGCCAGTATGTTTTCCTCTGTTTGGTGCCAGTATGTTTTCCTCTGTTTGGTGCCAGTATGTTTTCCTCTGTGCCAGTATGTTTTCCTCTGTTTGGTGCCAGTATGTTTTCCTCTGTGTCAGTATGTTTTCCTCTGTTTGGTGCCAGTATGTTTTCCTCTGTTTGGTGCCAGTATGTTTTCCTCTGTGCCAGTATGTTTTCCTCTGTGCCAGTATGTTTTCCTCTGTGCCAGTATGTTTTCCTCTGTGCCAGTATGTTTTCCTCTGTGCCAGTATGTTTTTCTCTGTTTGGTGCCAGTATATTTTCCTCTGTTTGGTGCCAGTATGTTTTCCTCTGTTTGGTGTCAGTATGTTTTCCTCTGTTTGGTGCCAGTATGTTTTCCTCTGTGCCAGTATGTTTTCCTCTGTGCCAGTATGTTTTCCTCTGTTTGGTGCCAGTATGTTTTCCTCTGTTTGGTGTCAGTATGTTTTCCTCTGTGCCAGTATGTTTTCCTCTGTGCCAGTATGTTTTCCTCTGTTTGGTGCCAGTATGTTTTCCTCTGTGCCAGTATGTTTTCCTCTGTGCCAGTATGTTTTCCTCTGTGCCAGTATGTTTTCCTCTGTGCCAGTATGTTTTCCTCTGTTTGGTGCCAGTATGTTTTCCTCTGTTTGGTGCCAGTATGTTTTCCTCTGTGCCAGTATGTTTTCCTCTGTGCCAGTATGTTTTCCTCTGTTTGGTGCCAGTATGTTTCCTCTGTTTGGTGCCAGTATGTTTTCCTCTGTGCCAGTATGTTTTCCTCTGTGCCAGTATGTTTTCCTCTGTGCCAGTATGTTTTCCTCTGTTTGGTGCCAGTATGTTTTCCTCTGTTTGGTGACAGTATGTTTTCCTCTGTGCCAGTATGTTTTCCTCTGTGCCAGTATGTTTTCCTCTGTGCCAGTATGTTTTCCTCTGTGCCAGTATGTTTTCCTCTGTTTGGTGCCAGTATGTTTTCCTCTGTTTGGTGTCAGTATGTTTTCCTCTGTTTGGTGCCAGTATGTTTTCCTCTGTGCCAGTATGTTTTCCTCTGTTTGGTGCCAGTATGTTTTCCTCTGTTTGGTGCCAGTATGTTTTCCTCTGTGCCAGTATGTTTTCCTCTGTGCCAGTATGTTTTCCTCTGTGCCAGTATGTTTTCCTCTGTGCCAGTATGTTTTCCTCTGTGCCAGTATGTTTTCCTCTGTTTGGTGCCAGTATGTTTTCCTCTGTTTGGTGCCAGTATGTTTTCCTCTGTGCCAGTATGTTTTCCTCTGTTTGGTGCCAGTAAGTTTTCCTCTGTTTGGTGCCAGTATGTTTTTATCTGTTTGGTGACAGTATGTTTTCCTCTGTGCCAGTATGTTTTCCTCTGTGCCAGTATGTTTTCCTCTGTGCCAGTATGTTTTCCTCTGTGCCAGTATGTTTTCCTCTGTGCCAGTATGTTTTCCTCTGTTTGGTGCCAGTATATTTTCCTCTGTTTGGTGCCAGTATGTTTTCCTATGTTTGGTGTCAGTATGTTTTCCTCTGTTTGGTGCCAGTATGTTTTCCTCTGTTTGGTGTCAGTATGTTTTCCTCTGTGCCAGTATGTTTTCCTCTTTGCCAGTAAGTTTTCCTCTGTTTGGTGCCAGTATGTTTTCCTCTGTGCCAGTATGTTTTCCTCTGTTTGGTGCCAGTATGTTTTCCTCTGTGCCAGTATGTTTTCCTCTGTTTGGTGCCAGTATGTTTTCCTCTGTGCCAGTAAGTTTTCCTCTGTTTGGTGCCAGTATGTTTTCCTCTGTTTGGTGACAGTATGTTTTCCTCTGTGTCAGTATGTCTTTCTCTGTGCCAGTATGTTTTCCTCTGTGCCAGTATGTTTTCCTCTGTTTGGTGCCAGTATGTTTTCCTCTGTTTGGCGCCAGTATGTTTTCCTCTGTTTGGTGTCAGTATGTTTTTCCTCTGTTTGGTGCCAGTATGTTTTCCTCTGTTTGGTGTCAGTATGTTTTCCTCTGTGTCAGTATGTTTTCCTCTGTGCCAGTAAGTTTTCCTCTGTTTGGTGCCAGTATGTTTTCCTCTGTGCCAGTATGTTTTCCTCTGTGTCAGTATGTTTTCCTCTGTTTGGTGCCAGTATGTTTTCCTCTGTTTGGTGTCAGTATGTTTTCCTCTGTTTGGTGTCAGTATGTTTTCCTCTGTTTGGTGCCAGTATGTTTTCCTCTGTGCCAGTATGTTTTCCTCTGTTTGGTGTCAGTATGTTTTCCTCTGTTTGGTGCCAGTATGTTTTCCTCTGTTTGGTGCCAGTATGTTTTCCTCTGTTTGGTGTCAGTATGTTTTCCTCTGTTTGGTGCCAGTATGTTTTCCTCTGTTTGGTGCCAGTATGTTTTCCTCTGTGCCAGTATGTTTTCCTCTGTTTGGTGTCAGTATGTTTTCCTCTGTTTGGTGCCAGTATGTTTTCCTCTGTTTGGTGCCAGTATGTTTTCCTCTGTTTGGTGTCAGTATGTTTTCCTCTGTTTGGTGCCAGTATGTTTTCCTCTGTTTGGTGCCAGTATGTTTTCCTCTGTTTGGTGTCAGTATGTTTTCCTCTGTTTGGTGCCAGTATGTTTTCCTCTGTTTGGTGCCAGTATGTTTTCCTCTGTTTGGTGTCAGTATGTTTTCCTCTGTTTGGTGCCAGTATGTTTTCCTCTGTTTGGTGTCAGTATGTTTTCCTCTGTTTGGTGTCAGTATGTTTTCCTCTGTGCCAGTATGTTTTCCTCTGTTTGGTGCCAGTATGTTTTCCTCTGTTTGGTGCCAGTATGTTTTCCTCTGTTTGGTGTCAGTATGTTTTCCTCTGTTTGGTGCCAGTATGTTTTCCTCTGTGCCAGTATGTTTTCCTCTGTTTGGTGCCAGTAAGTTTTCCTCTGTTTGGTGCCAGTATGTTTTCATCTGTTTGGTGTCAGTATGTTTTCCCTGTTTGGTGCCAGTATGTTTTCCTCTGTTTGCCAGTATGCCAGTATGTTTTCCTCTGTTTGGTGTCAGTATGTTTTCCTCTGTTTGGTGCCAGTATGTTTTCCTCTGTTTGGTGCCAGTATGTTTTCCTCTGTTTGGTGTCAGTATGTTTTCCTCTGTTTGGTGCCAGTATGTTTTCCTCTGTTTGGTGCCAGTATGTTTTCCTCTGTTTGGTGTCAGTATGTTTTCCTCTGTTTGGTGTCAGTATGTTTTCCTCTGTGCCAGTATGTTTTCCTCTGTTTGGTGCCAGTATGTTTTCCTCTGTTTGGTGCCAGTATGTTTTCCTCTGTTTGGTGCCAGTATGTTTTCCTCTGTGCCAGTATGTTTTCCTCTGTTTGGTGCCAGTATGTTTTCCTCTGTTTGGTGTCAGTATGTTTTCCTCTGTGCCAGTATGTTTTCCTCTGTGCCAGTATGTTTTCCTCTGTTTTCAGTATGTTTTCTGTGCCATGTTTTCCTCTGTTTGGTATGTTTTCCTCTGTGCCAGTATGTTTTCCTCTGTTTGGTGCCAGTATGTTTTCCTCTGTTTGGTGCCAGTATGTTTTCCTCTGTTTGGTGCCAGTATGTTTTCCTCTGTTTGGTGCCAGTATGTTTTCATCTGTGCCAGTATGTTTTCCTCTGTTTGGTGTCAGTATGTTTCCTCTGTGCCAGTATGTTTTCCTCTGTGCCAGTATGTTTTCCTCTGTTTGGTGTCCAGTTTGTTTTCCTCTGTTTGGTGCCAGTATGTTTTCCTCTGTTTGGTGCCAGTATGTTTTCCTCTGTTTGGTGTCAGTATGTTTTCCTCCGTTTGGTGTCAGTATGTTTTCCTCTGTTTGGTGTCAGTATGTTTTCCTCTGTTTGGTGCCAGTATGTTTTCCTCTGTTTGGTGCCAGTATGTTTTCCTCTGTTTGGTGCCAGTATGTTTTCCTCTGTTTGGTTTGGTGTCAGTATGTTTTCCTCTGTTTGGTGTCAGTATGTTTTCCAGTATGTTTTCTGTGCCAGTATGTTTTCCTCTGTTTGGTGCCAGTATGTTTTCCTCTGTTTGGTGCCAGTATGTTTTCCTCTGTTTGGTGTCAGTATGTTTTCCTCTGTTTGGTGTCAGTATGTTTTCCTCTGTGCCAGTATGTTTTCCCTCTGTTTGGTGCCAGTAAGTTTTCCTCTGTTTGGTGCCAGTATGTTTTCCTCTGTTTGGTGCCAGTATGTTTTCCTCTGTTTGGTGTCAGTATGTTTTCCTCTGTTTGGTGTCAGTATGTTTTCCTCTGTGCCAGTATGTTTTCCTCTGTTTGGTGCCAGTATGTTTCCCCTGTTTGGTGCCAGTATGTTTCCCTCTGTTTGTATGTTTTTCCTCTGTTTGGTGCCAGTATGTTTTCCTCTGTTTGGTGTCAGTATGTTTTCCTCTGTTTGGTGCCAGTATGTTTTCCTCTGTTTGGTGCCAGTATGTTTTCCTCTGTTTGGTGTCAGTATGTTTTCCTCTGTTTTCCTCTGTTTGGTGCCAGTATGTTTTCCTCTGTTTGGTGCCAGTATGTTTTCCTCTGTTTGGTGTCAGTATGTTTTCCTCTGTTTGGTGTCAGTATGTTTTCCTCTGTGCCAGTATGTTTTCCTCTGTTTGGTGCCAGTATGTTTTCCTCTGTTTGGTGCCAGTATGTTTTCCTCTGTTTGGTGCCAGTATGTTTTCCTCTGTGCCAGTAAGTTTTCCTCTGTTTGGTGCCAGTATGTTTTCCTCTGTTTGGTGACAGTATGTTTTTTCCTCTGTGCCAGTATGTTTTCCTCTGTGCCAGTATGTCTTTCTCTGTGCCAATATGTTTTTCCTCTGTGCCAGTATGTTTTCCTCTGTTTGGTGCCAGTATGTTTTCCTCTGTTTGGTGCCAGTATGTTTTCCTCTGTTTGGTGCCAGTATGTTTTCCTCTGTTTGGTGCCAGTATGTTTTCCTCTGTGCCAGTATGTTTTCCTCTGTTTGGTGCCAGTATGTTTTCCTCTGTGTCAGTATGTTTTCCTCTGTTTGGTGCCAGTATGTTTTCCTCTGTTTGGTGTCAGTATGTTTTCCTCTGTTTGGTGCCAGTATGTTTTCCTCTGTTTGGTGCCAGTATGTTTTCCTCTGTTTGGTGCCAGTATGTTTTCCTCTGTTTGGTGTCAGTATGTTTGCCTCTGTTTGGTGTCAGTATGTTTTCCTCTGTTTGGTGTCAGTATGTTTTCCTCTGTTTGTTTTCCTCTGTTTGGTGCCAGTATGTTTTCCTCTGTTTGGTGTCAGTATGTTTTCCTCTGTTTGGTGTCAGTATGTTTTCCTCTGTGCCAGTATGTTTTCCTCTGTTTGGTGCCAGTATGTTTTCCTCTGTTTGGTGCCAGTATGTTTTCCTCTGTTTGGTGCCAGTATGTTTTCCTCTGTGCCAGTAAGTTTTCCTCTGTTTGGTGCCAGTATGTTTTCCTCTGTTTGGTGACAGTATGTTTTCCTCTGTGCCAGTATGTTTTCCTCTGTGCCAGTATGTCTTTCTCTGTGCCAATATGTTTTCCTCTGTGCCAGTATGTTTTCCTCTGTTTGGTGCCAGTATGTTTCCTCTGTTTGGTGCCAGTATGTTTTTCCTCTGTTTGGTGCCAGTATGTTTTCCTCTGTTTGGTGCCAGTATGTTTTCCTCTGTGCCAGTAAGTTTTCCTCTGTTTGGTGCCAGTATGTTTTCCTCTGTGCCAGTATGTTTTCCTCTGTTTGGTGCCAGTATGTTTTCCTCTGTTTGGTGCCAGTATGTTTTCCTCTGTTTGGTGCCAGTATGTTTTCCTCTGTTTGGTGTCAGTATGTTTTCCTCTGTTTGGTGCCAGTATGTTTTCCTCTGTTTGGTGTCAGTATGTTTTCCTCTGTTTGGTGCCAGTATGCTTTCCTCTGTTTGGTGCCAGTATGTTTTTCCTCTGTTTGGTGTCAGTATGTTTTCCTCTGTTTGGTGTCAGTATGTTTTCCTCTGTGCCAGTATGTTTTCCTCTGTGCCAGTATGTTTTCCTCTGTGCCAGTATGTTTTCCTCTGTGCCAGTATGTTTTCCTCTGTTTGGTGCCAGTATATTTTCCTCTGTTTGGTGCCAGTATGTTTTCCTCTGTTTGGTGCCAGTATGTTTTCCTCTGTTTGGTGTCAGTATGTTTTCCTCTGTGCCAGTATGTTTTCCTCTGTGCCAGTAAGTTTTCCTCTGTTTGGTGCCAGTATGTTTTCCTCTGTGCCAGTATGTTTTCCTCTGTTTGGTGCCAGTATGTTTTCCTCTGTTTGGTGCCAGTATGTTTTCCTCTGTTTGGTGTCAGTATGTTTTCCTCTGTGCCAGTATGTTTTCCTCTGTTTGGTGTCAGTATGTTTTCCTCTGTGCCAGTATGTTTTCCTCTGTTTGGTGCCAGTATGTTTTTTCCTCGGTTTGGTGCCAGTATGTTTTCCTCTGTGCCAGTATGTTTTCCTCTGTGCCAGTATGTTTTCCTCTGTTTGGTGTCAGTATGTTTTCCTCTGTTTGGTGCCAGTATGTTTTCCTCTGTTTGGTGTCAGTATGTTTTCCTCTGTGCCAGTATGTTTTCCTCTTTTTGGTGCCAGTATGTTTTCCTCTGTGCCAGTATGTTTTCCTCTGTGCCAGTATGTTTTCCTCTGTGCCAGTATGTTTTCCTCTGTTTGGTGCCAGTATGTTTTCCTCTGTTTGGTGTCAGTATGTTTTCCTCTGTTTGGTGTCAGTATGTTTTCCTCTGTGCCAGTATGTTTTCCTCTGTGCCAGTATGTTTTCCTCTGTGCCAGTATGTTTTCCTCTGTGCCAGTATGTTTTCCTCTGTTTGGTGCCAGTATGTTTTCCTCTGTTTGGTGTCAGTATGTTTTCCTCTGTTTGGTGCCAGTATGTTTTCCTCTGTGCCAGTATGTTTTCCTCTGTGCCAGTATGTTTTCCTCTGTGCCAGTATGTTTTCTCTGTTTGGTGCCAGTATGTTTTCCTCTGTGCCAGTATGTTTTCCTCTGTTTGGTGCCAGTATGTTTTCCTCTGTTTGGTGCCAGTATGTTTTCCTATGTTTGGTGTCAGTATGTTTTTCCTCTGTTTGGTGCCAGTATGTTTTCCTCTGTTTGGTGTCAGTATGTTTTCCTCTGTGCCAGTATGTTTTCCTCTGTGCCAGTAAGTTTTCCTCTGTTTGGTGCCAGTGTGTTTTCCTCTGTGCCAGTATGTTTTCCTCTGTTTGGTGCCAGTATGTTTTCCTCTGTTTGGTGCCAGTATGTTTTCCTCTGTTTGGTGCCAGTATGTTTTCCTCTGTTTGGTGTCAATATGTTTTCCTCTGTTTGGTGCCAGTATGTTTTCCTCTGTGCCAGTATGTTTTCCTCTGTTTGGTGTCAGTATGTTTTCCTCTGTTTGGTGCCAGTATGTTTTTATCTGTTTGGTGCCAGTATGTTATCCTCTGTTTGGTGCAAGTATGTTTTCCTCTGTTTGGTGTCAGTATGTTTTCCCTGTTTGGTGCCAGTATGTTTTCCTCTGTTTGGTGTCAGTATGTTTTCCCCTGTTTGGTGCCAGTATGTTTTCCTCTGTTTGGTGCCAGTATGTTTTCCTCTGTTTGGTGTCAGTATGTTTTCCTCTGTTTGGTGTCAGTATGTTTTCCTCTGTTTGGTGCCAGTATGTTTTCCTCTGTTTGGTGCCAGTATGTTTTCCTCTGTTTGGTGCCAGTATGTTTTCCTCTGTTTGGTGCCAGTATGTTTTCCTCTGTTTGGTGCCAGTATGTTTTCCTCTGTGCCAGTAAGTTTTCCTCTGTTTGGTGCCAGTATGTTTTCCTCTGTTTGGTGACAGTATGTTTTCCTCTGTGCCAGTATGTTTTCCTCTGTGCCAGTAAGTTTTCCTCTGTTTGGTGCCAGTATGTTTTCCTCTGTTTGGTGTCAGTATGTTTTCCTCTGTTTGGTGTCAGTATGTTTTCCTCTGTACCAGTATGTTTTCCTCTGTTTGGTGCCAGTATGTTTTCCTCTGTTTGGTGTCAGTATGTTTTCCTCTGTTTGGTGTCAGTATGTTTTCCTCTGTACCAGTATGTTTTCCTCTGTTTGGTGCCAGTATGTTTTCCTCTGTTTGGTGCCAGTATGTTTTTATCTGTTTGGTGCCAGTATGTTATCCTCTGTTTGGTGCAAGTATGTTTTCCTCTGTTTGGTGTCAGTATGTTTTCCCCTGTTTGGTGCCAGTATGTTTTCCTCTGTTTGGTGTCAGTATGTTTTCCCCTGTTTGGTGCCAGTATGTTTTCCTCTGTTTGGTGCCAGTATGTTTTCCTCTGTTTGGTGTCAGTATGTTTTCCTCTGTTTGGTGTCAGTATGTTTTCCTCTGTTTGGTGCCAGTATGTTTTCCTCTGTTTGGTGCCAGTATGTTTTCCTCTGTTTGGTGCCAGTATGTTTTCCTCTGTTTGGTGCCAGTATGTTTTCCTCTGTTTGGTGCCAGTATGTTTTCCTCTGTGCCAGTAAGTTTTCCTCTGTTTGGTGCCAGTATGTTTTCCTCTGTTTGGTGACAGTATGTTTTCCTCTGTGCCAGTATGTTTTCCTCTGTGCCAGTAAGTTTTCCTCTGTTTGGTGCCAGTATGTTTTCCTCTGTTTGGTGTCAGTATGTTTTCCTCTGTTTGGTGTCAGTATGTTTTCCTCTGTACCAGTATGTTTTCCTCTGTTTGGTGCCAGTATGTTTTCCTCTGTTTGGTGCCAGTGTGTTTTCCTCTGTTTGGTGCCAGTATGTTTTCCTCTGTGCCAGTAAGTTTTCCTCTGTTTGGTGCCAGTATGTTTTCCCCTGTTTGGTGCCAGTATGTTTTCCCCTGTTTGGTGCCAGTATGTTTTCCTCTGTTTGGTGCCAGTATGTTTTCCTCTGTTTGGTGCCAGTATGTTTTCCTCTGTTTGGTGTCAGTATGTTTTCCTCTGTTTGGTGCCAGTATGTTTTCCTCTGTTTGGTGCCAGTATGTTTTCCTCTGTTTGGTGTCAGTATGTTTTCCTCTGTTTGGTGTCAGTATGTTTTCCTCTGTTTGGTGCCAGTATGTTTTCCTCTGTTTGGTGCCAGTATGTTTTCCTCTGTTTGGTGTCAGTATGTTTTCCTCTGTGCCAGTATGTTTTCCTCTGTTTGGTGCCAGTATGTTTTCCTCTGTGCCAGTATGTTTTCCTCTGTTTGGTGCCAGTATGTTTTCCTCTGTTTGGTGACAGTATGTTTTCCTCTGTGCCAGTATGTTTTCCTCTGTGCCAGTAAGTTTTCCTCTGTTTGGTGCCAGTATGTTTTCCTCTGTTTGGTGTCAGTATGTTTTCCTCTGTTTGGTGTCAGTATGTTTTCCTCTGTACCAGTATGTTTTCCTCTCTTTGGTGCCAGTATGTTTTCCTCTGTTTGGTGCCAGTATGTTTTCCTCTGTTTGGTGCCAGTATGTTTTCCTCTGTGCCAGTAAGTTTTCCTCTGTTTGGTGCCAGTATGTTTTCCCCTGTTTGGTGCCAGTATGTTTTCCCTGTTTGGTGCCAGTATGTTTTCCTCTGTTTGGTGCCAGTATGTTTTCCTCTGTTTGGTGCCAGTATGTTTTCCTCTGTTTGGTGCCAGTATGTTTTCCTCTGTTTGGTGTCAGTATGTTTTCCTCTGTTTGGTGTCAGTATGTTTTCCTCTGTTTGGTGCCAGTATGTTTTCCTCTGTGCCAGTATGTTTTCCTCTGTTTGGTGTCAGTATGTTTTCCTCTGTTTGGTGCCAGTATGTTTTTATCTGTTTGGTGCCAGTATGTTATCCTCTGTTTGGTGCAATGTTTTCCTCTGTTTGTGCCAGTATGTTTTCTCTGTTTGGTGTATGTTTTCCTCTGTTTGGTGTCAGTATGTTTTCCCCTGTTTGGTGCCAGTATGTTTTCCTCTGTTTGGTGTCAGTATGTTTTCCCCTGTTTGGTGCCAGTATGTTTTCCTCTGTTTGGTGCCAGTATGTTTTCCTCTGTTTGGTGTCAGTATGTTTTCCTCTGTTTGGTGTCAGTATGTTTTCCTCTGTTTGGTGCCAGTATGTTTTCCTCTGTTTGGTGCCAGTATGTTTTCCTCTGTTTGGTGCCAGTATGTTTTCCTCTGTTTGGTGCCAGTATGTTTTCCTCTGTTTGGTGCCAGTATGTTTTCCTCTGTGCCAGTAAGTTTTCCTCTGTTTGGTGCCAGTATGTTTTCCTCTGTTTGGTGACAGTATGTTTTCCTCTGTGCCAGTATGTTTTCCTCTGTGCCAGTAAGTTTTCCTCTGTTTGGTGCCAGTATGTTTTCCTCTGTTTGGTGTCAGTATGTTTTCCTCTGTTTGGTGTCAGTATGTTTTCCTCTGTACCAGTATGTTTTCCTCTGTTTGGTGCCAGTATGTTTTCCTCTGTTTGGTGTCAGTATGTTTTCGTCTGTTTGGTGTCAGTATGTTTTCCTCTGTACCAGTATGTTTTCCTCTGTTTGGTGCCAGTATGTTTTCCTCTGTTTGGTGCCAGTATGTTTTTATCTGTTTGGTGCCAGTATGTTATCCTCTGTTTGGTGCAAGTATGTTTTCCTCTGTTTGGTGTCAGTATGTTTTCCCTGTTTGGTGCCAGTATGTTTTCCTCTGTTTGGTGTCAGTATGTTTTCCCCTGTTTGGTGCCAGTATGTTTTCCTCTGTTTGGTGCCAGTATGTTTTCCTCTGTTTGGTGTCAGTATGTTTTCCTCTGTTTGGTGTCAGTATGTTTTCCTCTGTTTGGTGCCAGTATGTTTTCCTCTGTTTGGTGCCAGTATGTTTTCCTCTGTTTGGTGCCAGTATGTTTTCCTCTGTTTGGTGCCAGTATGTTTTCCTCTGTTTGGTGCCAGTATGTTTTCCTCTGTGCCAGTAAGTTTTCCTCTGTTTGGTGCCAGTATGTTTTCCTCTGTTTGGTGACAGTATGTTTTCCTCTGTGCCAGTATGTTTTCCTCTGTGCCAGTAAGTTTTCCTCTGTTTGGTGCCAGTATGTTTTCCTCTGTTTGGTGTCAGTATGTTTTCCTCTGTTTGGTGTCAGTATGTTTTCCTCTGTACCAGTATGTTTTCCTCTGTTTGGTGCCAGTATGTTTTCCTCTGTTTGGTGCCAGTATGTTTTCCTCTGTTTGGTGCCAGTATGTTTTCCTCTGTGCCAGTAAGTTTTCCTCTGTTTGGTGCCAGTATGTTTTCCCCTGTTTGGTGCCAGTATGTTTTCCCCCTGTTTGGTGCCAGTATGTTTTCCTCTGTTTGGTGCCAGTATGTTTTCCTCTGTTTGGTGTCAGTATGTTTTCCTCTGTTTGGTGCCAGTATGTTTTCCTCTGTTTGGTGCCAGTATGTTTTCCTCTGTTTGGTGTCAGTATGTTTTCCTCTGTTTGGTGCCAGTATGTTTTCCTCTGTTTGGTGCCAGTATGTTTTCCTCTGTTTGGTGTCAGTATGTTTTCCTCTGTTTGGTGTCAGTATGTTTTCCTCTGTGCCAGTATGTTTTCCTCTGTTTGGTGCCAGTATGTTTTCCTCTGTTTGGTGCCAGTATGTTTTCCTCTGTTTGGTGCCAGTATGTTTTCCTCTGTTTGGTGCCAGTATGTTTTCCTCTGTTTGGTGCCAGTATGTTTTCCTCTGTGCCAGTATGTTTTCCTCTGTTTGGTGCCAGTATGTTTTCCTCTGTGCCAGTATGTTTTCCTCTGTTTGGTGCCAGTATGTTTTCCTCTGTTTGGTGCCAGTATGTTTTCCTCTGTTTGGTGCCAGTATGTTTTCCTCTGTTTGGTGTCAGTATGTTTTCCTCTGTTTGGTGCCAGTATGTTTTCCTCTGTTTGGTGTCAGTATGTTTTCCTCTGTTTGGTGCCAGTATGTTTTCCTCTGTTTGGTGCCAGTATGTTTTCCTCTGTTTGGTGTCAGTATGTTTTCCTCTGTTTGGTGTCAGTATGTTTTCCTCTGTGCCAGTATGTTTTCCTCTGTGCCAGTATGTTTTCCTCTGTGCCAGTATGTTTTCCTCTGTGCCAATATGTTTTCCTCTGTTTGGTGCCAGTATATTTTCCTCTGTTTGGTGCCAGTATGTTTTCCTCTGTTTGGTGCCAGTATGTTTTCCTCTGTTTGGTGTCAGTATGTTTTCCTCTGTGCCAGTATGTTTTCCTCTGTGCCAGTATGTTTTCCTCTGTTTGGTGCCAGTATGTTTTCCTCTGTGCCAGTATGTTTTCCTCTGTGCCAGTATGTTTTCCTCTGTTTGGTGCCAGTATGTTTTCCTCTGTTTGGTGCCAGTATGTTTTCCTCTGTGCCAGTATGTTTTCCTCTGTTTGGTGTCAGTATGTTTTCCTCTGTGCCAGTATGTTTTCCTCTGTTTGGTGCCAGTATGTTTTCCTCGGTTTGGTGCCAGTATGTTTTCCTCTGTGCCAGTATGTTTTCCTCTGTGCCAGTATGTTTTCCTCTGTTTGGTGTCAGTATGTTTTCCTCTGTTTGGTGCCAGTATGTTTTCCTCTGTTTGGTGTCAGTATGTTTTCCTCTGTGCCAGTATGTTTTCCTCTTTTGGTGCCAGTATGTTTTCCTCTGTGCCAGTATGTTTTCCTCTGTGCCAGTATGTTTTCCTCTGTGCCAGTATGTTTTCCTCTGTTTGGTGCCAGTATGTTTTCCTCTGTTTGGTGTCAGTATGTTTTCCTCTGTTTGGTGTCAGTATGTTTTCCTCTGTGCCAGTATGTTTTCCTCTGTGCCAGTAAGTTTTCCTCTGTTTGGTGCCAGTATGTTTTCCTGTGTGCCAGTATGTTTTCCTCTGTTTGGTGTCAGTATGTTTTCCTCTGTGCCAGTATGTTTTCCTCTGTGCCAGTATGTTTTCCTCTGTTTGGTGCCAGTATGTTTTCCTCTGTTTGGTGTCAGTATGTTTTCCTCTGTTTGGTGTCAGTATGTTTTCCTCTGTTTGGTGCCAGTATGTTTTCCTCTGTGCCAGTATGTTTTCCTCTGTTTGGTGCCAGTATGTTTTCCTCTGTGCCAGTATGTTTTCCTCTGTGCCAGTATGTTTTCCTCTGTTTGGTGCCAGTATGTTTTCCTCTGTGCCAGTATGTTTTCCTCTGTGCCAGTATGTTTTCCTCTGTTTGGTGTCAGTATGTTTTCCTCTGTTTGGTGCCAGTATGTTTTCCTCTGTTTGGTGCCAGTATGTTTTCCTCTGTTTGGTGCCAGTATGTTTTCCTCTGTTTGGTGTCAGTATGTTTTCCTCTGTTTGGTGTCAGTATGTTTTCCTCTGTTTGGTGTCAGTATGTTTTCCTCTGTGCCAGTATGTTTTCCTCTGTGCCAGTATGTTTTCCTCTGTGCCAGTACGTTTTCCTCTGTTTGGTGTCAGTATGTTTTCCTCTGTGCCAGTATGTTTTCCTCTGTGCCAGTATGTTTTCCTCTGTTTGGTGCCAGTATGTTTTCCTCTGTTTGGTGCCAGTATGTTTTCCTCTGTTTGGTGCCAGTATGTTTTCCTCTGTGCCAGTATGTTTTCCTCTGTGCCAGTATGTTTTCCTCTGTGCCAGTATGTTTTCCTCTGTGCCAGTATGTTTTCCTCTGTTTGGTGCCAGTATGTTTTCCTCTGTTTGGTGCCAGTATGTTTTCCTCTGTTTGGTGTCAGTATGTTTTCCTCTGTTTGGTGCCAGTATGTTTTCCTCTGTTTGGTGCCAGTATGTTTTCCTCTGTTTGGTGCCAGTATGTTTTCCTCTGTGCCAGTATGTTTTCCTCTGTTTGGTGCCAGTATGTTTTCCTCTGTTTGGTGCCAGTATGTTTTTCTCTGTTTGGTGTCAGTATGTTTCCTCTGTGCCAGTATGTTTTCCTCTGTGCCAGTATGTTTTCCTCTTTGCACCCTATTCCTCATATAGTGCACTACTTTTGACCAGAGCCCTATGGAACCCTATTCCCTATATAGTGCACTACTTTAGACCAGAGCCCTATTGAACCCTATTCCCTATATAGTGCACTACTTTAGACCAGAGCCCTATTGAACCCTATTCCCTATATAGTGCACTACTTTAGACCAGAGCCCTATTGAACCCTATTCCCTATATAGTGCACTACTTTAGACCAGAGCCCTATGGAACCCTATTCCCTATATAGTGCACTACTTTAGACCAGAGCCCTATTGAACCCTATTCCCTATATAGTGCACTACTTTTGACCTGGGCCCATAGGGTGTCATTTGCTTTCTTCTGTTTGCTTATTTTAAATCAGAGCAGATGGAGGCAAGAAGATGAGGGGAGGAAGTCACTTTAGACTATTGGGACTGGGCTCATGTCCGCTGCCTGCCAGCAGTAGGGAAGGAGATGAGGGGAGGAAGTCACTTTAGACTATTGGGACTGGGCCCATGTCCGCTGCCTGCTAGCAGTAGGGAAGGCGATGAGGGGAGGAAGTCACTTTAGACTATTAGGACTAGGCCCATGTCCGCTGCCTGCCAGCAATAGGGAGGGAGATGAGGGGAGGAAGTCACTTTATACTATTGGGACTGGGCCCATGTCCGCTGCCTCACAGCAGTAGAGAAGGAGATGAGGGGAGGAAGTCACTTTATACTATTGGGACTGCCTGGGCCAATGTCTGCTGCATGCCAGCATTAGGGTGCAAACTGCTGTGCCATCACACGCTGACTCACATATATTACACAAATGTTACCTTGTCCCTGATAATGCCGGAGAAGCAGGTGTTTGGAGGATATATTGGCATGGGCGTTGATATGCCTGAGAGGAAGACGAGGAGCCGTCAAACCGTGCCAATATATCCTCCAAACACAGGCTTCGAGAGAATTATCACTTTTATACAACGTGTTACCAACATATTAATTAAAATAATGATTGAAACATTTTCATTAACAACTATATTTTTGATTTATTCATACTATGTCGTCCTTTCATTCTATCGGTTAGGTTGCCAGATTATTGAAAATTCTATACAAAAAACAAGGGGATGGGTGACATAAACAATGCACTACGATTCACCGGACATGTTTCTAATGGGGAGGATAAGCAAAATCAGTCATTACAAAAAACCTGGCAGTTTTCACATTTTTTTTTAATGAACGATTATCAAGGACAAGGAAACATTTGAATATATCACTGTCTGTCACCTCAAATTTGTCCTCTCGAACTTGTTGTGCACCGACATGTTAAAGTTGAATTCATAGGCTAGGTTGTAGCAACCTATTATTTATTTGTGTCACACATCTTATGAGAAAATGTGAATCAATATTGGTTTTTAATCATGCTTTAAAAAAGTACTGAATAAGGAATATTACTGTATTTGCACTGTCAATTTGGCGGCCAAAAAATTCATCTTTGTTGTCCATTTCAGCAATGTTCACTGTACCACTGTGTGGTAGAGAGAACATTAGAGCATCATGTAGTAACGTAAACATATGTTACGTTCAACTGGGTGAACGTGAGTCAAATCAAATGTTATTGGTCACATACACGTGTTTAGCACATACTTATTGCAGGTGTGGCAAAATGCTTGTTAATGAGAGTAGAGTCATCCAATATACTGTAATAGAAATATGGCCATGCTCATGAAAAAATGATCCTCCTTCCTTGTCTTAACGGCACTGACCGCCATTGGGACTGGCCGCTATTGGGACTGACCGCCATTGGGACTGGCCGCCATTGGGACTGGCCGCCATTGGGACTGACCGCCATTGGGACTGACCGCCATTGGGACTGGCCGCCATTGGGACTGACCGCCATTGGGACTGGCCGCCATTGGGACTGGCCGCCCTTGGGACTGACCGGCATTGGGACTGACCGCCATTGGGACTGACCGCCATTGGGACTGACCGCCATTGGGACTGGCCGCCATTGGGACTGACCGCCATTGGGACTGGCCGCCATTGGGACTGACCGCCATTGGGACTGACCGCCATTGGGACTGACCGCCTTTGGGACTGACCGCCATTGGGACTGACCGCCATTGGGACTGACCGCCATTGGGACTGGCCGCCATTGGGACTGGCCGCCATTGGGACTGACCGCCATTGGGACTGGCCGCCATTGGGACTGGCCGCCATTGGGACTGGCCGCCATTGGGACTGACCGCCATTGGGACTGACCGCCATTGGGACTGGCCGCCATTGGGACTGACCGCCATTGGGACTGACCGCCATTGGGACTGGCCGCCATTGGGACTGACCGCCATTGGGACTGGCCGCCATTGGGACTGACCGCCATTGGGACTGGCCGCCATTGGGACTGACCGCCATTGGGACTGGCCGCCATTGGGACTGGCCGCCATTGGGACTGGCCGCCATTGGGACTGACCGCCATTGGGACTGGCCGCCATTGGGACTGACCGCCATTGGGACTGACCGCCATTGGGACTGACCGCCATTGGGACTGACCGCCATTGGGACTGGCCGCCATTGGGACTGACCGCCATTGGGACTGGCCGCCATTGGGACTGACCGCCATTGGGACTGACCGCCATTGGGACTGACCGCCATTGGGACTGGCCGCCACATAGATTTATATACACTACCAGTCAAAAGTTTGGACACACCGACTCATTCCAGGGTTTTTCTTTATTTTTACTATTTCCTACGTCGTAGAATAATAGTGAAGACATCACAACTATGAAATAACACACATGGAATCATGTAGTAAACCCCCCCCCAAAAAAGTGATTTCACCCTTTGCCTTGAAGACAGCTTTACACACTCTTTGCATTCTCTCAACCAGCTTCATGAGGTAGTCACCTGGAATGCATTTCAATTAACAGATTGTTAAAAGTTCATTTGTGGAAATGTCTTTCCTTCTTAATGAGTTTGAGAGAAGGTAGGGGGCGTGTACAGAAGTACAGTTTGAAGGTAGGGGGCGTGTACAGTTTGTGAGAAGGTAGGGGGCGTGTACTGAAGATAGAGAAGAAGAAAGCCCTATTTGGTAAAATAACAAGTCCGTATTATGGCAAGAAAAGCTCAAATAAGCAAAGATAAATGACAGTCCATCATTACTTTAAGACATGAAGGTCAGTCAATCTCCCGAGTGGCGCAGCGGTCTAAGGCACTGCATCTCAGTGCATGAGGCATCACTACAGTACCTGGTTCGAATCCAGGCTGTATCACATCCGGCTGTGATTGGGAGTCCCATAGGGCGGTGCACAATTGGCCCCAGGGTTTGGCCGGAGTAGGCCATCATTGTAAATAAGATTTTGGTCTTAACTGACTTGCCTGGTTAAATGAAAATCTCAAGAACTTGGAACGTTTCTTCAAGTGCTGTTGCAAAAACCATCAAGAGCTATGATACAGACAGGAAGGTCGACACATGTATGTTGTTGAAAACCCATTGTGAGCCAAAAGCAAAGGGAGAACAAGTTAATAAATTGCCTGGCTGGGCTGATGAAACAGTTGATTACACAGTGAGATGGAATAATAAAGATCCATTTCAACTTCATAGCTTGAGCCAACGGTAACTTGTGGTAGACACAATCTGGAATGCGGTTTTAACCAATCAGCATTCAGGGTTAGATCCACCTGTTGTATAAACCTCAGCCTCAGCGGAGTTTCCAACAACCAAATGTAGCCTTTTTTAAATGTATTATTATTATTTATTTTTTAATTACCTCCTTTTTCTCCCCAATTTCGTGGTATCCAATTCTTAGTAGCTACCATCTTGTCTCATCGCTACAACTCCCATACGGGCTGGGGAGAGACGAAGGTCGAAAATCATGCGTCCTCCGATACACAACCCAACGAGCCGCACTGCTTCTTAACACAGCGCGCATCCAACCCGGAAGCCAGCCGCACCAATGTGTCGGAGGAAACACCGTGCACCTGGAAACCTTGTGTGCGCGATGAGACAAGGATATCCCTACTGGCCAAACCCTCCCTAACCCGGACGACGCTAGGCCAATTGTTCGTCACCCCACGGTTGCGACAGAGCCTGGGAGCGAACCCAGAGCCCTTAACCACTGCGCCACAGGAGGCAAATTTATCCAGTTTTCAGGGATACAATTAATTCAACCTAGCTTACTTTTCCACGAAAAAACCCTGTCTCCACTCAGGCGTTTTCTTTAAGGCCTGCTATGTCACAGCCATGTTGTGTGTGCAAGTGCTGCAAAAATAAATGTACACATACATTTTTTTTCAATCATTTGACCCACACCGCTCAGGCCAGTGAACGAGCGTCTGCATAACCTTGTGTTAAAATATAACTGATTTCTATTAGAGATGCTACATGCGCTGCAAGTCCCTCCATATTGGATACCAGGAAGACACAAACCCAAGTCCCTCCTTATTGGATACCAGGAAGACACAAACCCAAGTCCCTCCTTATTGGATACCAGGAAGACACAAACCCAAGTCCCTCCTTATTGGATACCAGGAAGACACAAACCCAAGTCCCTCCTTATTGGATACCAGGAAGACACAAACCCAAGTCCCTCCTTATTGGATACCAGGAAGACACAAACCCAAGTCCCCTCCTTATTGGATACCAGGAAGACACAAACCCAAGTCCCTCCTTATTGGATACCAGGAAGACACAAACCCAAGTCCCTCCTTATTGGATACCAGGAAGACACAAACCCAAGTCCCTCCTTATTGGATACCAGATAGACACAAACCCAAGTCCCCTCCTTATTGGATACCAGGAAGACACAAACCCAAGTCCCCTCCTTATTGGATATCAGGAAGACACAAACCCAAGTCCCTCCTTATTGGATACCAGGAAGACACAAACCCAAGTCCCTCCTTATTGGATACCAGGAAGACACAAACCCAAGTCCCCTCCTTATTGGATACCAGGAAGACACAAACCCAAGTCCCTCCTTATTGGATACCAGGAAGACACAAACCCAAGTCCCTCCTTATTGGATACCAGGAAGACACAAACCCAAGTCCCTCCTTATTGGATACCAGGAAGACACAAACCCAAGTCCCTCCTTATTGGATACCAGGAAGACAAAAACCCAAGTCCCCTCCTTATTGGATACCAGGAAGACACAAACCCAAGTCCCTCCTTATTGGATACCAGGAAGACACAAACCCAAGTCCCTCCTTATTGGATACCAGGAAGACACAAACCCAAGTCCCTCCTTATTGGATACCAGGAAGACACAAACCCAAGTCCCTCCTTATTGGATACCAGGAAGATACAAACCCAAGTCCCCTCCTTATTGGATATCAGGTAGACACAAACCCAAGTCATACAAACCCAAGTCTCTCCTTATTGGATATCAGGTAGACACAAACCCAAGTCATACAAACCCAAGTCCCTCCTTATTGGATATCAGGTAGACACAAACCCAAGTCATACAAACCCAAGTCTCTCCTTATTGGATATCAGGTAGACACAAACCCAAGTCATACAAACCCAAGTCCCTCCTTATTGGATATCAGGTAGACACAAACCCAAGTCATACAAACCCAAGTCCCTCCTTATTGGATACCAGGAAGAGACAAACCCAAGTCCCCTCCTTATTGGATACCAGGAAGACACAAACCCAAGTCTCTCCTTATTGGATATCAGGAAGACACAAACCCAAGTCATACAAACCCAAGTCCCTCCTTATTGGATACCAGGAAGACACAAACCCAAGTCCCCTCCTTATTGGATACCAGGAAGACACAAACCCAAGTCCCCTCCTTATTGGATACCAGGAAGACACAAACCCAAGTCTCTCCTTATTGGATATCAGGTAGACACAAACCCAAGTCATACAAACCCAAGTCTCTCCTTATTGGATATCAGGTAGACACAAACCCAAGTCATACAAACCCAAGTCCCTCCTTATTGGATACCAGGAAGAGACAAACCCAAGTCCCTCCTTATTGGATACCAGGAAGACACAAACCCAAGTCCCTCCTTATTGGATACCAGGAAGACACAAACCCAAGTCCCTCCTTATTGGATACCAGGAAGACACAAACCCAAGTCCCCTCCTTATTGGATACCAGGAAGACACAAACCCAAGTCCCTCCTTATTGGATACCAGGAAGACACAAACCCAAGTCCCCTCCTTATTGGATACCAGGAAGAAACAAACCCAAGTCCCTCCTTATTGGATACCAGGAAGATACAAACCCAAGTCCCCTCCTTATTGGATACCAGGAAGACACAAACCCAAGTCCCTCCTTATTGGATACCAGGAAGACACAAACCCAAGTCCCTCCTTATTGGATATCAGGTAGACACAAACCCAAGTCCCTCCTTATTGGATACCAGGAAGACAAAACCCAAGTCCCTCCTTATTGGATACCAGGAAGACACAAACCCAAGTCCCTCCTTATTGGATACCAGGAAGACACAAACCCAAGTCCCTCCTTATTGGATACCAGGAAGACACAAACCCAAGTCCCTCCTTATTGGATACCAGGAAGACACAAACCCAAGTCCCTCCTTATTGGATACCAGGAAGACACAAACCCAAGTCCCTCCTTATTGGATACCAGATAGACACAAACCCAAGTCCCTCCTTATTGGATACCAGGAAGACACAAACCCAAGTCCCCTCCTTATTGGATACCAGGAAGACACAAACCCAAGTCCCTCCTTATTGGATACCAGGAAGACACAAACCCAAGTCCCTCCTTATTGGATACCAGGAAGACACAAACCCAAGTCCCTCCTTATTGGATACCAGGAAGACACAAACCCAAGTCCCCTCCTTATTGGATACCAGGAAGACACAAACCCAAGTCCCTCCTTATTGGATACCAGATAGACACAAACCCAAGTCCCTCCTTATTGGATACCAGGAAGACACAAACCCAAGTCCCCTCCTTATTGGATACCAGGAAGACACAAACCCAAGTCCCTCCTTATTGGATACCAGGAAGACACAAACCCAAGTCCCTCCTTATTGGATACCAGGAAGACACAAACCCAAGTCCCTCCTTATTGCATACCAGGAAGACACAAACCCAAGTCCCTCCTTATTGGATACCAGGAAGACACAAACCCAAGTCCCTCCTTATTGGATACCAGGAAGACACAAACCCAAGTGGATACTTGAAATACCATTGAGTAGAGATTCATTATAGATAACTAACTAAAATCTAAGTAGCTAAATTATCTTATCTCTGGATAATTTGTCAGTGTAGAGAAACACAAGATTTCGTATGATCAAAATTCTACAAAGACCCAGATACAAAGAGAACCATATGTATATCAGGTAAAATCACAACCCAATGGCCACCTCACAGATAGCTAGCCAAATGTCCCATGAATGTTTCATGTGTGTTTCGACTTGTCCCAAAATTAATATAGCTGGTTCACAGTTGGTTTTTAACCTGCGTTTCATGATCGTGTCTGGTGGTGATAGACAAAATCAACATTCACGCGGATGCACATGCATGGACCGGTGTTAGCTTATATAAGCCTTGATTAGACACACACACAGACATAGGCATGTCTACTGCCCTGTAATGGATTACCGTTGGACTCGAACAGTAGTTGTAAAAACCTGCAAACGAGTCTGAGAGGGAGAGAGGGAAGGAGAGAGGGAAGGAGAGAGGGAAGGAGAGAGGGAAGGAGAGAGGGAAGGAGAGAGGGAAGGAGAGAGGGAAGGAGAGAGGGAAGGAGAGAGGGAAGGAGAGAGGGAAGGAGAGAGGGAAGGAAAGGGGGAGAGAGGGAAGGAGAGAGGGAAGGAGAGAGGGAAGGAAAGGGGGAGAGAGGGAAGGAGAGAGGGAAGGAGAGAGGGAAGGAGAGAGGGAAGGAAAGGGGGAGAGAGGGAAGGAGAGAGGGAAGGAGAGAGGGAAGGAGAGAGGGAAGGAGAGAGGGAAGGAGAGAGGGAAGGAGAGAGGGAAGGAGAGAGGGAAGGAGAGGGGGAAGGAGAGAGGGAAGGAGAGAGGGAAGGAGAGGGGGAAGGAGAGAGGGAAGGAGAGAGGGAAGG
>NC_068440.1:39327460-39337460 GCF_023373465.1 Oncorhynchus keta | reverse complement strand
GTACCCAAAACCTCAAAGGACTAAATCCAAAACCTCAAAGGACTAAATCCAAAACCTCAAAGGACTGAACCCAAAACCTCAAAGGACTAAATCCAAAACCTCAAAGGACTAAACCCAAAACCTCAAAGGACTGAACCCAAAACCTCAAAGGACTAAATCCAAAACCTCAAAGGACTGAACCCAAAACCTCAAAGGACTGTACCCAAAACCTCAAAGGACTGAACCCAAAACCTCAAAGGACTGTACCCAAAACCTCAAAGGACTGAACCTAAAACCTCAAAGGACTGAACCTAAAACCTCAAAGGACTAAATCCAAAACCTCAAAGGACTGTACCCAAAACCTCAAAGGACTGAACCCAAAACCTCAAAGGACTGAACCCAAAACCTCAAAGGACTAAATCCAAAACCTCAAAGGACTGAACCCAAAACCTCAAAGGACTGAACCCAAAACCTCAAAGGACTGTACCCAAAACCTCAAAGGACTGTACCCAAAACCTCAAAGGACTGTACCCAAAACCTTAAAGGACTAAATCCAAAACCTCAAAGGACTGAACCCAAAACCTCAAAGGACTGAACCCAAAACATCAAAGGACTGAACCCAAAACCTCAAAGGACTGTACCCAAAACCTTAAAGGACTAAATCCAAAACCTCAAAGGACTGTACCCAAAACCTCAAAGGACTGTACCCAAAACCTTAAAGGACTAAATCCAAAACCTCAAAGGACTGTACCCAAAACCTCAAAGGACTGTACCCAAAACCTCAAAGGACTGAACCCAAAACCTCAAAGGACTGAACCCAAAACCTCAAAGGACTGAACCCAAAACCTCAAAGGACTGAACCCAAAACCTCAAAGGACTGAACCCAAAACCTCAAAGGACTGAACCCAAAACCTCAAAGGACTGAACCCAAAACCTCAAAGGACTGAACCCAAAACCTCAAAGGACTAAATCCAAAACCTCAAAGGACTGTACCAAAACCTCAAAGGACTGAACCCAAAACCTCAAAGGACTGAACCCAAAACCTCAAAGGACTGAACCCATAACCTCCAAGGACTAAATCCAAAACCTCAAAGGACTGTACCAAAACCTCAAAGGACTGAACACAAAACCTCAAAGGACTGAACCCAAAACCTCAAAGGACTAAATCCAAAACCTCAAAGGACTGTACCAAAACCTCAAAGGACTGTACCAAAACCTCAAAGGACTGAACCCAAAACCTCAAAGGACTGAACCCAAAACCTCAAAGGACTGAACCCAAAACCTCAAAGGACTGAACCCAAAACCTCAAAGGACTAAATCCAAAACCTCAAAGGACTGTACCAAAACCTCAAAGGACTGTACCAAAACCTCAAAGGACTGAACCCAAAACCTCAAAGGACTGAACCCAAAACCTCAAAGGACTGAACCCAAAACCTCAAAGGACTGAACCCAAAACCTCAAAGGACTGAACCCAAAACCTCAAAGGACTGTACCAAAACCTCAAAGGACTGTACCAAAACCTCAAAGGACTGAACCCAAAACCTCAAAGGACTGAATCCAAAACCTCAAAGGACTGAACCCAAAACCTCAAAGGACTAAACCCAAAACCTCAAAGGACTTAACCCAAAACCTCAAAGGACTGA
This sequence comes from Oncorhynchus keta, assembly GCF_023373465.1. NCBI lineage: Eukaryota > Metazoa > Chordata > Actinopteri > Salmoniformes > Salmonidae > Oncorhynchus > Oncorhynchus keta. Next base: position 39,335,838 of record NC_068440.1, on the reverse strand, counting down.
ACCCAAAACCTCAAAGGACTGAACCCAAAACCTCAAAGGACTAAACCCAAAACCTCAAAGGACTGAACCCAAAACCTCAAAGGACTGAATCCAAAACCTCAAAGGACTAAATCCAAAACCTCAAAGGACTGAACCCAAAACCTCAAAGGACTAAACCCAAAACCTCAAAGGACTGAACCCAAAACCTCAAAGGACTAAATCCAAAACCTCAAAGGACTGTACCCAAAACCTCAAAGGACTAAATCCAAAACCTCAAAGGACTAAATCCAAAACCTCAAAGGACAGAACCCAAAACCTCAAAGGACTAAATCCAAAACCTCAAAGGACTAAACCCAAAACCTCAAAGGACTGAACCCAAAACCTCAAAGGACTAAATCCAAAACCTCAAAGGACTGAACCCAAAACCTCAAAGGACTGTACCCAAAACCTCAAAGGACTGAACCCAAAACCTCAAAGGACTGTACCCAAAACCTCAAAGGACTGAACCTAAAACCACAAAGGACTGAACCTAAAACCTCAAAGGACTGAACCCAAAACCTCAAAGGACTAAATCCAAAACCTCAAAGGACTGTACCCAAAACCTCAAAGGACTGAACCCAAAACCTCAAAGGACTGAACCCAAAACCTCAAAGGACTGAACCCAAAACCTCAAAGGACTGAACCCAAAACCTCAAAGGACTGAACCCAAAACCTCAAAGGACTGTACCCAAAACCTCAAAGGACTGTACCCAAAACCTCAAAGGACTGTACCCAAAACCTTAAAGGACTAAATCCAAAACCTCAAAGGACTGAACCCAAAACCTCAAAGGACTGAACCCAAAACCTCAAAGGACTGAACCCAAAACCTCAAAGGACTGTACCCAAAACCTTAAAGGACTAAATCCAAAACCTCAAAGGACTGTACCCAAAACCTCAAAGGACTGTACCCAAAACCTTAAAGGACTAAATCCAAAACCTCAAAGGACTGTACCCAAAACCTCAAAGGACTGTACCCAAAACCTCAAAGGACTGAACCCAAAACCTCAAAGGACTGAACCCAAAACCTCAAAGGACTGAACCCAAAACCTCAAAGGACTGAACCCAAAACCTCAAAGGACTGAACCCAAAACCTCAAAGGACTGAACCCAAAACCTCAAAGGACTGAACCCAAAACCTCAAAGGACTGAACCCAAAACCTCAAAGGACTGAACCCAAAACCTCAAAGGACTGAACCCAAAACCTCAAAGGACTGAACCCAAAACCTCAAAGGACTGAACCCAAAACCTCAAAGGACTAAATCCAAAACCTCAAAGGACTGTACCCAAAACCTCAAAGGACTGAACCCAAAACCTCAAAGGACTAAATCCAAAACCTCAAAGGACTGTACCCAAAACCTCAAAGGACTGAACCCAAAACCTCAAAGGACTAAATCCAAAACCTCAAAGGACTGAACCCAAAACCTCAAAGGACTGAACCCAAAACCTCAAAGGACTGTACCCAAAACCTTAAAGGACTAAATCCAAAACCTCAAAGGACTGTACCCAAAACCTCAAAGGACTGTACCCAAAACCTTAAAGGACTAAATCCAAAACCTCAAAGGACTGTACCCAAAACCTCAAAGGACTGTACCCAAAACCTCAAAGGACTGAACCCAATACCTCAAAGGACTGAACCCAAAACCTCAAAGGACTGAACCCAAAACCTCAAAGGACTGAACCCAAAACCTCAAAGGACTGAACCCAAAACCTCAAAGGACTGAACCCAAAACCTCAAAGGACTGAACCCAAAACCTCAAAGGACTGAACCCAAAACCTCAAAGGACTTAACCCAAAACCTCAAAGGACTGAACCCAAAACCTCAAAGGACTGAACCCAAAACCTCAAAGGACTGAACCCAAAACCTCAAAGGACTGAACCCAAAACCTCAAAGGACTAAATCCAAAACCTCAAAGGACTGTACCCAAAACCTCAAAGGACTGTACCCAAAACCTCAAAGGACTGTACCCAAAACCTCAAAGGACTGAACCCAAAACCTCAAAGGACTAAATCCAAAACCTCAAAAGACTGTACCCAAAACCTCAAAGGACTGAACCCAAAACCTCAAAGGACTGAACCCAAAACCTCAAAGGACTAAATCCAAAACCTCAAAGGACTGTACCCAAAACCTTAAAGGACTAAATCCAAAACCTCAAAGGACTGTACCCAAAACCTCAAAGGACTGTACCCAAAACCTTAAAGGACTAAATCCAAAACCTCAAAGGACTGTACCCAAAACCTCAAAGGACTGTACCCAAAACCTCAAAGGACTGAACCCAAAACCTCAAAGGACTGAACCCAAAACCTCAAAGGACTGAACCCAAAACCTCAAAGGACTGAACCCAAAACCTCAAAGGACTGAACCCAAAACCTCAAAGGACTGAACCCAAAACCTCAAAGGACTGTACCCAAAACCTCAAAGGACTGAACCCAAAACCTCAAAGGACTGAACCCAAAACCTCAAAGGACTGAACCCAAAACCTCAAAGGACTGAACCCAAAACCTCAAAGGACTGAACCCAAAACCTCAAAGGACTAAATCCAAAACCTCAAAGGACTGTACCCAAAACCTCAAAGGACTGAACCCAAAACCTCAAAGGACTAAATCCAAAACCTCAAAGGACTGTACCCAAAACCTCAAAGGACTGAACCCAAAACCTCAAAGGACTAAATCCAAAACCTCAAAGGACTGAACCCAAAACCTCAAAGGACTGAACCCAAAACCTCAAAGGACTGAACCCAAAACCTCAAAGGACTGTACCCAAAACCTTAAAGGACTAAATCCAAAACCTCAAAGGACTGTACCCAAAACCTCAAAGGACTGTACCCAAAACCTTAAAGGACTAAATCCAAAACCTCAAAGGACTGTACCCAAAACCTCAAAGGACTGTACCCAAAACCTCAAAGGACTGAACCCAATACCTCAAAGGACTGAACCCAAAACCTCAAAGGACTGAACCCAAAACCTCAAAGGACTGAACCCAAAACCTCAAAGGACTGAACCCAAAACCTCAAAGGACTGAACCCAAAACCTCAAAGGACTGAACCCAAAACCTCAAAGGACTGTACCCAAAACCTCAAAGGACTGAACCCAAAACCTCAAAGGACTGAACCCAAAACCTCAAAGGACTGAACCCAAAACCTCAAAGGACTGAACCCAAAACCTCAAAGGACTGAACCCAAAACCTCAAAGGACTAAATCCAAAACCTCGGACTGTACCCAAAACCTCAAAGGACTGTACCCAAAACCTCAAAGGACTGTACCCAAAACCTCAAAGGACTGAACCCAAAACCTCAAAGGACTAAATCCAAAACCTCAAAGGACTGTACCCAAAACCTCAAAGGACTGAACCCAAAACCTCAAAGGACTGAACCCAAAACCTCAAAGGACTGAACCCAAAACCTCAAAGGACTGAACCCAAAACCTCAAAGGACTAAATCCAAAACCTCAAAGGACTGTACCCAAAACCTCAAAGGACTGAACCCAAAACCTCAAAGGACTAAATCCAAAACCTCAAAGGACTGTACCCAAAACCTCAAAGGACTGAACCCAAAACCTCAAAGGACTAAATCCAAAACCTCAAAGGACTGAACCCAAAACCTCAAAGGACTGAACCCAAAACCTCAAAGGACTGAACCCAAAACCTCAAAGGACTGTACCCAAAACCTTAAAGGACTAAATCCAAAACCTCAAAGGACTGTACCCAAAACCTCAAAGGACTGTACCCAAAACCTTAAAGGACTAAATCCAAAACCTCAAAGGACTGTACCCAAAACCTCAAAGGACTGTACCCAAAACCTCAAAGGACTGAACCCAATACCTCAAAGGACTGAACCCAAAACCTCAAAGGACTGAACCCAAAACCTCAAAGGACTGAACCCAAAACCTCAAAGGACTGAACCAAAAACCTCAAAGGACTGAACCCAAAACCTCAAAGGGAACCCAAAACCTCAAAGGAACCCAAAACCTCAAAGGACTGAACCCAAAACCTCAAAGGACTGAACCCAAAACCTCAAAGGACTGAACCCAAAACCTCAAAGGACTGAACCCAAAACCTCAAAGGACTGAACCCAAAACCTCAAAGGACTAAATCCAAAACCTCAAAGGACTGTACCCAAAACCTCAAAGGACTGTACCCAAAACCTCAAAGGACTGTACCCAAAACCTCAAAGGACTGAACCCAAAACCTCAAAGGACTAAATCCAAAACCTCAAAGGACTGTACCCAAAACCTCAAAGGACTGAACCCAAAACCTCAAAGGACTGAACCCAAAACCTCAAAGGACTAAATCCAAAACCTCAAAGGACTGTACCCAAAACCTTAAAGGACTAAATCCAAAACCTCAAAGGACTGTACCCAAAACCTCAAAGGACTGTACCCAAAACCTTAAAGGACTAAATCCAAAACCTCAAAGGACTGTACCCAAAACCTCAAAGGACTGTACCCAAAACCTCAAAGGACTGAACCCAAAACCTCAAAGGACTGAACCCAAAACCTCAAAGGACTGAACCCAAAACCTCAAAGGACTGAACCCAAAACCTCAAAGGACTGAACCCAAAACCTCAAAGGACTGAACCCAAAACCTCAAAGGACTGTACCCAAAACCTCAAAGGACTGAACCCAAAACCTCAAAGGACTGAACCCAAAACCTCAAAGGACTGAACCCAAAACCTCAAAGGACTGAACCCAAAACCTCAAAGGACTGAACCCAAAACCTCAAAGGACTAAATCCAAAACCTCAAAGGACTGTACCCAAAACCTCAAAGGACTGAACCCAAAACCTCAAAGGACTAAATCCAAAACCTCAAAGGACTGTACCCAAAACCTCAAAGGACTGAACCCAAAACCTCAAAGGACTAAATCCAAAACCTCAAAGGACTGAACCCAAAACCTCAAAGGACTGAACCCAAAACCTCAAAGGACTGAACCCAAAACCTCAAAGGACTGTACCCAAAACCTTAAAGGACTAAATCCAAAACCTCAAAGGACTGTACCCAAAACCTCAAAGGACTGTACCCAAAACCTTAAAGGACTAAATCCAAAACCTCAAAGGACTGTACCCAAAACCTCAAAGGACTGTACCCAAAACCTCAAAGGACTGAACCCAATACCTCAAAGGACTGAACCCAAAACCTCAAAGGACTGAACCCAAAACCTCAAAGGACTGAACCCAAAACCTCAAAGGACTGAACCCAAAACCTCAAAGGACTGAACCCAAAACCTCAAAGGACTGAACCCAAAACCTCAAAGGACTGTACCCAAAACCTCAAAGGACTGAACCCAAAACCTCAAAGGACTGAACCCAAAACCTCAAAGGACTGAACCCAAAACCTCAAAGGACTGAACCCAAAACCTCAAAGGACTGAACCCAAAACCTCAAAGGACTAAATCCAAAACCTCAAAGGACTGTACCCAAAACCTCAAAGGACTGTACCCAAAACCTCAAAGGACTGTACCCAAAACCTCAAAGGACTGAACCCAAAACCTCAAAGGACTAAATCCAAAACCTCAAAGGACTGTACCCAAAACCTCAAAGGACTGAACCCAAAACCTCAAAGGACTGAACCCAAAACCTCAAAGGACTAAATCCAAAACCTCAAAGGACTGAACCCAAAACCTCAAAGGACTGAACCCAAAACCTCAAAGGACTGTACCCAAAACCTCAAAGGACTGTACCCAAAACCTCAAAGGACTGTACCCAAAACCTTAAAGGACTAAATCCAAAACCTCAAAGGACTGAACCCAAAACCTCAAAGGACTGAACCCAAAACCTCAAAGGACTGTACCCAAAACCTTAAAGGACTAAATCCAAAACCTCAAAGGACTGTACCCAAAACCTCAAAGGACTGTACCCAAAACCTTAAAGGACTAAATCCAAAACCTCAAAGGACTGTACCCAAAACCTCAAAGGACTGTACCCAAAACCTCAAAGGACTGAACCCAAAACCTCAAAGGACTGAACCCAAAACCTCAAAGGACTGAACCCAAAACCTCAAAGGACTGAACCCAAAACCTCAAAGGACTGAACCCAAAACCTCAAAGGACTGAACCCAAAACCTCAAAGGACTGCACCCAAAACCTCAAAGGACTGAACCCAAAACCTCAAAGGACTGAACCCAAAACCTCAAAGGACTGAACCCAAAACCTCAAAGGACTGAACCCAACACCTCAAAGGACTGAACCCAAAACCTCAAAGGACTAAATCCAAAACCTCAAAGGACTGTACCCAAAACCTCAAAGGACTGTACCCAAAACCTCAAAGGACTGTACCCAAAACCTCAAAGGACTGAACCCAAAACCTCAAAGGACTAAATCCAAAACCTCAAAGGACTGTACCCAAAACCTCAAAGGACTGAACCCAAAACCTCAAAGGACTGAACCCAAAACCTCAAAGGACTGAATCCAAAACCTCAAAGGACTGAACCCAAAACCTCAAAGGACTGAACCCAAAACCTCAAAGGACTGAACCCAAAACCTCAAAGGACTAAATCCAAAACCTCAAAGGACTGTACCCAAAACCTCAAAGGACTGAACCCAAAACCTCAAAGGACTAAATCCAAAACCTCAAAGGACTGAACCCAAAACCTCAAAGGACTGAACCCAAAACCTCAAAGGACTGAACCCAAAACCTCAAAGGACTGTACCCAAAACCTTAAAGGACTAAATCCAAAACCTCAAAGGACTGTACCCAAAACCTCAAAGGACTGTACCCAAAACCTTAAAGGACTAAATCCAAAACCTCAAAGGACTGAACCCAAAACCTCAAAGGACTGTACCCAAAACCTCAAAGGACTGTACCCAAAACCTCAAAGGACTGAACCCAAAACCTCAAAGGACTGAACCCAAAACCTCAAAGGACTGAACCCAAAACCTCAAAGGACTGAACCCAAAACCTCAAAGGACTGAACCCAAAACCTCAAAGGACTGAACCCAAAACCTCAAAGGACTGAACCCAAAACCTCAAAGGACTGAACCCAAAACCTCAAAGGACTAAATCCAAAACCTCAAAGGACTGTACCCAAAACCTCAAAGGACTGAACCCAAAACCTCAAAGGACTAAATCCAAAACCTCAAAGGACTGTACCCAAAACCTCAAAGGACTGAACCCAAAACCTCAAAGGACTAAATCCAAAACCTCAAAGGACTGAACCCAAAACCTCAAAGGACTGAACCCAAAACCTCAAAGGACTGAACCCAAAACCTCAAAGGACTGTACCCAAAACCTTAAAGGACTAAATCCAAAACCTCAAAGGACTGTACCCAAAACCTCAAAGGACTGTACCCAAAACCTTAAAGGACTAAATCCAAAACCTCAAAGGACTGTACCCAAAACCTCAAAGGACTGTACCCAAAACCTCAAAGGACTGAACCCAATACCTCAAAGGACTGAACCCAAAACCTCAAAGGACTGAACCCAAAACCTCAAAGGACTGAACCCAAAACCTCAAAGGACTGAACCCAAAACCTCAAAGGACTGAACCCAAAACCTCAAAGGACTGAACCCAAAACCTCAAAGGACTGTACCCAAAACCTCAAAGGACTGAACCCAAAACCTCAAAGGACTGAACCCAAAACCTCAAAGGACTGAACCCAAAACCTCAAAGGACTGAACCCAAAACCTCAAAGGACTGAACCCAAAACCTCAAAGGACTAAATCCAAAACCTCAAAGGACTGTACCCAAAACCTCAAAGGACTGTACCCAAAACCTCAAAGGACTGTACCCAAAACCTCAAAGGACTGAACCCAAAACCTCAAAGGACTAAATCCAAAACCTCAAAGGACTGTACCCAAAACCTCAAAGGACTGAACCCAAAACCTCAAAGGACTGAACCCAAAACCTCAAAGGACTAAATCCAAAACCTCAAAGGACTGAACCCAAAACCTCAAAGGACTGAACCCAAAACCTCAAAGGACTGTACCCAAAACCTCAAAGGACTGTACCCAAAACCTCAAAGGACTGAACCCAAAACCTCAAAGGACTGTACCCAAAACCTCAAAGGACTGAACCCAAAACCTCAAAGGACTGAACCCAAAACCTCAAAGGACTGTACCCAAAACCTTAAAGGACTAAATCCAAAACCTCAAAGGACTGTACCCAAAACCTCAAAGGACTGTACCCAAAACCTTAAAGGACTAAATCCAAAACCTCAAAGGACTGTACCCAAAACCTCAAAGGACTGTACCCAAAACCTCAAAGGACTGAACCCAAAACCTCAAAGGACTGAACCTAAAACCTCAAAGGACTGAACCCAAAACCTCAAAGGACTGAACCCAAAACCTCAAAGGACTGAACCCAAAACCTCAAAGGACTGAACCCAAAACCTCAAAGGACTGTACCCAAAACCTCAAAGGACTGAACCCAA
>NC_068440.1:39314960-39319960 GCF_023373465.1 Oncorhynchus keta | reverse complement strand
GAAGACAGTATATACATATGAGATGAGTAATGTAGGGTATGTAAACAAGATGCAGTAGATGGTATAGAAGACAGTATATACATATGAGATGAGTAATGTAGGGTATGTAAACAAGATGCAGTAGATGGTATAGAAGACAGTATATACATATGAGATGAGTAATGTAGGGTATGTAAACATATAGAGTGGCATAGTTTAAAGTGGCTAGTGATGCATGTATTACATAAAGATCACTGTCAGTCACAGTTTTCTGCCAAATGTGTGCTCTCTGTTTAGGGCCAAATAGTATTCTAGTTTGCTCTGTGTTTTTGTTCATTCTTTCTAATGTGTTAAGTAATAATCTTTTTGTTTTCTCATGATTTGGTTGGGTCTAATTGTGCTGTTGTCCTGGGGCTCTGTGGGGTGTGTTTGTGTTTGTGAACAGGGCCCCAGGACCAGCTTGCTTAGGGGACTCTTCTCCAGGTTCATCTCTCTGTAGGTGATGGCTTTGTTATGGAAGATTTGGGAATCGCTTCCTTTTAGGTGGTTGTAGAATTTAACGTCTCTTTTCTGGATTTCGATCATTAGCGTGTCTCGGCCTAATTCTGCTCTGCATTATTTGGTGTTTTACATTGTACACAGGGGATATTTTTGCAAAATACTGTATGCAGATTCTCAATTTGGTGTTTGTCCCATTTTCGTGACTTCTTGGTTGGTGAACGGACCCCAGACCTCACAACCATAAAGGGCAATAGGTATAATGATTCAATAAATGATTCAATTATTTTTAGCCAGATCCTAATTGGTATGTCAAATTTGATGTTCCTTTTGATGGCATAGAATGCCCTTCTTGCCTTGTCTGTCAGATCGTTCACAGCTTTGTGGAAGTTACCTGTGGCGCTGATGTTTAGGCCGAGGTATGTATAGTTTTTTGTGTGCTCTAGGGCAACAGTGTCTAGATGGAATTTGTATTTATTGTCTTGGCAATTGGACCTTTTTATGGAACACCATTATTTTGGTCTTACTGAGATTTACTGTCAGGGCCCAGGACTATCAGGGCCCAGGTCTGTCAGGGCCCAGGTCTGTCAGGGCCCAGGTCTGTCAGGGCCCAGGACTGTCAGGGCCCAGGTCTGTCAGGGCCCAGGACTGTCAGGGCCCAGGTCTGTCAGGGCCCAGGACTGTCAGGGCCCAGGTCTGTCAGGGCCCAGGACTGTCAGGGCCCAGGTCTGTCAGGGCCCAGGACTGTCAGGGCCCAGGTCTGTCAGGGCCCAGGACTGTCAGGGCCCAGGTCTGTCAGGGCCCAGGTCTGGCAGGGCCCAGGTCTGTCAGGGCCCAGGACTGTCAGGTCCCAGGTCTGTCAGGGCCCAGGTCTGTCAGGGCCCAGGTCTGGCAGGGCCCAGGTCTGTCAGGGCCCAGGACTGTCAGGTCCCAGGTTTGTCAGGGCCCAGGTCTGTCAGGGCCCAGGACTGTCAGGTCCCAGGTCTGTCAGGGCCCAGGTCTGTCAGGGCCCAGGTCTGAATCTGTGCAGAAGATCTAGGTGCTGCTGTAGGCCCTCATTGGTTAGTGACAGATGCACCAGATCATCAGCAAACAGTAGACAATTGACTTCAGATTCTAGTAGGGTGAGGCCATGTGGAAATAAATGTGTGTGTTGTTTTGCTAATTTTAACCACACACTTGTTGTTTACATGGATTTTATATTTTCGTATATTTTTCCCCCAACACTGCTTTCCATCAGTTTGTATTGCAGACCCTCATGCCAAATGGAGTCAAAAGCGTTTTTGAAATCAATAAAGCATGAGAAGACTTTGCCTTTGACTTTTCCCAAGGTTGCTGTTGACGCATATTCCACGGTAGTTATTGGGGTCAAATTTGTCTCCACTTTTGTGGATTGGGGTGGTCAGTCCTTGGTTTCAAATATTGGTGAAGATGCCAGAGCTGAGGATGATGTTAAAGAGTTTAAGCCAATTGGAATTTGTTGTCTGTATATTTTATAATTTCCTCTATGTCTCCAGCTCCCTCTCTTAACCTCTCTCTCCCTCTCTCTTAACCTCTCTTTACCTCTCTTAACCTCTCTCTCTTGCTCTCTCTCTCTCTCTCCTCTCTTAACTCCTCTCTCTTCTCTCTCTCTCTCTCTCTCTCTCTCTCTCTCTCTCTCTCTCTCTCTCTCTCTCTCTCTCTCTCTCTCTCTCTCTCTCTCTCTCTCTCTCTCTCTCTCTCTCTCTCTCTCTCTCTCTCTCTCTCTCTCTCTCTCTCTCACACACACACACATATACACACACAGACACACCAACATCAGTCAGTACAATTAAACTCTACTGACCCGAGGGCAAGTTAGAGACGCTATGACGCAAAACGAGATTTAAAGGATCGATAAAAATAATGTCACTTCAAAGTAGCAATGAGTTTCTCTTTTCCTACCCCCATTAAACTCCTTTTACAGGGGATTAACTCATATTCAACTCTGTTAAAAACCTCATCCACTCTCATATTCAACTCTGTTAAAAACCTCATCCACTCTCATATTCAACTCTGTTTAAAACCTCATCCACTCTCATATTCAACTCTGTTAAAAACCTCATCCACTCTCATATTCAACTCTGTTAAAAACCTCATCCACTCTCATATTCAACTCTGTTAAAAACCTCATCCACTCTCATATTCAACTCTGTTTAAAACCTCATCCACTCTCATATTCAACTCTGTTAAAAACCTCATCCACTCTCATATTCAACTCTGTTAAAAACCTCATCCACTCTCATATTCAACTCTGTTTAAAACCTCATCCACTCTCATATTCAACTCTGTTTAAAACCTCATCCACTCTCATATTAACATTAACATAACATTAACATTTAAGTCATTTAGCAGACGCTCTTATCCAGAGCGACTTACAAATTGTCTGTTTAAAACCTCATCCACTCTCATATTCAACTCTGTTTAAAACCTCATCCACTCTCAATGCTGTGTTTCTCAGATTGAAAAGAATGAAAATGGCTGAGTGATTTGATTGGATGTTAGACTCATCTGTACTGATCTGTAAACTCTGTAGGGTAGCAGGGTAAGGAATGTAAACTCTGCAGGGTAGCAGGGTAAGGAATGTAAACTCTGTAGGGTAGCAGGGTAAGGAATGTAAACTCTGTAGGGTAGCAGGGTAAGGAATGTAAACTCTGTAGGGTAGCAGGGTAAGGAATGTAAACTCTGTAGGGTAGCAGGGTAAGGAATGTAAACTCTGCAGGGTAGCAGGGTAAGGAATGTAAACTCTGTAGGGTAGCAGGGTAAGGAATGTAAACTCTGTAGGGTAGCAGGGTAAGGAATGTAAACTCTGTAGGGTAGCAGGGTAAGGAATGTAAACTCTGTAGGGTAGCAGGGTAAGGAATGTAAACTCTGTAGGGTAGCAGGGTAAGGAGAGTAAACTCTGTAGGGTAAGGAGAGTAAACTCTGTAGGGTAAGGAGAGTAAACTCTGTAGTTCACAACGTCGGTTTCCACGTCATCTCCTGACGTCCTCAGACCTGGATGGACGTCAAATACTGACTTGTATCGTGGGTGACCTGGCTGACGTCCTCAGACCTGTATGGACGTCAAATACTGACTTGTATCACGGGTGACCTGGCTGAGGAACTTTCCTGGTTGACCTCTAGAAGGTACTTCCTTTCATGTCAGTTTGATGAGGCCAAGCTGCATTTCCACCTGAATCGTATCCAGTTCTTACTGATTGAGGTCGAAACATCTTCTTTTTTTTACTGAATAAAATAAAACATTCTGAAATAATTTGATGTTGTGCTCTTTTTTTTTTTTTTTGGTCACATCAATTTTTTATTTTCTGAAATATGACTATCCAGATGAACACTCCATTCTTCTAGTACCTCTGGGACATTGACCCAACGTTTCAAATGATGCCTGAGGGTAGCAGCATTGAAAAACTGCAAGCTCTTGGGGAGATTGACAGAACGGTTAGTGCCAGAATGGCAGAGACATGGATCTTAGCTGACCTTTAACTGAGACTCGGCGATATGACGGTGCCACGAGCAGCAACCACAAATGTTACAGAAGAGCACGATGCAAGACGATGCACTCACAGAGTATCGCACAGTTTCAGCAGCACGCGCACAGGGGCGCGCTTCACGCTGCTGAAACACGAGAGCTATGCGAGACATAAACAGCAGAAAAGTGTTGCCTCGCGATTCGTACTCTTAGTTGTTTCGGAAGTTGCAGTTTACTTTCATGCACTGATGACTCTACCTTTAAATAAGAACCTACTGTTGAAGAATCCCATTGGGCTCTGGTCTAAAGTAATGCACTATATAGGATACAGTTTGGGATATAAAATAGTTTGGTGAATCAGCCTCAGCCCTAGTTAATCATAAATGTAGTATGGCTAGCTCAAAATAATGAATGTTGGAGGAGATTGGAAAAGGTGTCTCAGCAACTCCCTGTGGTATCCTGCAGAGAGAGAGAGGACTGTCTCAGCAACACACTCCCCGTGGTATCCTGCAGAGAGAGAGAGAGTGTGTTGCGGAGACAGTCCCTGTGGTATCCTGCAGAGAGAGAGAGGACTGTCTCAGCAACACACTCCCCATGGTATCCTGCAGAGAGAGAGAGAGTGTGTTGCGGAGACAGTCCCTGTGGTATCCTGCAGAGAGAGAGAGGACTGTCTCAGCAACACACTCCCCATGGTATCCTGCAGAGAGAGAGGACAGTCTAACCCTAACCCTAACCCTAACCCTAACCCTAACCCTACCCGTGGTATCCTGCAGAGAGAGAAAGAGGACTGTCTCAGCAACACACTCCCCGTGGTATCCTAACCCTAACCATAACCCTAACCCTGCAGAGAGAGAGAGGACTGTCTCAGCAACACACTCCCTGTGGTATCCTGCAGAGAGAGAGAGGACTGTCTCAGCAACACACTCCCTGTGGTATCCTGCAGAGAGAGAGAGAGAGAGAGAGGACTGTCTCAGCAACACACTCCCCGTGGTGTCCTGCAGAGAGAGAGAGGACTGTCTCAGCAACACACTCCCTG
>NC_068440.1:39289960-39309960 GCF_023373465.1 Oncorhynchus keta | reverse complement strand
TTCAGCAAGAGACCGATAAATGAGCTGGTTTGGGAAACAAACCCAGACACACACACTGGTTGAATCAATGTTGTTTCCATGTAATTTTAATAAAATGACGTTGCACCAACTTGGAATAGACGTTGAATTGACGTCTGTGCCCAGTGGGATAGTCATTCACACAGGACACTAATGCCCGAAAATTGCAACAATGGTGGGTGGATCTCACTGTCCCAAAGTGGCTTCCTTTCCTCCTTTCCCAGTCCCTTGTCTCCTTTCTTTCATTTGCACCGGCAAGAGGTATGACTCTTTAGAGTATTGAGAGACACCCACAGGGTCAATAGTCAATTGCCAAGGCTACATCCAAGTACTCTTAAAATGCTCCCTTTCCTCATCAGCACTTACATAAGTGAAACAACAGGATTGATTTGTATTGCTGACAGTCATGCAGATCGGTGGGAATAATGGAAAGGAAGAGGAGACAAGGAAAGGAAGAGGAGACTAGGAAAGGAAGAGGAGACAAGGAAAGGAAGTGGAGACTAGGAAAGGAAGAGGAGACAAGGAAAGGAAGAGGAGACTAGGAAAGGAAGTGGAGACTAGGAAAGGAAGAGGAGACTAGGAAAGGAAGTGGAGACTAGGAAAGGAAGAGGAGACAAGGAAAGGAAGTGGAGACTAGGAAAGGAAGAGGAGACAAGGAAAGGAAGTGGAGACTAGGAAAGGAAGAGGAGACAAGGAAAGGAAGAGGAGACTAGGAAAGGAAGAGGAGACTAGGAAAGGAAGAGGAGACAAGGAAATGAAGAGGAGACTAGGAAAGGAAGAGGAGACAAGGAAAGGAAGAGGAGACTAGGAAAGGAAGAGGAGACAAGGAAAGGAAGAGGAGACTAGGAAAGGAAGAGGAGACTAGGAATGGAAGTGGAGACTAGGAAAGGAAGAGGAGACAAAGAAAGGAAGAGGAGACAAGGAAAGGAAGAGGAGACTAGGAAAGGAAGAGGAGACTAGGAAAGGAAGAGGAGACAAGGAAAGGAAGAGGAGACAAGGAAAGGAAGAGGAGACAAGGAAAGGAAGAGGAGACAAGGAAAGGAAGAGGAGACAAGGAAAGGAAGAGGAGACTAGGAAAGGAAGAGGAGACAAGGAAAGGAAGAGGAGACAAGGAAAGGAAGAGGAGACTAGGAAAGGAAGAGGAGACAAAGAAAGGAAGAGGAGACAAGGAAAGGAAGAGGAAACAAGGAAAGGAAGAGGAGACAAGGAAAGGAAGAGGAGACAGGAAAGGAAGAGGAGACAAGGAAAGAGACAGTTCCATACAGTGTGTGTGTGTGTGTGTGTGTGTGTGTGTGTGTGTGTGTGTGTGTGTGTGTGTGTGTGTGTGTGTGTGTGTGTGTGTGTGTGTGTGTGTGTGTGTGTGTGTGTGACTGTGTGTGTGACTGTGTGTGCGTGTGACTGTGTGCGTGCCTCCTACATCAAGCTAAGACAAACCAACAGCAGAAAGTGCCCAGACAGCAGATATAAAAGCTGCAGACCAGCGATGCTTTAACTTGGTGCTTGTTGTTCTCTAGCCATGGTTGCCATCTCTGATCAGCTATTACACGCCTGTCATTTGCCAAAGAGACTGGTCTTTCTTCAAATATGAACATTAAATGAACTCGATAACATTCGATAACCCTTGCAGCTACAGTTTCAACCAATCACAATGTTTATGCAAATTAGACCGATAGGAAAACATTCTAGTTTAATTCAGACATTTCCTTTGAAATGTTCTAACATTGGGCATTCTGACATAAACATAAACATTGGGCAAAGGGAGAACTATATTGCTACTTCTGGGACACGCATTGGGCTAGTCTACTGGTTCGCAGGTTAACGCTTTTCATTGTGAATCTTGTTCGGGAGGCAGCTCTGCAGAGTCGTCACTAGCTGGCACACACCCAAAGTAATCAAATCTGATTTATTTTAAACCTTTACCACACTGCTAACCTTAAACCAGTTTTCATGAATATATAGCCAATGTTGACTTTGCAGCAGGCCTATCCAAGGAGGAAGTGCTCAGTTCTGCCTCAAGGACAATAAATGTCAACCTGCTACTGGTTCAATAACTATTAGTGCAATACAGAGATGATGCCAGAGGAGATGCATGATTTGCTTAAGGAGAGAGAGAAGTCAAGATAGAGATGTGTAAGTTAGATGTTAATTCATAGACTGGGCTATTCATATTAATATGCGAGCCTTTAATTAAGGCTGTTGACGTAGGCAAAGCAGGTAATCCCAAAATGGCAAGTTCACGTTCTCATCCATAAATGCATATCAATAGCTCTGACACAAAGTGTGCCATAATAATATCTTCTGAATCGGGAGGATGGACAATTATCCATATTTTTATTTTCTTATTATTAATTGTTTAAGCTTACAATCTTCAATAGCTCTTAGACAAAGCGTGCCATGACCACGAAAACAATACATTCTGTATCAGGGGACGATAGACAAAAATCCACAGCTTTAAAAATAAAAAATAAAAAGTCAACTTTGTTTAAACTTACAATCTTCAATAGCTCTTTCTTTTAAAGTGTAGGTTGGCCTCCCGAGTGGTACAGAGGTCTGCTTCACAGTGCTTGAGGCGTCACTACAGATCCGGGGTTCAATCCCGGGCTGTGTTGCAGCCAGCCGCGACCGGGAGACGGCGCACAATTGGCCCAGCATCGTCCGGATAACGGGAGGGTTTGGCCGGCCGGGTTATCTTTGTCCCATTGTGCTTCCTGTGGCGGTCACGCCGTTAACAGTGTTTCATCCAACACATTGGTGTGGCTGGCTTCCGGGTTAAGCGAGCAGTATGGCTTGGACCCATTAATTTTACCTTTATTTAACTAGCCAAGTCAGTTAAGAACAAATTCTTATTTTCAATGACGGCCTAGGAACAGTGGGTTAACTGCCTGTTCAGGGGCAGAACGACAGATTTGTACCTTGTTAGCTCGGAGGTTTGAACTTGCAACCTTCCGGTTACTAGTCCAATGCTCTAACCACTAGGCTACCCTGCCGCCCGTCATTCTGGCATTAATGCAGAAGATATTGGCATACTTTGTCAAATGCCGGCACTAGCCGAACTAGGCTAGGCAAGCCAAACGAGTGTGCTTGCATATTCCCTTTAAAGACCTTCACTTGAAAAATTATAATAAAGTGGCAATAGTACTGTTTGTCCATCTTGAGACGCCATACCCAGTATACAGTCGTGGCCAAACGTTTTGAGAATGACGCAAATATTAATTTTCACAAAGTCTGCTGCCTCAGTTTCTATGATGGCGATTTGCATATACTCCAGAATGTTACGAAGAGAGATCAGATGAATTACAAATAATTGCAAAGTCCCTCTTTGCCATGCAAATGAACTGAATCCCTCAAAAACATTTCCACTGCATTTCAGCCCTGCCACAAAAGGACCAGCTGACATCATGTCAGTTATTCTCTCTTTAACACAGGTGTGAGTGCATCTGCATGCACAATGAGGCAAAGGCCTTTTGGAGGATGGCCTGGTGTCAAGAAGGGCAGCAAAGAAGCCACTTCTCACCTGGAAAAACATCAGGGACAGACTGACATTCTGCAAAAGGGATTGGACTGCTGAGGACTGGGGTAAAGTCATTTTCTCTGATGAATCCCCTTTCCAATTGTTTGGAGCATCTGGAAAAAGCTTGTCCGGAGAAGACAAGGTGAGCGCTACCATCAGTCCTGTGTCATGCCAACAGTAAAGCATCCTGAGACCATTCATGTGTGGGGTTGCTTCTCAGCCAAGGGAGTGGGCTCACTCACAATTTTGCCTAAGAACACAGCCATGAATAAAGAATGGTACCAACACATCCTCCGAGAGCAACTTCTCCCAACCATTCAGGAACAGTTTGGTGACAAACAATGCCTTTTCCAGCATGATGGAGCACCTTGCCATAAGGCAAAAGTGATAACTAAGTGGCTCGGGGAACAAAACATTGTTATTTTGGGCCCATGGCCAGGAAACTCCCCAGACCTTAATCCCATTGAGAACTTGTGGTCAATCCTCAAGAGGCGGGTGGACAAACAAAAACCCACAAATTCCGACAAACTCCAAGCATTGATTATGCGAGAATGGGCTGCCATCAGTCAGGATGTGGCCCAGAAGTTAATTGACAGCATGCCAGGGCGGATTGCATGGGTCTTGAAAAAGAAGGGTCAACACTACAAATATTGACTCTGCATCAACTTCATGAAATTGTCAATAAAAGCCTTTGACACTTATGAAATGCTTGTAATTATACATCAGTATTCCATAGTAACATCTGACAGAAATATCTAAAGACACTGAAGCAGCAGACTTTGTGAAAATTATTATTTGTGTCATTCTCAAAACTTTTGGCCACGACGGCACACTTCCTCAAAATAGTCAGAATTAATACGGTATAACTCAAGAAATCTGTCATTAATTCTGACATTTTTGTAGAGGAGATCTTAGTCGCGCAATTTTATATCTACCGTTTATGAACTGATACACAAAATGACGCCGGATTCAAAACTCAATATACTTCAATATAAATTATTATAAAAAAATTATTGCAACCAATATAATGTTATATATGGGGATACAACCTTCCCAGCTCTCCAGATTTTGCTATGAAGAGACAGAATCATTAGATCATTTGTTTTGGTATTGTCCATATGTAGCTTGTTTTTGGTCGCAAGGTTGTAATTGCTGCCAAAGGTGCTTCAACAAAGAACTGAGTATAGGGTCTGAATACTAATGTAAATTAGGTCAAAGAAATCTACTCTTCTTCTTATTGGTGTACATTTAGTAGTGGTTTCAAAGAATCAGAGGATCAGAAGATCAAAGATAATCGGTGCTTGTGAATGAGTGTTTGTGTGTGAAAGAGAGAGAGGAGAGAGAGTTAGAGGAAAGAGAGGAGAGAGAGAGAAAGAGAGGAGAGAGAGAGAAAGAGAGGAGAGAGAGGAGAGCTAGTTAGAGGAGAGAGAGTTGAAAGGGTGAGAGAGAAGAGAAAGGAGGGAGAGAGAGAGCGAAAGGAGAAAGAGGAGAGAGGGAGAGAGAAGAGAGAGGAGAGAGGAGAAAGAGTAGAGAGAAGAGAGATGGAGAAAGGAGAGAGAAAGAAGAGAGAGATAGCAGAGAGGCGAGAGGGAAAGAGAGGAGAGAGGAGAGAGAAAGAAGAGAGAGATAGCAGAGAGGAGAGAGGAGAGAGAAGAGAGACGGAGGAGAGAGAAAGAAGAGAGAGATAGCAGAGAGGAGAGAGGGAGCGAGAGGGAAAGAGAGGAGAGAGAAAGGAGAGTAAAATATATCATTCAGTTATCCTTCCATCCTCAGACAACAGTAAAAGAGAATGTGAGTCAAGACAGTTGAACAATATCCCTCTTTATTTAACTAGGCAAGTCAATTAACAACAAATTCTTATTTACCCATCTCCCCAACAGTTAAAATAGAACAGAAAACAGACACATACACATGAGATATATAAATACAGTAACGTTACCTGGCTCCTCTTCTCCCACTGACAGGTTACTATGACAGGTTGCTATGACAGGTTACTATGACAGGTTGCTATGACAGGTTACTATGACAGGTTGCTATGACAGGCTGCTATGACAGGTTGCTATGACAGGTTGCTATGACAGGTTGCTATGACAGGTTGCTATGACAGGCTGCTATGACAGGCTGCTATGACAGGTTGCTATGACAGGATGCTATGACCTTTAACATTACCTATTCTCCCACTGACAGGTTGCTATGACAGGCTGCTATGACAGGTTGCTATGACAGGTTGCTATGACAGGCTGCTATGACAGGTTGCTATGACAGGTTGCTATGACCTTTAACATTACCTATTCTCCCACTGACAGGTTACTATGACAGGTTGCTATGACAGGTTACTATGACAGGTTGCTATGACAGGTTACTATGACAGGTTGCTATGACAGGCTGCTATGACAGGTTGTTATGACAGGTTGCTATGACAGGTTGCTATGACAGGTTGCTATGACAGGCTGCTATGACAGGCTGCTATGACAGGTTGCTATGACAGGTTGCTATGACCTTTAACATTACCTATTCTCCCACTGACAGGTTGCTATGACAGGCTGCTATGACAGGTTGCTATGACAGGTTGCTATGACAGGCTGCTATGACAGGTTGCTATGACAGGTTGCTATGACCTTTAACATTACCTATTCTCCCACTGACAGGTTGCTATGACAGGCTGCTATGACAGGTTGCTATGACAGGTTGCTATGACCTTTAACGTTAGCTCTTCTCCCACTGAAAGGTTGCTATGACAGGTTGCTATGACAGGTTGCTATGACCTTTAACGTTACCTCTTCTCAACACTGAAAGGTTGCTATGACAGGTTGCTATGACCTTTAACATTACCTCTTCTCCCACTGAAAGGTTGCTATGACCTTTAACGTTACCTCTTCTCCCACTGAAAGGTTGCTATGACAGGTTGCTATGACCTTTAACATTACCTCTTCTCCCACTGAAAGGTTGCTATGACCTTTAACGTTACCTCTTCTCCCACTGAAAGGTTGCTATGACAGGTTGCTATGACAAGTTGCTATGACCTTTAACGTTACCTCTTCTCCCACTGAGAAAGAGCAGGTGACAGGTTGCTATGACAGGTTGCTATGAGCAGAAAGGTGTGTGATGTCAAACCAGGAGTAAAGACACATTAGGACCCTTCTCACCTTCTGTCCTGTTGGTTCTGTCCGTGTGTCACACACTTTCACACCTCTCCTGTGGTGTCCGTCTGTCTGTCTGTTTTTCTACCTAGACACTTTCTCACCTCTCCTGTGATGTGTGTGTGCATGTATTTGCATGTGTGTCTCTGTGCGCCCGTGTGTGTGTGTGTGTGTGTGTGTGTGTGTGTGTGTGTGTGTGTGTGTGTGTGTGTGTGTGTGTGTGTGTGTGTGTGTGTGTGTGTGTGTGTGTGTGTGTGTGCCTGTGTCTGTGTCTGTGTGTGTGTGTGTCTGTGTCTGTGTGTGTATAGACTCAACTCTGTCGGCTCCTGTCAATGTGACGATCAGGGAGCTGGAGGCGAACACAGCCATAGTCACATGGGAGATACTGGAGGGAGATCCCGTCATCGGATTCGCCGTCACACAACAGGTAGGGGAGTGTGTGTGTTTGTGTGTCTCTGTCTGACTGTGAGTGCACGTCTGCGAGTTTGTGTTTGTGTGTTGGATTAAGTCGGGAGTTGGTGAGTTGAACTACAATTGTGTGATGAGTGACCTTGTCTGGTTCTGAGAGATAGAAAACTCATGTTTGCTACCAGAGCTGATGCCTCAGCTTTGTCTCAGTGGGCCAATACAGTGGGCCAGGACAGTGGGCCAGGACAGTGGGCCAAAACAGTGGGCCAGGACAGTGGGCCAGGACAGTGGGCCAAAACAGTGGGCCAGGACAGTGGGCCAGGACAGTGGGCCAAGACAGTGGGCCAGGACAGTGGGCCAATACAGTGGGCCAGGACAGTGGGCCAGGACAGTGGGCCAATACAGTGGGCCAGGACAGTGGGCCAGGACAGTGGGCCAATACAGTGGGCCAGGACAGTGGGCCAAAACAGTGGGCCAGGACAGTGGGCCAAGACAGTGGGCCAGGACAGTGGGCCAGGACAGTGGGCCAGGACAGTGGGCCAATACAGTGGGCCAGGACAGTGGGCCAAAACAGTGGGCCAGGACAGTGGGCCAGGACAGTGGGCCAAGACAGTGGACCAATACAGTGGGCCAGGACAGTGGGCCAGGACAGTGGGCTAAGACAGTGGGCCAAGACAGTGAACTAGGACAGTGGGCTAGGACAGTGGGCCAGGACAGTGGGCTAAGACAGTGGACCAATAAAGTGGGCCATGACAGTGGACCAATACAGTGGGCCATGACAGTGGACCAGGACTGTGGGCTAAGACAGTGGACCAACACAGTGGGCTAGGACAGTGGGCCAATACAGTGGGCTAGGACAGTGGGCCAGGACAGTGGGCTAAGACAGTGGACCAATACAGTGGGCTAAGACAGTGGACCAATACAGTGGGCCACGACAGAGGGCCAATACAGTGGGCTAGGACAGTGGGCCAGGACAGTGGGCTAGGACAGTGGGCCAATACAGTGGGCTAGGACAGTGGGCCAATACAGTGGGCTAGGACAGTGGGCTAGGACAGTGGGCCAATACAGTGGGCTAGGACAGTGGGCCAATACAGTGGGCCAATACAGTGGGCTAGGACAGTGGGCCAGGACAGTGGGCTAGGACAGTGGGCCAGGACAGTGGGCCAAGACAGTGGGCCAGGACAGTGGGCCAATACAGTGGGCTAGGACAGTGGGCCAGGACAGTGGGCCAATACAGTGGGCCAGGACAGTGGGCCAGGACAGTGGGCCAATACAGTGGGCCAGGACAGTGGGCCAAAACAGTGGGCCAGGACAGTGGGCCAAAACAGTGGGCCAGGACAGTGGGCCAGGACAGTGGGCCAGGACAGTGGGCCAAGACAGTGGGCCAGGACAGTGGGCCAAAACAGTGGGCCAGGACAGTGGGCCAGGACAGTGGGCTAAGACAGTGGACCAATACAGTGGGCCAGGACAGTGGGCTAAGACAGTGGGCCAAGACAGTGAACTAGGACAGTGGGCTAGGACAGTGGGCCAGGACAGTGGGCCAAGACAGTGGGCCAATACAGTGGGCCATGACAGTGGACCAATACAGTGGGCCATGACAGTGGACCAGGACTGTGGGCTAAGACAGTGGACCAACACAGTGGGCTAGGACAGTGGGCCAATACAGTGGGCTAGGACAGTGGGCCAGGACAGTGGGCTAAGACAGTGGACCAATACAGTGGGCTAAGACAGTGGACCAATACAGTGGGCCACGACAGAGGGCCAATACAGTGGGCTAGGCCAGTGGGCCAGGACAGTGGGCTAGGACAGTGGGCTAGGACAGTGGGCCAATACAGTGGGCTAGGACAGTGGGCCAATACAGTGGGCTAGGACAGTGGGCTAGGACAGTGGGCCAATACAGTGGGCTAGGACAGTGGGCCAATACAGTGGGCCAATACAGTGGGCTAGGACAGTGGGCCAGGACAGTGGGCTAGGACAGTGGGCTAGGACAGTGGGCCAATACAGTGGGCTAGGACAGTGGGCCAATACAGTGGGCTAGGACAGTGGGCCAATACAGTGGGCTAGGGCAGTGGGCCAGGACAGTGGACAATACAGTGGGCTAGGGCAGTGGTCCAATACAGTGGGCCAATACTGTGAGTGGGCTAGGAAAGTGGGCCAATACAGTGTGCCAGTACAGTGAGTGGGTTAGGGAAGTGGGACAATACAATGACTGGGCTAGCGAAGTGGGACAATACAGTGGGCCAGTACAGTGAGTGGGCTAGGAAGTGGGCCAATACAGTGGGCCAATACAGTGGGCCAATACTGTGGGCCAATACAGTGGGCCAATACAGTGAGGCCAGAGCAGTAGGCTTTGTCTACGTGGGATAGGGCAGTGGGATAGGGCAGTGGGATAGGTCAGTGGGATAGGTCAGTGGATAGGGCAGTGGATAGGGCAGTGGATAGGTCAGTGGATAGGTCAGTGGGATAGGTCAGTGGATAGGGCAGTGGATAGGGCAGTGGATAGGGCAGTGGATAGGTCAGTGGATAGGGCAGTGGGATAGGTCAGTGGATAGGTCAGTGGATAGGGCAGTGGGATAGGGCAGTGGATAGGGCAGTGGATAGGGCAGTGGATAGGGCAGTGGATAGGGCAGTGGGATAGGTCAGTGGATAGGGCAGTGGATAGGGCAGTGGGATAGGGCAGTGGATAGGGTAGTGGATAGGGCAGTGGATAGGGCAGTGGGATAGGTCAGTGGGCCAGGACAGTGGGCCAATACAGTGGGCCAGGACAGTGGGCCAGGACAGTGAGCTAAGACAGTGGGCCAAGACAGTGAACTAGGACAGTGGGCTAGGACAGTGGGCCAGGACAGTGGGCTAAGACAGTGGACCAATAAAGTGGGCCAAGACAGTGGACCAATACAGTGGGCCAGGACTGTGGGCTAAGACAGTGGACCAACACAGTGGGCTAGGACAGTGGGCCAATACAGTGGGCTAGGACAGTGGGCCAGGACAGTGGGCTAAGACAGTGGACCAATACAGTGGGCTAAGACAGTGGACCAATACAGTGGGCCAGGACAGTTGGCTAGGAGAGTGGACCAATACAGTGGGCCAGGACAGAGGGCCAAAACAGTGCACTAGGACAGTGTGCCAATACAGTGGGCTAGGACAGTGGGCCAATACAGTGGGCTAGGACAGTGGGCCAATACAGTGGGCTAGGACAGTGGGCCAATACAGTGGGCCACGACAGAGGGCCAATACAGTGGGCTAGGACAGTGGGCCAGGACAGTGGGCTAGGACAGTGGGCTAGGACAGTGGGCCAATACAGTGGGCTAGGACAGTGGGCCAATACAGTGGGCTAGGACAGTGGGCTATGGCAGTGGGCCAGGACAGTGGACAATACAGTGGGCTAGGGCAGTGGTCCAATACAGTGGGCCAATACTGTGAGTGGGCTAGGGAAGTGGGACAAATCAGTGGGCCAGTACAGTGAGTGGCCTAGGGAAGTGGGACAATACATTGACTGGGCTAGGGAAGTGGGACAATACAGTGGGCCAGTAAAGTGAGTGGGCTAGGAAGTGGGCCAATACAGTGGGCCAATACAGTGGGCCAATACAGTGGGCCAATACTCTGGGCCAATACAGTGGGCCAATACTGTGGGCCAATACAGTGAGACCAGAGCAGTAGGCTTTGTCTACGTGGGATAGGGCAGTGGATAGGTCAGGGGATAGGGCAGTGGATAGGGCAGTGGATAGGGCAGTGGATAGGGCAGTGGATAGGTCAGTGGATAGGGCAGTGGGATAGGGCAATGGTATAGGGCAGTGGACAGGGCAGTGGATAGGGCAGTGGATAGGGCAGTGGATAGGTCAGTGGACAGGGCAGTGGATAGGGCAGTGGATAGGTCAGTGGATAGGTCAGTGGATAGGGCAGTGGATAGGGCAGTGGGATAGGTCAGTGGATAGGGCAGTGGGATAGGTCAGTGGATAGGGCAGTGGATAGGGCAGTGGATAGGACAGTGGATAGGGCAGTGGGATAGGTCAGTGGATAGGTCAGTGGATATGTCAGTGGATAGGTCAGTGGATAGGGCAGTGGGATAGGGCAGTGGATAGGGCAGTGGATAGGGCAGTGGATAGGGCAGTGGGATAGGGCAGTGGATAGGGCAGTGGATAGGGCAGTGGATAGGTCAGTGGATAGGTCAGTGGATATGTCAGTGGATAGGGCAGTGGGATAGGGCAGTGGATAGGGCAGTGGGATAGGGCAGTGGATAGGTCAGTGGGTAGGGCAGTGGCATAGGTCATTGGATAGGGCAGTGGGATAGGGCAGTGGATAGGGCAGTGGATAGGGCAGTGGATGGGGCAGTGGGATAGGGCAGTGGATAGGGCAGTGGGATAGGTCAGTGGATAGGGCAGTGGATAGGGCAGTGGATAGAGCAGTGGATAGGGCAGTGGATAGGTCAGTGGGATAGGGCAGTGGATAGGTCAGTGGATAGGGCAGTGGATAGGGCAGTGGGATAGGGCAGGGGATAGGTCAGGGGGATAGGTCAGTGGATAGGGCAGTGGATAGGGCAGTGGATAGGTCAGTGGATAGGTCAGTGGGATAGGTCAGTGGATAGGGCAGTGGATAGGGCAGTGGATAGGGCAGTTGATAGGTCAGTGGATAGGGCAGTGGGATAGGTCAGTGGATAGGTCAGTGGATAGGGCAGTGGATAGGGCAGTGGATAGGGCAGTGGATAGGGCAGTGGATAGGGCAGTGGGATAGGGCAGTGGATAGGGCAGTGGGATAGGGCAGTGGATAGGGCAGTGGATAGGGCAGTGGATAGGGCAGTGGGATAGGTCAGTGGGCCAGGACAGTGGGCCAATACAGTGGGCCAGGACAGTGGGCCAGGACAGTGAGCTAAGACAGTGGGCCAAGACAGTGAACTAGGACAGTGGGCTAGGACAGTGGGCCAGGACAGTGGGCTAAGACAGTGGACCAATAAAGTGGGCCAAGACAGTGGACCAATACAGTGGGCCAGGACTGTGGGCTAAGACAGTGGACCAACACAGTGGGCTAGGACAGTGGGCCAATACAGTGGGCTAGGACAGTGGGCCAGGACAGTGGGCTAAGACAGTGGACCAATACAGTGGGCTAAGACAGTGGACCAATACAGTGGGCCAGGACAGTTGGCTAGGAGAGTGGACCAATACAGTGGGCCAGGACAGAGGGCCAAAACAGTGCACTAGGACAGTGTGCCAATACAGTGGGCTAGGACAGTGGGCCAATACAGTGGGCTAGGACAGTGGGCCAATACAGTGGGCTAGGACAGTGGGCCAATACAGTGGGCTAGGACAGTGGGCCAATACAGTGGGCTAGGACAGTGGGCCAGGACAGTGGGCTAGGACAGTGGGCCAATACAGTGGGCTAGGACAGTGGGCCAATACAGTGGGCTAGGACAGTGGGCCAATACAGTGGGCTAGGACAGTGGGCTATGGCAGTGGGCCAGGACAGTGGACAATACAGTGGGCTAGGGCAGTGGTCCAATACAGTGGGCCAATACTGTGAGTGGGCTAGGGAAGTGGGACAAATCAGTGGGCCAGTACAGTGAGTGGCCTAGGGAAGTGGGACAATACATTGACTGGGCTAGGGAAGTGGGACAATACAGTGGGCCAGTAAAGTGAGTGGGCTAGGGAAGTGGGCCAATACAGTGGGCCAATACAGTGGGCCAATACAGTGGCCAATACTCTGGGCCAATACAGTGGGCCAATACTGTGGGCCAATACAGTGAGACCAGAGCAGTAGGCTTTGTCTACGTGGGATAGGGCAGTGGATAGGTCAGGGGATAGGGCAGTGGATAGGGCAGTGGATAGGGCAGTGGATAGGGCAGTGGATAGGTCAGTGGATAGGGCAGTGGGATAGGGCAATGGTATAGGGCAGTGGACAGGGCAGTGGATAGGGCAGTGGATAGGGCAGTGGATAGGTCAGTGGACAGGGCAGTGGATAGGGCAGTGGATAGGTCAGTGGATAGGTCAGTGGATAGGGCAGTGGATAGGGCAGTGGGATAGGTCAGTGGATAGGGCAGTGGGATAGGTCAGTGGATAGGGCAGTGGATAGGGCAGTGGATAGGACAGTGGATAGGGCAGTGGGATAGGTCAGTGGATAGGTCAGTGGATATGTCAGTGGATAGGTCAGTGGATAGGGCAGTGGGATAGGGCAGTGGATAGGGCAGTGGATAGGGCAGTGGATAGGGCAGTGGGATAGGGCAGTGGATAGGGCAGTGGATAGGGCAGTGGATAGGTCAGTGGATAGGTCAGTGGATATGTCAGTGGATAGGGCAGTGGGATAGGGCAGTGGATAGGGCAGTGGGATAGGGCAGTGGATAGGTCAGTGGGTAGGGCAGTGGCATAGGTCATTGGATAGGGCAGTGGGATAGGGCAGTGGATAGGGCAGTGGATAGGGCAGTGGATGGGGCAGTGGGATAGGGCAGTGGATAGGGCAGTGGGATAGGTCAGTGGATAGGGCAGTGGATAGGGCAGTGGATAGAGCAGTGGATAGGGCAGTGGATAGGTCAGTGGGATAGGGCAGTGGATAGGTCAGTGGATAGGGCAGTGGATAGGGCAGTGGATAGGGCAGTGGATAGTGCAGTGGATAGTGCAGTGGATAGGTCAGTGGATAGGGCAGTGGATAGGGCAGTGGATAGGTCAGTGGATAGGGCAGTGGATAGGTCAGTGGATAGGTCAGTGGATAGGGCATTGGGATAGGGCAGTGGATAGGGCAGTGGATAGGGCAGTGGATAGGTCAGTGGATAGGGCAGTGGGATAGGGCAGTGGATAGGGCAGTGGGATAGGACAGTGGGATAGGGCAGTGGATAGGGCAGTGGATAGGGCAGTGGGATAGGACAGTGGATAGGGCAGTGGGATAGGGCAGTGGATAGGGCAGTGGATAGGGCAGTGGATAGGGCAGTGGATAGGTCAGTGGATAGGGCAGTGGGATAGGTCAGTGGATAGGTCAGTGGATAGGGCAGTGGGATAGGGCAGTGGATATGTCAGTGGATAGGGCAGTGGATAGGGCAGTGGTCCAATACAGTGGGCCAGTACAGTGAGTGGGCTAGGGAAGTGGGCCAATACAGTGGGCCAATACAGTGGGCCAATACTGTGGGCCAATACAGTGGGCCAATACAGTGGGCCAATACTGTGGGCCAATACAGTGAGTGGGCCAGGGAAGTGGGCCAATACAGTGAGGCCAGAGCAGTAGGCTTTGTCTACGTGGGATAGGTCAGTGGATAGGGCAGTGGGATAGGTCAGTGGATAGGGCAGTGGGATAGGGCAGTGGATAGGTCAGTGGGATAGGGCAGTGGGATAGGTCAGTGGATATCTCAGTGGATAGGTCAGTGGATAGGGCAGTGGATAGGTCAGTGGATAGGGCAGTGGATAGGGTAGTGGGATAGGGCAGTGGGATAGGTCAGTGGATAGGGTAGTGGGATAGGGCAGTGGATAGGTCAGTGGATAGGGCAGTGGATAGGTCAGTGGATAGGGCAGTGGATAGGGCAGTGGGATAGGGCAGTGGATAGGGCAGTGGATAGGGCAGTGGATGGGTCAGTGGATAGGGCAGTGGATAGGGCAGTGGATAGGACAGTGGATAGGTCAGTGGATAGGGAAGTGGGATAGGTCAGTGGACAGGTCAGTGGGATAGGGCAGTGGGATAGGGCAGTGGATATGTCAGTGGGATAGGGCAGTGGATAGGTCAGTGGATAGGGCAGTGGATAGGGCAGTGGGATAGGACAGTGGATAGGGCAGTGGATAGGTCAGTGGATAGGGCAGTGGGATAGGACAGTGGATAGGGCAGTGGATAGGGCAGTGGATAGGGCAGTGGATAGGGCAGTGGGATAGGTCAGTGGATAGGGCAGTGGATAGGTCAGTGGATAGGGCAGTGGATAGGTCAGTGGATAGGGCAGTGGATAGGGCAGTGGATAGGACAGTGGATAGGGCAGTGGATAGGGCAGTGGGATAGGGCAGTGGATAGGGCAGTGGGATAGGTCAGTGGATAGGACAGTGGATAGGGCAGTGGGATAGGGCAGTGGATAGGTCAGTGGATAGGGCAGTGGATAGGGCAGTGGATAGGACAGTGGATAGGTCAGTGGATAGGGAAGTGGGATAGGTCAGTGGATAGGGCAGTGGGATAGGTCAGTGGATAGGACAGTGGATAGGGCAGTGGGATAGGGCAGTGGATAGGTCAGTGGATAGGGCAGTGGATAGGTCAGTGGATAGGGCAGTGGGATAGGACAGTGGATAGGGCAGTGGATAGGTCAGTGGATAGGGCAGTGGGATAGGACAGTGGATAGGGCAGTGGATAGGGCAGTGGATAGGTCAGTGGATAGGGCAGTGGATAGGACAGTGGGATAGGGCAGTGGATAGGGCAGTGGATAGGGCAGTGGATAGGGCAGTGGATAGGGCAGTGGATAGGTCAGTGGATAGGGCAGTGGGATAGGGCAGTGGGATAGGGCAGTGGGATAGGGCAGTGGGATAGGGCAGTGGATAGGGCAGTGGGATAGGTCAGTGGATAGGGCAGTGGATAGGGAAGTGGGCTAGGACAGTGGGCTATGGCAGTGGGCCAGGACAGTGGACAATACAGTGGGCTAGGGCAGTGGTCCAATACAGTGGGCCAGTACAGTGAGTGGGTTAGGGAAGTGGGACAATACAATGACTGGGCTAGGGAAGTGGGACAATACAGTGGACCAGTACAGTGAGTGGGTTAGGGAAGTGGGACAATACAATGACTGGGCTAGGGAAGTGGGACAATACAGTGGGCCAGTACAGTGAGTGGGCTAGGGAAGTGGGCCAATACAGTGGGGCAATACAGTGGGCCAATACTGTGGGCCAATACAGTGGGCCAATAAAGTTGGCCAATACAGTGGCCAATACTGTGGGCCAATACTGTGGGCCAATACTGTGGGCCAATACAGTGGGCCAATACAGTGGGCCAATACTGTGGGCCAATACTGTGGGCCAATACAGTGAGGCCAGAGCAGTAGGCTTTGTCTACGTGGGATAGGGCAGTGGGATAGGTCAGTGGATAGGGCAGTGGATAGGGAAGTGGATAGGGCAGTGGGATAGGTCAGTGGATAGGGCAGTGGATAGGGCAGTTGATAGGGCAGTGGATAGGTCAGTGGATAGGGCAGTGGATAGGGCAGTGGATAGGTCAGTGGATAGGTCAGTGGGATAGGGCAGTGGGATAGGGCAGTGGATAGGGCAGTGGGATAGGGCAGTGGATAGGGCAGTGGATAGGTCAGTGGATAGGTCAGTGTATAGGGCAGTGGGATAGGGCAGTGGGATAGGGCAGTGGATAGGGCAGTGGGATAGGGCAGTGGATAGGGCAGTGGGATAGGGCAGTGGATAGGGCAGTGGGATAGGACAGTGGGATAGGGCAGTGGATAGGGCAGTGGGATAGGGCAGTGGGATAGGGCAGTCGGATAGGGCAGTGGATAGGGCAGTGGGATATGTCAGTGGATAGGGCAGTGGGATAGGGCAGTGGGATAGGGCAGTGGATAGGGCAGTGGGATAGGTCAGTGGATAGGGCAGTGGGATAGGGCAGTGGGATAGGGCAGTGGATAGGGCAGTGGGATAGGGCAGTGGGATAGGGCAGTGGGATAGGGCAGTGGGATAGGGCAGTGGATAGGTCAGTGGGATAGGGCAGTGGGATAGGGCAGTGGATAGGGCAGTGGGATAGGGCAGTGGGATAGGGCAGTGGGATAGGGCAGTGGATAGGGCAATGGATAGGTCAGTGGATAGGATAGGTCAGTGTATAGGGCAGTGGGATAGGGCAGTGGATAGGGCAGTGGGATAGGGCAGTCAGATAGGGCAGTGGATAGGGCAGTGGGATAGGTCAGTGGATAGGGCAGTGGGATAGGGCAGTGGGATAGGGCAGTGGATAGGGCAGTGGGATAGATCAGTGGATAGGGCAGTGGGATAGGGCAGTGGGATAGGGCAGTGGATAGGGCAGTGGATAGGGCAGTGGATGGGTCAGTGGATAGGGCAGTGGATAGGGCAGTGGATAGGACAGTGGATAGGTCAGTGGATAGGGAAGTGGGATAGGTCAGTGGACAGGTCAGTGGGATAGGGCAGTGGGATAGTGCAGTGGATATGTCAGTGGGATAGGGCAGTGGATAGGGCAGTGGATAGGGCAGTGGGATAGGACAGTGGATAGGGCAGTGGATAGGTCAGTGGATAGGGCAGTGGGATAGGACAGTGGATAGGGCAGTGGGATAGGGCAGTGGATAGGGCAGTGGGATAGGTCAGTGGATAGGGTAGTGGGATAGGGCAGTGGATAGGTCAGTGGATAGGGCAGTGGATAGGTCAGTGGATAGGGCAGTGGATAGGGCAGTGGATAGGACAGTGGATAGGGCAGTGGATAGGGCAGTGGGATAGGGCAGTGGATAGGGCAGTGGGATAGGTCAGTGGATAGGACAGTGGATAGGGCAGTGGGATAGGGCAGTGGATAGGTCAGTGGATAGGGCAGTGGATAGGACAGTGGATAGGTCAGTGGATAGGGAAGTGGGATAGGTCAGTGGACAGGTCAGTGGGATAGGGCAGTGGGATAGGGCAGTGGATATGTCAGTGGGATAGGGCAGTGGGATAGGGCAGTGGATAGGGCAGTGGATAGGGCAGTGGATAGGGCAGTGGATAGGTCAGTGGATAGGGCAGTGGGATAGGGCAGTGGATAGGGCAGTGGGATAGGTCAGTGGATAGGGCAGTGGATAGGGCAGTGGGATAGGGCAGTGGATAGGTCAGTGGATAGGGCAGTGGATAGGGCAGTGGATAGGGCAGTGGATAGGGCAGTGGGATAGGGCAGTGGATAGGGCAGTGGATAGGTCAGTGGATAGGGCAGTGGGATAGGGCAGTGGATAGGGCAGTGGATAGGGCAGTGGATAGGGCAGTGGATAGGACAGTGGGATAGGGCAGTGGATAGGGCAGTGGATAGGGCAGTGGATAGGGCAGTGGATAGGTCAGTGGATAGGACAGTGGATAGGTCAGTGGATAGGGCAGTGGGATAGGGCAGTGGGATAGGGCAGTGGGATAGGGCAGTGGGATAGGGCAGTGGATAGGGCAGTGGGATAGGTCAGTGGATGGGGCAGTGGATAGGGAAGTGGGCTAGGACAGTGGGCTATGGCAGTGGGCCAGGACAGTGGACAATACAGTGGGCTAGGGCAGTGGTCCAATACAGTGGGCCAGTACAGTGAGTGGGTTAGGGAAGTGGGACAATACAATGACTGGGCTAGGGAAGTGAGACAATACAGTGGGCCAGTACAGTGAGTGGGTTAGGGAAGTGGGACAATACAATGACTGGGCTAGGGAAGTGGGACAATACAGTGGGCCAGTACAGTGAGTGGGCTAGGGAAGTGGGCCAATACAGTGGGGCAATACAGTGGGCCAATACTGTGGGCCAATACAGTGGGCCAATAAAGTTGGCCAATACAGTGGGCCAATACTGTGGGCCAATACTGTGGGCCAATACTGTGGGCCAATACAGTGGGCCAATACAGTGGGCCAATACTGTGGGCCAATACTGTGGGCCAATACAGTGAGGCCAGAGCAGTAGGCTTTGTCTACGTGGGATAGGGCAGTGGGATAGGTCAGTGGATAGGGCAGTGGATAGGGAAGTGGATAGGGCAGTGGGATAGGTCAGTGGATAGGGCAGTGGATAGGGCAGTTGATAGGGCAGTGGATAGGGCAGTTGATAGGGCAGTGGATAGGGCAGTGGATAGGTCAGTGGATAGGTCAGTGGGATAGGGCAGTGGGATAGGGCAGTGGATAGGGCAGTGGGATAGGGCAGTGGGATAGGTCAGTGGATAGGTCAGTGTATAGGGCAGTGGGATAGGGCAGTGGGATAGGGCAGTGGATAGGGCAGTGGGATAGGTCAGTGGATAGGGCAGTGGGATAGGGCAGTGGATAGGGCAGTGGGATAGGGCAGTGGGATAGGGCAGTGGATAGGGCAGTGGGATAGGGCAGTGGGATAGGGCAGTGGATAGGGCAGTGGGATAGGTCAGTGGATAGGGCAGTGGGATAGGGCAGTGGGATAGGGCAGTGGATAGGGCAGTGGGATAGGTCAGTGGATAGGGCAGTGGGATAGGGCAGTGGGATAGGGCAGTGGATAGGGCAGTGGGATAGGGCAGTGGGATAGGGCAGTGGGATAGGGCAGTGGATAGGTCAGTGGGATAGGGCAGTGGGATAGGGCAGTGGATAGGGCAGTGGGATAGGGCAGTGGGATAGGGCAGTGGGATAGGGCAGTGGATAGGGCAGTGGATAGGTCAGTGGATAGGATAGGTCAGTGTATAGGGCAGTGGGATAGGGCAGTGGATAGGGCAGTGGGATAGGGCAGTCAGATAGGGCAGTGGATAGGGCAGTGGGATAGGTCAGTGGATAGGGCAGTGGGATAGGGCAGTGGGATAGGGCAGTGGATAGGGCAGTGGGATAGGTCAGTGGATAGGGCAGTGGGATAGGGCAGTGGGATAGGGCAGTGGATAGGGCAGTGGGATAGGGCAGTGGGATAGGGCAGTGGGATAGGTCAGTGGATAGGGCAGTGGGATAGGGCAGTGGATAGGGCAGTGGGATAGGGCAGTGGGATAGGGCAGTGGATAGGGCAGTGGGATAGGGCAGTGGATAGGGCAGTGGGATAGGGCAGTGGGATAGGGCAGTGGGATAGGGCAGTGGGATAGGGCAGGTTAGATATCTGATATCTTGGTCTGTATCCCTAAATGTAACCCAAACACCTCCTGCTGTCATTGGTTACAGAAGAAGGATGTGCGCATGTTGCGGTACATCCAGGAAGTAAACACGACCACGCGCTCCTGTGCATTATGGGACTTGGAGGAGGACACGGAGTACATTGTTCATGTCCAGAGCATCAGCATGGGAGGCAGTAGTCCTCCCAGTGACCCGGTCAGCTTCAGAACTCCCAGAGAGTCTGAGAAACTGGCCTCC
>NC_068440.1:39282460-39284960 GCF_023373465.1 Oncorhynchus keta | reverse complement strand
TCCCAGAACCACACGGGGGGACCTAGTGAATGACCTGCAGAGAGCTGGGACCAAAGTAACAAAGCCTACCATCAGTAACACACTACGCCGCCAGGGACTCAAATCCTGCAGTGTCAGACGTGTCCCCCTGCTTAAGCCAGTCCATGTCCAGGCCCGTCTGAAGTTTGCTAGAGAGCATTTGGATGATCCAGATTAAGACTGGGAGAATGTCATATGGTCAGATGAAACCAAAATATAACTTTTGGGTAAAAACTCAACTCGTCATGTTTGGAGGACAAAGAATGCTGAGTTGCATCCAAAGAACACCATACCTACTGTGAAGCATGGGGGTGGAAACATCATGCTTTGGGGCTGTTTTTCTGCAAAGGGACCAGGACGACTGATCCATGTAAAGGAAAGAATGAATGGGACCATGTATCGTGAGATTTTGAGTGAAAACCTCCTTCCATCAGCAAGGGCATTGAAGATGAAACGTGGCTGGGACTTTCAGCATGACAATGATCCCAAACACACCGCCTGGGCAACAAAGGAGTGGCTTCGTAAGAAGCATTTCTGGAGTGGCCTAGCCAGTCTCCAGATCTCAACCCCATGGAAAATCTTTTGAGGCAGTTGAAAGTCTGTGTTGCCCAGCAACAGCCCCAAAACATCACTGTTCTAGAGGATATCTGCATGGAGGAATGGGCCAAAATACCAGCAACAGTGTGTGAAGACTTACAGAAAACGTTTGACCTCTGTCATTGCCAACAAAGGGTATATAACAAAGTATTGAGATAAACTTTTGTTATTGACCAAATACTTATTTTCCACCATAATTTGCAAATAAATTCTTTAAAAATCCTACAATGTGATTTTCTGGATTTTTTTTCTCATTTTGTCATAGTTGAAGTGTATCTATGATGAAAATTACACTGAAAATTAATACTGTTGTATTTGGCGCACGTGACAAATAAACGTTGATTTGATTTGATATGCCCACCAGTACAAGACAACCCTAATATCCCTATTACCATCTGGTTTATATAACCACCATTACAACACAACCCTAATACTGTCTACAGTGCCTTGCAAAATGATTCACCCACCCTTGGCATTTTTCCTATTTTGTATTATTACAAACTATAATTTAAATTGATTTATATTTGGGTTCCAAGTAATAGCGTCACGATTTCCGCCGAAGTTGTTCCCTCTTCTTGTTCGGGCGGCGTTTCGACGGTCAACGTCACCGACCTTCGAGCCATCGCCGATCCACTTTTCATTTTCCATTGTTTTTGTCTTGTCTTCCATCACACCTGGTTCTAATTCCATCAATTCCATGTTGTGTATTTAACCCTCTGTTCTCCCCCCCCCCCCATGTCCTTGTGGGTAATTGTTTCTTGTAGTGCTTATGCTGGTATCGACCGGGTTCTGTTTGACCCGTTTATTGTTCTGTTGACGGTGGTTCATGGATATTAAACGACACCGTTGTAAACCAGTTTCCACTCTGACCTCTCTGCCGCCAGAACGCACAAAATAGATCCAGTCTACAAATAGATCCAGTCTACAAATAGATCCAGTCTACAAATAGATCCAGTCTACAAATAGATCCAGATTTGTGAAGTGAAATGAAAAAAATGACAAAGTTTCACAAAATTCTAAACGGAAAAGTGGTGTGTGCTGTATGTTTTTCACCCCCTTTGCTATGAAGCCACTAAATAAGATCTGGTGCAACCAATTACCTTCAGAAGTCGCATAGTTAGATAAATGTGCGTAATCTAAGTGTCACATTATCTGTCACATGATCTCAGTGTATATACAGTGCCTTGCGAAAGTATTCGGCCCCCTTGAACTTTGCGACCTTTTTGCCACATTTCAGGCTTCCAACATAAAGATATAAAACTGTATTTTTTGTGAAGAATCAACAACAAGTGGGGCACAATCATGAAGTGGAACGACATTTATTGGATATTTCAAACTTTTTTAACAAATCAAAAACTGAAAAATTGGGCGTGCAAAATTATTCAGCCCCTTTACTTTCAGTGCAGCAAACTCTCTCCAGAAGTTCAGTGAGGATCTCTGAATGATCCAATGTTGACCTAAATGACTAATGATGATAAATACAATCCACCTGTGTGTAATCAAGTCTCCGTATAAGTGCACCTGTACTGTGATAGTCTCAGAGGTCCGTTAAAAGCGCAGAGAGCATCATGAAGAACAAGGAACACACCAGGCAGGTCCGAGATACTGTTGTGAAGACGTTTAAAGCCGGATTTGGATACAAAAAGATTTCCCAAGCTTTAAACATCCCAAGGAGCACTGTGCAAGCGATAATATTGAAATGGAAGGAGTATCAGACCACTGCAAATCTACCAAGACCTGGCCGTCCCTCTAAACTTTCAGCTCATACAAGGAGAAGACTGATCAGAGATGCAGTCAAGAGGCCCATGATCACTCTGGATGAACTGCAGAGATCTACAGCTGAGGTGGGAGACTCTGTCCATAGGACAACAATCAGTCGTATATT
>NC_068440.1:39269960-39272460 GCF_023373465.1 Oncorhynchus keta | reverse complement strand
TCCAGCTCCGAGCTAAGACCCCTGACACCATCTCCTCCACAAATCAGCACCTCAGACTACAGCACAGCACCGCACCAGGAACCCAGCCCAGCCAATCCCAGCAGCACAGCCCC
The DNA here is from genome assembly GCF_023373465.1 of Oncorhynchus keta. Classification (NCBI taxonomy): domain Eukaryota; kingdom Metazoa; phylum Chordata; class Actinopteri; order Salmoniformes; family Salmonidae; genus Oncorhynchus; species Oncorhynchus keta. Next base: position 39,272,347 of record NC_068440.1, on the reverse strand, counting down.
ATACCAGGAACCCAGCCCAGCCAATCCCAGCAGCACAGCACCGCACCAGGAACCCAGCCCAGCCAATCCCAGCAGCACAGCACCGCACCAGGAACCCAGACCAGCCAATCCCAGCAGCACAGCACCGCACCAGGAACCCAGACCAGCCAATCCCATCAGTATAGCCCCGCACAGGAACCCAGCCCAGCCAAACCCAGCAGCCCAGCAGCACAGCCCACAATGGACCACAACCACCTACCACCCAGAGTGGGGAGACTGAAGAGGTGTAGGGTGAACCTGCCTCGAGACGCTGATCTTGGGTCAGCGTCTAGGGTTGTGCCTTTCAGATTATAATACACAAGGTTAAATGGACACGGGAGGCCTGATCATAGATCAGCACTCCCACTCTGAGACGCTTTATGAACAGAGAGGAATTGATAGGTGTGGTTGAAAGTTCCAGCGAGACTATCAGAGGGTAAAGTTATTATCATATTGCTTAAACTTATCAAATCATTTCAGATCGCAACAGATGTCTAGAGGGAAGGGGTTAGTGATCGTTTCTGGACAAGGAGCCTCTGTCTCCCCTTCCCTCTCTCCAGATCACTGTCTCTACACTCTCTATCTCCCTCTCCCCAGATCACTGTCTCTACACTCTCTGTCTCCCTCTCTCTCCAGATCACTGTCTCTACACTCTCTATCTCCCTCTCTCCCCAGATCACTGTCTCTACACTCTCTATCTCCCTCTCTCCCCAGATCACTGTCTCTACACTCTCTGTCTCCCTCTCTCCCCAGATCACTGTCTCTACACTCTCTATCTCCCTCTCTCCCCAGATCACTGTCTCTACACTCTCTATCTCCCTCCCCAGATCACTGTCTCTACACTCTCTAAACTCTCTGTCTCCCCCTCCCTCTCCCCAGATCACTGTCTCTACACTCTCTATCTCCCTCTCTCCCCAGATCACTGTCTCTACACTCTCTGTCTCCCTCCCTCTCCCCAGATCACTGTCTCTACACTCTCTATCTCCCTCTCTCCCCAGATCACTGTCTCTACACTCTCTATCTCCCTCTCTCCCCAGATCACTGTCTCTACACTCTCTATCTCCCTCTCTCTCCAGATCACTGTCTCTACACTCTCTATCTCCCCCATCATTAAGTCCTATTTTGGACAGGAATATGACGTTGTTTTAGAGCCCCTCCTAAACCCTAGCCTCTGACTCATAAGGAAGGTGACTTCCCGTCCTAAACCCTAGCCTCATAAGGAAGGTGACTTCCCCTCCTAAACCCTAGCCTCATAAGGAAGGTGACTTCCTCTCCTAAACCCTAGCCTCTCTCCTAAACCCTAGCCTCATAAGGAAGGTGACTTCCCTCCTAAACCCTAGCCTCATAAGGAAGGTGACTCTCCTAAACCCTAGCCTCATAAGGAAGGTGACTTCCTCTCCTAAACCCTAGCCTCATAAGGAAGGTGACTTCCTCTCCTAAACCCTAGCCTCATAAGGAAGGTGACTTCCCGTCCTAAACCCTAGCCTCATAAGGAAGGTGACTTCCCCTCCTAAACCCTAGCCTCATAAGGAAGGTGACTTCCCCTCCTAAACCCTAGCCTCATAAGGAAGGTGACTTCCTCTCCTAAACCCTAGCCTCATAAGGAAGGTGACTTCCTCTCCTAAACCCTAGCCTCATAAGGAAGGTGACTTCCTCTCCTAAACCCTAGCCTCATAAGGAAGGTGACTTCCTCTCCTAAACCCTAGCCTCATAAGGAAGGTGACTTCCTCTCCTAAACCCTAGCCTCATAAGGAAGGTGACTTCCTCTCCTAAACCCTAGCCTCATAAGGAAGGTGACTTCCTCTCCTAAACCCTAGCCTCATAAGGAAGGTGACTTCCCCTCCGTCTGTCTCTCTTCCTGGGCTGAAACCTTGTTGCCCTTGTTAGTTGTCCTCCTACAGTATCCAATCTGAAGGATCAAATCTGACACTGTTTTTATGACAGCATATAGCAGGGTCAGAGAGAAGACTGGCTGGAGAAGATGGCCCCCTATCCCCTACACCCCTATCCCCTACCCTCTACACCCTATTCCCTACCTCCTACACCCTACCCTCTACCCCCTACACCCCTATCCCCTACCCTCTACACCCTATTCCCTACCTCCTACACCCTACCCTCTACCCCCTACACCCCTATCCCCTACCCTCTACACCCTATTCCCTACCTCCAACACCCTACCCTCTACACCCCTACACCCCTATCCCCTACTTATACCCTACACCCTATTCCCTACCTCCTACACCCTACACCCTACCCCCTACCCCTACACCCCTATCCCTACCCTCTACACCCTATTCCCTACCCCTACACACCCCTATCCCCCCTACCCCTACACCCTATTCCCTACCTCCTACACCCTACCCTCTATC
>NC_068440.1:39252460-39262460 GCF_023373465.1 Oncorhynchus keta | reverse complement strand
GACGGAGTCAATCTCTCCTCCACTTTGAGCCAGGAGAGACTGGCATGCATATTACTAATGTTAGCTCTCTGTGTATATCCAAGGGCCAGTGGTGCTGCCCTGTTCTGAGCCAATTGCAATTTTCCTAAGTCCCTCTTTTGTGGCACCTGACCACACGACTGAACAGTAGTCCAGGAGCTAGAGCCTGTAGAACCTGCCTTGTTGATAGTGTTAAGAAGGCAGTGCAGCGCTTTATTATGGACAGACTTCACATCTTAGCTACTGTTGTAACATATCAATGTGTTTTGACTATCCAGGGTTACTCCAAGCAATTTAGTCACCTCATGTAACGGTTTCCTTCTGGTGAAAGAGAGGCGGACCAAAATGCAGCGTGGTGGTTATTCATGTTTTTAATAAAGACGACTATACATGAACAGACTAAACAAAACAAGAAAAGTGAAAACCTAAACAGTCCTATCTGGTGCAAACACAGAGACAGGAACAATCACCCACAAAACCCAACACAAAACAGGCTACCTAAATATGGTTCCCAATCAGAGACAATGACTAACACCTGCCTCTGATTGAGAACCATATCAGGCCAAACATAGAAATAGACAAACCAGACACACAACATAGAATGCCCACCCAGCTCACGTCCTGACCAACACTAAAACAAGGAAAACACATACGAACGATGGACAGAACGTGACACCTCAACTTGCTCAATTTCCACAATATTTAGTACAATATTTAGTTGAGGTTTAGGTTTTAGTGATTGATTTGTCCCAAATACAATGCTTTTCATTTCTGAAATATTTACGAACAATGTATTCCTTGCCACCCATTCTGAAACTAATTGCAGCTCTTTGTTGAGTGTTTCCGTCATTTCAGTTGCTGTAGTAGCTGACGTGTATAGTGTTGAGTCAATCGCATACATAGACACACTGGCTTTACTCAAAAAAGCAAGGGGCCTAGACAGCTGCCCTTATTCAACCTGGATTATGTTGGACAGGCTTCCATTAAAGAACACCCTCTGTGTTCTGTTAGACAGGTAACTCTTTATCCACAATATAGCAGGGGGTGTAAAGCCAGAACACCCTCTGTGTTCTGTTAGACAGGTAACTCTTTATCCACAATATAGCAGGGGGTGTAAAGCCAGAACACCCTCTGTGTTCTGTTAGACAGGTAACTCTTTATCCACAATATAGCAGGGGGTGTAAAGCCAGAACACCCTCTGTGTTCTGTTAGACAGGTAACTCTTTATCCACAATATAGCAGGGGGTGTAAAGCCAGAACACCCTCTGTGTTCTGTTAGACAGGTAACTCTTTATCCACAATATAGCAGGGGGTGTAAAGCCAGAACACCCTCTGTGTTCTGTTAGACAGGTAACTCTTTATCCACAATATAGCAGGGGGTGTAAAGCCAGAACACCCTCTGTGTTCTGTTAGACAGGTAACTCTTTATCCACAATATAGCAGGGGGTGTAAAGCCAGAACACCCTCTGTGTTCTGTTAGACAGGTAACTATTTATCCACAATATAGCAGGGGGTGTAAAGCCAGAACACCCTCTGTGTTCTGTTAGACAGGTAACTCTTTATCCACAATATAGCAGGGGGTGTAAAGCCAGAACACCCTCTGTGTTCTGTTAGACAGGTAACTCTTTATCCACAATATAGCAGGGGGTGTAAAGCCATAACACGTACGGTTTTCCAGCAGCAGTCTATGATCGATAATGTCAAAAGCCGCACTGAAGTCTTACAAAGCTCCCACAATAATCTTTTTATCATCAATTTCTCTCAGCCAATCATCAGTGATTTGTGTAAGTGCTGTGCTTGTTGAATGTCCATGCCTCTAAACCTTACTAAGGGTTGGTAACAGGCTGATTGGATGGCTATTTGAGACAGTGAAGGGTGCTTTACTATTCTTGGTTAGCAGAATGACCTTTGCTTCCCTCCAAGCCTGGGGGCATACACTTTCTAGTAGGCTTAAATTGAAGATATGCAAAAAGGAGTGGCAATATAGCCACTCCAGCGTGTCCTAGTGGTTAGAGCGTTGGACTAGTAACCGAAAGGTTGCAAGTTCAAATCCCCGAGCTGACAAGGTACAAATCTGTCGTTCTGCCCCTGAACAGGCAGTTAACCCACTGTTCCCAGGCCGTCATTGAAAATAAGAATTTGTTCTTAACTGACTTGCCTAGTAAACTAAAGGTAAAATAAAAAATATCGTCCACTATTATCCTCAGTCATTTTGATAGACGACAATCATTTTTTCACCTCTTCCACACTCACTTTACGGAATTCAAAATTACAATTGTTGTCTTTCATAATTTGGTCAGATATACTTGGATGTGTGGTGTCAGTGTTTGTTGCTGACGTGTCATGCCTAAATATGCTTATCTTGCCAATTAAAAATACATAAATAAAGTAGTTGGTTAATATCAGTGGGTTTTTAATGAATGAGTCATTTGATTCAATGACTGGTGGAGCTAATTTAGCCTTTTTTCCCCAACATTTCATTGAAGGTGCTCCAAAGCTTTTTACTATCATTCTTTATGTCATTTATCTTTGTTTCATCGTGTATTTTCTTCTTCTTTTTATTCAGTTTAGTCACATTATTTCTCAATTTGCAGGACGTTTGCCAATCGGTTGTGCAACCAGACTTATTTGCTATTCCTTTTGCCTCTCTACAATACCATTTTTCAATTCCTCATCAATCCAAGAGGCTTTAACAGTTTTTAGAGTCATTTTCTTAAATGGGTGCATGCTTTTTAGTAACTGGGATAAGCAATTTCATATATTTGTCATTAATGTGTCAAGTGCAACTGTCACGACTCCCCCCGAAGGTCATTAATGTGTCAAGGTGGCTCCTCTTCCTGTTCGGGCGGCGCTCGGCGGTCGACGTCACCGGTCTACTAGCTGCCACTGAAGGTGGCTATTTGGGCGGCGAAGGGTGCTTTCACCGGTCTACTGGCTGCCACTGAAGGTGGCTCCCCTTCCCGTTCGGGCGGCGCTGCGGTCGGCATACACCGGTCTAGTAGGCTGCCACTGAAGGTGGCTCCCCTTCCCGTTCGGGCGGCGCTGGCGGTATACGTCACCGGTCTACAGCTGCCACTGAAGGTGGCTCCTCTTCCCGTTGGACTAGTAACCGAAAGGTTGCCGGCGGTTCGCGTCACCGGTCTACTAGCTGCCACTGAAGGTGGCTCCTCTTCCTGTTCGGGCGGCCCTGAACAGGCAGTCTACTAGCTGCCACTGAAGGTGGCTCCCGTTCGGGCGGCGCTCATTGAAAATAAGACGTTTGTTCTAACTAGCTGCCACTGAAGGTGGCTCCCCTTCCCGTTCGGGCGGCGCTCCTCACGTCATTTTGACTAGCTGCCACTGAAGGTGGCTCCCTTCCCTTCGGGCACGCTCACTTTACGAATTCAAAATCTACTAGCTGCCACTGAATTTGGCTCCTCTTCCCGTTGGGTGGCGCCGGCGTTCGTTGCGTCACCGGTCTACTAGCTAAATATGGCTATCTTGCCAATTAAAAATAAATAAATAACGTCAGTTGGTTAATAGCTGCCAATGAATGGCTCCCCTTCTGATTCGGGCGGCGCTGGAGGTCGACGTCACCGGTCTACTAGCTGCCACTGAAGGTGGCTCCCTTTTTACTATCATTCTTTACGTCATTTACTTTGCTTTGAAGGTGGCTCCCCTTTTCGGGCGGCGCTCGGCGGTTACGTCAGTTTAGCTGCCACTGAAGGTATTTCCAATTTGCAGGGCGGCGCTCGGCGGTCGACGTCACCAGACTAGCTGCCACTGAAGGTGGCTCCCCTTCCCGTTCGGGCGGCGCTCGGCGGTCAATACCATTTTTCTTAGCTGCCATCTGAAGAGGCTTTAACAGTTCTTAGAGTCATTTTCTTAAATGGCGCATGCTTTTCGAGTCACTGGGATAAGCTTTCACTGAAGGTTTCTTCCTGTTCGGGCGGCGCAACGGTCGACTCCCCGAAGGTCTACTAGCTGCCACTGAAGGTGGCTCCCCTTCCCGTTCGGGCGGCGCTCGGCGGTCGTCGTCACCGGTCTACTAGCTGCCACTGAAGGTGGCTCCCCTTCCCGTTCGGGCGGCGCTCGGCGGTCGACGTCACCGGTCTACTAGCTGCCACCGATCCCTTTTCCCTTTTCTGTCGGTTTTGTCTTATTGGTTTCACCTGTTTCGTGTTTAGGTTTTAGTTGGGCTATTTAAGCCCGCCAGCTCTTTGTGCTTATTTTTCCTCTGTTCATGTTTGTGTTTGTGTGATTTACTTAGTTTTTCTCCGGACTGGTTGGGTCCTGGTTTTGAGTCGGTCTTATTATTGCGCCTGGTGTTTGGCGTGACCATTTTCCCTGTGCCGGAATAAAACACTTTACCCTCTGCTTCCTGAGCCTGACTCCGCACCCACTACGCATGGAGTGCGTTACAGCAACGTCTGTTTGCTCCTCATTACACACCACGGACCAACAAATATTATTTACATCAACAACATAGGAATCACTACAAAACGTCTTGTTTAACCTTATCTTGAATAATGACACCATATTTAACAACATCAATGCTGTAAGCCTGTCGACCACACAACGCATCCTCCAACGGCACCGAGTGACGATGAAACAACTTTAAAAGGTGCCATTTGAGAGGAACTCTGACAGAGTCAAGAATATGCGACATGACTTTGTAGAGGTATGTATGCAACACTACTTCCAGTACTTCAGACCATATTTACTCATCTGTATATCCTTTTGTCTGTTACAGAGAGTATTGGAGCTGGATGCCCATGAAATTAACCATGAATTTATTTATGTGGATGAGGTTGGCTTCAACCTCACCAAAACCAGGCACCGTGGAAGAAATGTAATAGGACAGAGGGCAATTACCAACGTCCCTGGACAGCGTGGGGGTAATATAACTATGTGCTGCCATTACTCAAAACGGGGTCCTCCATCACACTGGGTCCGTACAACACCGGCCATATGCTCACTTTTCTGGATGCAATTTACACAATGCTTGTCCCTGATCCAGATCAGGAGTCTGCTACATTTAAGATTGGCTAGATTTGTGGTTTTATGGGACAACGTTAGTTTTCACCGGGCTGTTCTGGTCCAAAACTGGTTTGCCACCCATCCACAATGTGTAATTTTGTACCTACCCCCATATTCACCTTTTCTAAATCCCATAGAGGAATTCTTCTCAGCCTGGCGCTGGAAAGTGTATGATCGCCAACCCTATGCCCGCATGCCACTTCTCCAGGCAATGGAGGATGCATGTGGGGACATAGAGGTTGTCTCTGTCCAAGGTTAGATACACCATGCTAGGAGATACTTCCCTCCATGTGGGGACATAGAGGTTGTCTCTGTCCAAGGTTAGATACACCATGCTAGGAGATACTTCCCTCCATGTGGGGACATAGAGGTTGCCTCTGTCCGAGGTTGGATACGCCATGCTAGGAGATACTTCCCTCCATGTGGGGACATAGAGGTTGTCTCTGTCCAAGGTTAGATACACCATGCTAGGAGATACTTCCCTCCATGTGGGGACATAGAGGTTGCCTCTGTCCGAGGTTAGATACGCCATGCTAGGAGATACTTCCCTCCATGTGGGGACATAGAGGTTGTCTCTGTCCAAGGTTAGATACACCATGCTAGGAGATACTTCCCTCCATGTGGGGACATAGAGGTTGTCTCTGTCCAAGGTTAGATACACCATGCTAGGAGATACTTCCCTCCATGTGGGGACATAGAGGTTGTCTCTGTCCAAGGTTAGATACACCATGCTAGGAGATACTTCCCTCCATGTGGGGACATAGAGGTTGTCTCTGTCCAAGGTTAGATACACCATGCTAGGAGATACTTCCCTCCATGTGGGGACATAGAGGTTGCCTCTGTCCAAGGTTAGATACACCATGCTAGGAGATACTTCCCTCCATGTGGGGACATAGAGGTTGTCTCTGTCCAAGGTTAGATACACCATGCTAGGAGATACTTCCCTCCATGTGGGGACATAGAGGTTGTCTCTGTCCAAGGTTAGATACACCATGCTAGGAGATACTTCCCTCCATGTGGGGACATAGAGGTTGTCTCTGTCCAAGGTTAGATACACCATGCTAGGAGATACTTCCCTCCATGTGGGGACATAGAGGTTGCCTCTGTCCGAGGTTGGATACACCATGCTAGGAGATACTTCCCTCCATGTGGGGACATAGAGGTTGTCTCTGTCCAAGGTTAGATACACCATGCTAGGAGATACTTCCCTCCATGTGGGGACATAGAGGTTGCCTCTGTCCGAGGTTGGATACACCATGCTAGGAGATACTTCCCTCCATGTGGGGACATAGAGGTTGTCTCTGTCCAAGGTTAGATACACCATGCTAGGAGATACTTCCCTCCATGTGGGGACATAGAGGTTGCCTCTGTCCAAGGTTGGATACGCCATGCTAGGAGATACTTCCCTCCATGTGGGGACATAGAGGTTGTCTCTGTCCAAGGTTAGATACACCATGCTAGGAGATACTTCCCTCCATGTGGGGACATAGAGGTTGCCTCTGTCCGAGGTTGGATACACCATGCTAGGAGATACTTCCCTCCATGTGGGGACATAGAGGTTGTCTCTGTCCAAGGTTAGATACACCATGCTAGGAGATACTTCCCTCCATGTGGGGACATAGAGGTTGCCTCTGTCCAAGGTTGGATACGCCATGCTAGGAGATACTTCCCTCCATGTTTGGCAAGAGAAAACGTATCTTGTGATGTGGACGAAGTATTGTGGCCAGACCCAGGCCGGAGAAGAGATGAAGCACTGGTGACTGCCCCACCCCCGGGACACCACACACACAATTGTGTTCTTTACTGTATTCTAAAGAATATACTTTTGGTTTACATATGTTTATGGTTTTGTTGTATGCTACTGTATACAACAGTAATGTTTGGCCTAATAAATATTTTCTGTTTCTACCTTGCATTGGTGTTTACAGTGTACTTGTTACCCCTCCATTGGTGTTTACAGTGTACTTGTTACCCCTCCATTGGTGTTTACAGTGTACTTGTTACCCCTCCATTGGTGTTTCCAGTGTACTTATTACCCCTCCATTGGTGTTTCCAGTGTACTTGTTACCCCTCCATTGGTGTTTACAGTGTACTTGTTACCCCTCCATTGGTGTTTACAGTGTACTTGTTACCCCTCCATTGGTGTTTACAGTGTACTTGTTACCCCTCCATTGGTGTTTACAGTGTACTTGTTACCCCTCTCAGACGATTACTTTCACTGTAGAACATTGTATTGAAATGTAGATATAAGCCTATGAAAGACCACAGAGCTTTAGATTTAGAACAACAGTGTTTACATGGTATATCCAGACATGTACTATTGTGAAAGCAGTGTTTGCCATTTGATGCAAATGCTTCATTCTGACATGTGTTTATGGCATTTTGAAAACAGTGTTACATTTTGAAGGAGACGTGAGGCATTTTGCATTTTGTGTGTGCAGTTTTGGGAATTGTGTGTAGAGTTTTGAATAAAGGAGACAGTTTTGGGAATTGTGTGAAGAGTTTTGAATAAAGGAGACAGTTTTGGTACTATTGTGAAAGCAGTGTTTGCCATTTGAATTCATTCTGTGTTTAGAGTTTTGAATAAAGGAGACAGTTTTGGGAATTGTGTGTAGAGTTTTGAATTTTGGAGACAGTTTTGGGAATTGTGTGTAGAGTTTTGAATAAAGGAGACAGTTTTGGGAATTGTGTGAAGAGTTTTGAATAAAGGAGACAGTTTTGGGAATTGTGTGTAGAGTTTTGAATAAAGGAGACAGTTTTGGGAATTGTGTGTAGAGTTTTGAATAAAGGAGACAGTTTTGGGAATTGTGTGAAGAGTTTTGAATAAAGGAGACAGTTTTGGGAATTGTGTGTAGAGTTTTGAATAAAGGAGATAGTTTTGGGAATTGTGTGTAGAGTTTTGAATAAAGGAGACAGTTTTGGGAATTGTGTGAAGAGTTTTGAATAAAGGAGACAGTTTTGGGAATTGTGTGTAGAGTTTTGAATAAAGGAGACAGTTTTGGGAATTGTGTGTAGAGTTTTGAATAAAGGAGACAGTTTTGGGAATTGTGTGTAGAGTTTTGAATAAAGGAGACAGTTTTGGGAATTGTGTGAAGAGTTTTGAATAAAGGAGACAGTTTTGGGAATTGTGTGTAGAGTTTTGAATAAAGGAGACAGTTTTGGGAATTGTGTGAAGAGTTTTGAATAAAGGAGACAGTTTTGGGAATTGTGTGTAGAGTTTTGAATAAAGGAGACAGTTTTGGGAATTGTGTGAAGAGTTTTGAATAAAGGAGACAGTTTTGGGAATTGTGTGTAGAGTTTTGAATAAAGGAGACAGTTTTGGGAATTGTGTGTAGAGTTTTGAATAAAGGAGACAGTTTTGGGAATTGTTTGTAGAGTTTTGAATAAAGGAGACAGTTTTGGGAATTGTGTGTAGAGTTTTGAATAAAGGAGACAGTTTTGAAAACGTGTGTAAGCAGTTGGACTGTAAACGGTTAAAAGTTTGAAGTCGCGTTTTTGAAATGTTTTTTTTTCTCCTCAAATTTATGCGTTGACCACAAATGCATGTACAGATGCCGGATCTTAATTTGAGCCAGTTTGCTACAGCATGAAAATAATCCTGGACAGTTACTTTAAATGTCTAGAAAGAAAAGCTCAGTATTCTTCCTCTGTCACTCAAGTGGAGATGAGACATCATTGAGCTTTCCTTCCTCTGTCTGCTCCTTCAAGTCTTTAAAACCCCTCTCTCTTCTTCTTTCTCCTTTCATTTCACCATGCAGCCACAGCCCCACGTTGTCAGAATGTCTGTGTGAAATCAAATGTTTCATTCTACCATCTCAATCATCCAGTATGTTCTACATAAACTATTTGTCGTGCATTTAGATATATGAAATGTATTGAACTGGAAACCAACGGAAATTAATCTTCATAAAAACATTCAGTTCTGGTTTTATATGTTTGTCCGACTCGAGGGACTGGTCTCCCATATCCGCCACACCATATTTAAACCACAAAGTCCTCATTTAAAAATCGAGCCTACAGACTAGACTGGCCTTCTGTTTTTCTCCTGAAGAATATCAATCAATCTGAATGCTGCGGTTTTGTTCCTGGGTGGCTTGCAGCACAGAATGTGCAGGTTTTCCTTTTGTTGTTGTTGCTCTACCCCAGTACTAAACACATCTGATTCCACTATATCATAGACACACCTGCAGACACACCTGTAGACACACCTGTAGACACACCTGCAGACACACCTGTAGACACACCTAGACACACCAGACACACCTGTAGACACACCTGTAGACACACCTGCAGACACACCAGACACACCTGTAGACACACCTGTAGACACACCTGACAGACCTGCAGACACACCTGCAGACACACCTGCAGACACACCTGCAGACACACCTGCAGACACACCTGCAGACACACCTGCAGACACACCAGACACACCTGTAGACACACCAGACACACCTGTAGACACACCTGCAGACACACCTGCAGACACACCTGTAGACACACCTGCAGACACACCTGTAGACACACCTGTAGACACACCTGCAGACACACCTGTAGACACACCTGTAGACACACCTGTAGACACACCTGCAGACACACCTGTAGACACACCTGCAGACACACCTGCAGACACACCTGCAGACACACCTGCAGACACACCTGCAGACACACCTGCAGACACACCTGCAGACACACCTGCAGACACACCTGCAGACACACCTGTAGACACACCTGCAGACACACCTGCAGACACACCTGCAGACACACCTGCAGACACACCTGTAGACACACCTGCAGACACACCTGTAGACACACCTGCAGACACACCTGCAGACACACCTGCAGACACACCTGTAGACACACCTGCAGACACACCTGCAGACACACCTGCAGACACACCTGCAGACACACCTGCAGACACACCTAGACACACCTGTAGACACACCTGCAGACACACCTGTAG
>NC_068440.1:39122460-39249960 GCF_023373465.1 Oncorhynchus keta | reverse complement strand
CTTCCTCTACTTTGTATAAGGTCAGCTGGCTTCCTCTACTTTCTATAAGGTCAGCTGGTTTCCTCTACTTTGTATAAGGTCAGCTGGCTTCCTCTACTTTGTATAAGGTCAGCTGGTTTCCTCTACTTTGTATAAGGTCAGCTGACTTCCTCTACTTTCTATAAGGTCAGCTGGTTTCCTCTACTTTGTATAAGGTCAGCTGGCTTCCTCTACTTTGTATAAGGTCAGCTGGCTTCCTCTACTTTGTATAAGGTCAGCTGGCTTCCTCTACTTTGTATAAGGTCAGCTGGCTTCCTCTACTTTGTATAAGGTCATCTGGCTTCCTCTACTTTGTATAAGGTCAGCTGGCTTCCTCACTTTGTATAAGGTCAGTTGGCTTCCTCTACTTTGTATAAGGTCAGCTGGCTTCCTCTACAGGTCATCTGGCTTCCTCTACTTTGTATAAGGTCAGCTGGCTTCCTCTACTTTCTATAAGGTCAGCTGGTTTCCTCTACTTTGTATAAGGTCAGCTGGCTTCCTCTACTTTGTATAAGGTCAGCTGGTTTCCTCTACTTTGTATAAGGTCAGCTGACTTCCTCTACTTTCTATAAGGTCAGCTGGTTTCCTCTACTTTGTATAAGGTCAGCTGACTTCCTCTACTTTCTATAAGGTCAGCTGGTTTCCTCTACTTTGTATAAGGTCAGCTGACTTCCTCTACTTTCTATAAGGTCAGCTGGTTTCCTCTACTTTGTATAAGGTCAGCTGGCTTCCTCTACTTTGTATAGGTCAGCTGACTTCCTCTACTTTCTATAAGGTCAGCTGGCTTCCTCTACTTTGTATAAGGTCAGCTGACTTCCTCTACTTTGTATAAGGTCAGCTGGCTTCCTCTACTTTGTATAAGGTCAGCTGGCTTCCTCTACTTTGTATAAGGTCAGCTGGCTTCCTCTACTTTGTATAAGGTCAGCTGGCTTCCTCTACTTTGTATAAGGTCAGCTGGTTTCCTCTACTTTGTATAAGGTCAGCTGACTTCCTCTACTTTGTATAAGGTCAGCTGGTCACTTTCTATAAGGTCAGCTGGTTTCCTCTACTTTGTATAAGGTCAGCTGGCTTCCTCTACTTTGTATAAGGTCAGCTGGCTTCCTCTACTTTGTATAAGGTCATCTGGCTTCCTCTACTTTGTATAAGGTCAGCTGGCTTCCTCTACTTTGTATAAGGTCAGCTGGCTTCCTCTACTTTGTATAAGGTCAGCTGGCTTCCTCTACTTTGTATAAGGTCAGTTGGCTTCCTCTACTTTGTATAAGGTCAGCTGGCTTCCTCTACTTTGTATAAGGTCAGCTGGCTTCCTCTACTTTGTATAAGGTCAGCTGGTTTCCTCTACTTTGTATAAGGTCAGCTGGCTTCCTCTACTTTGTATAAGGTCAGCTGGCTTCCTCTACTTTGTATAAGGTCAGCTGGTTTCCTCTACTTTGTATAAGGTCAGCTGACTTCCTCTACTTTCTATAAGGTCAGCTGGTTTCCTCTACTTTGTATAAGGTCAGCTGACTTCCTCTACTTTCTATAAGGTCAGCTGGTTTCCTCTACTTTGTATAAGGTCAGCTGACTTCCTCTACTTTCTATAAGGTCAGCTGGTTTCCTCTACTTTGTATAAGGTCAGCTGGCTTCCTCTACTTTGTATAAGGTCAGCTGGCTTCCTCTACTTTGTATAAGGTCAGCTGGCTTCCTCTACTTTGTATAAGGTCAGCTGACTTCCTCTACTTTGTATAAGGTCAGCTGGCTTCCTCTACTTTGTATAAGGTCAGCTGGCTTCCTCTACTTTGTATAAGGTCAGCTGGCTTCCTCTACTTTGTATAAGGTCAGCTGGCTTCCTCTACTTTGTATAAGGTCAGCTGGTTTCCTCTACTTTGTATAAGGTCAGCTGACTTCCTCTACTTTGTATAAGGTCAGCTGGTTTCCTCTACTTTCTATAAGGTCAGCTGGTTTCCTCTACTTTGTATAAGGTCAGCTGGCTTCCTCTACTTTGTATAAGGTCAGCTGGCTTCCTCTACTTTGTATAAGGTCAGCTGACTTCCTCTACTTTGTATAAGGTCAGCTGGCTTCCTCTACTTTGTATAAGGTCAGCTGGTTTCCTCTACTTTGCTTCATCTGCAGGATTTCGTTTTCAGTTATCTAATTCCCAGTGGGCATGCTTTAACATCACACTAGTGTTGTCAGTTCAGCGCTGAAGAGGAGGGAGGAGAGAGGAGGAGAGAGAGGAGAGGAGGGAGGAGGGAGGGAGGAGAGAAGAGAGGAGGAGAGAGAGTAGAGGAGGGAGGAGAGAAGACAGGAGGGAGGAGAGAAGAGAGGAGGAGAGAGGAGAGAAGACAGGAGGAGAGGAGGGAGGAGAGAAGACAGGAGGAGAGAGAGGAGAGGAGGGAGGGAGGAGAGAAGAGAGGAGGAGGGAGGAGAGAAGACAGGAGGAGAGGAGGGAGGAGAGAAGACAGGAGGAGAGAGAGGAGAGGAGGGAGGAGAGAAGAGAGGAGGAGAGAGGAGAGAAGAGAGGAGGAGAGAGGAGAGAAGACAGGAGGAGAGAGGAAAGAAGACAGGAGGAGACAGAGGAGAGGAGGGAGGAGAGAAGACAGGAGGAGAGAGGAGAGAAGACAGGAGGAGAGAGGAAAGAAGACAGGAGGAGAGAGAGGAGAGGAGGGAGGAGAGAAGACAGGAGGAGAGAGAGGAGAGGAGGGAGGAGAGAAGAGAGGAGGAGAGAAGAAAAGGAGGAGAGAGGAGAGAAGACAGGAGGAGACAGAGGAGAGAAGACAGGAGGAGAGAGAGGAGAGAAGACAGGAGAGAGAGGAGAGGAGGAAGGAGAGAAGAGAGGAGGAGGGAGGAGAGAAGACAGGAGGAGAGAGAGGAGGAGGGAGGAGAGAAGACAGGAGAGAGAGGAGAGGAGGAAGGAGAGAAGAGAGGAGAGGAGGGAGGAGAGAGAGGAGAGGAGGGAGGAGAGAAGACAGGAGGAGACAGAGGAGAGAAGACAGGAGGAGAGAGAGGAGAGGAGGGAGGAAGCTACTAAGACTATTGAGATGTAACCAGTGGTGGAATGATGTGGTACACTGCTGCCACCCTCTGGTGAAAAATATTCTGCATTTTCAGTCCTTTATATAGTTGAAGTCAGAAGTTTACATACACCTTAGTCAAATACATTTAAACTCAGTTTCACAATTCCTGACATTTAATTCTAGTAAAAAAAATCCATCTTAGGTCAGTTAGGATCACCACTTTATTTTAAGAATGTGGAGTGTAGAGAGAATTTTTTATTTCAGCTTTTATTTCTTTCATCACATTCCCAGTGGGTCAGAAGTTTACATAAACTCAATTAGTATTTGGTAGCATTGCCTTTAAATTGTTTAACTTGGGTCAAATGTTTCAGGTAGCCTTCCACAAGCTTCCCACAATAAGTTGGATGAATTTTGGCCCATTCCTCCTGACAGAGCTGGTGTAACTGAGTCAGGTTTGTAGGCCTCCTTGCTCGCAAACGCTTTTTCAGTTCTGCCCACAAATTTTATATAGGATTGAGGTCAGGGCTTTGTGATGGCCACTCCAATACCGTAACTTTGTTGTCCTTAAGCCATTTTGCCACAACTTTGGAAGTATGCTTGGGGTCATTGTCCATTTGGAAGACCCATTTGGAAGATCCATTTGACATGTTGCTTCAATATATATATATATGCCATTTAGCAGACTTTAGTCAGTCATGTGTGCATACATTCTGACTGATGCCTTGACATGTTGAGCTTCAATATAACCACATAATTTTCCTCCTCATGAAGCCATCTATTTTGTGGAGTGCACCAGTCCCTCCTGCAGCAAAGCGCCCCCACAACATGATGCTGCCACCCCCGCTCTCCACGGTTGGGATGGCGTTCTTCGGCTTGCAAGTCTCACCCTTTTCCCTCCAAACATAACGATGGTCATTATGGCCAAACAGTTCTATTTTTGTTTCATCAGACCAGAGGACAGTTCTCCAAAAAGTACAATCTTTGTCCCCATGTACAGTTGCAAACCGTAGTCCGGCTATTTTATGGCGGTTTTGGAGCAGTGGCTTCTTCCTTGCTGAGCGGCCTTTCAGGTTATGTCGATACAGGACTCGTTTTACTGTGGATATAGATACTTTCGTACCTGTTGCCTCCAGTATCTTCACAAGGTCCTTTGCTGTTGTTCTGGTATTGATTTGCACTTTTCTCACCAAAGTAAGTTAATCTCTAGGAGACAGAACACATCTCCTTCATGAGCGGTATGACAGCTGCGTGGTCCCGTGGTGTTTATACTTAATGTACTACTGTTTGTACAGTTGAACGTGGTACCTTCAGGCATTTGAACAAGACTTGTGGAGGTCTACAATTTTTTTCTAAGGTCTTGGCTGATTTCTTTTGATTTTCCCATGATGTCAAGCAAAGAGGCACTGAGTTTGAAGGTAGGCCTTGAAATACATCCACAGGTACACCTCCAATTGACTCAAATTATGTCAATTAGCCTATCAGAAGCTTCTAAAGCCATTACATTTTTGGGAATTTTCCAAGCTGTTTAAAAGGCACAGTCAACTTAGTGTATATAAACTTCTGACTCACTGGAATTGTGATACAGTGATATGTAAGTGAAATCTGTTTACAATTGTTGGAAAAATGACTTGTGTCATTGTTAGATGTCCTAACCGACTGGTCAAAACTATAGTTTGTTAACAAGAAATTTGTGGAGTGGTTGAAAAAACGAGTTTTAAATGACTCCAACCTAAGTGTATGTAAACTTCTGACTTCAACTGTATGTGTAATGATATAGCATTAGCAGAGACTAGGTTTAAACTGTATGTGTAATGATATAGCATTAGCAGAGACTAGGTTTAAACTGTATGTGTAATGATATAGCATTAGCAGAGACTAGGTTTAAACTGTATGTGTAATGATATAGCATTAGCAGAGACTAGGTTTAAACTGTATGTGTAATGATATAGCATTAGCAGAGACTAGGTTTAAACTGTATGTGTAATGATATAGCATTAGCAGAGACTAGGTTTAAACTGTATGTGTAATGATATAGCATTAGCAGAGACTAGGTTTAAACTGTATGTGTAATGATATAGCATTAGCAGAGACTAGGTTTAAACTGTATGTGTAATGATATAGCATTAGCAGAGACTAGGTTTAAACTGTATGTGTAATGATATAGCATTAGCAGAGACTAGGTTTAAACTGTATGTGTAATGATATAGCATTAGCAGAGACTAGGTTTAAACTGTATGGGTAATGATATAGCATTAGCAGAGACTAGGTTTAAACTGTATGTGTAATGATATAGCATTAGCAGAGACTAGGTTTAAACTGTATGTGTAATGATATAGCATTAGCAGAGACTAGGTTTAAACTGTATGTGTAATGATATAGCATTAGCAGCGACTAGGTTTAAACTGTATGTGTAATGATATAGCATTAGCAGCGACTAGGTTTAAACTGTATGTGTAATGATATAGCATTAGCAGAGACTAGGTTTAAACTGTATGTGTAATGATATAGCATTAGCAGAGACTAGGTTTAAACTGTATGTGTAATGATATAGCATTAGCAGAGACTAGGTTTAAACTGTATGTGTAATGATATAGCATTAGCAGAGACTAGGTTTAAACTGTATGTGTAATGATATAGCATTAGCAGAGACTAGGTTTAAACTGTATGTGTAATGATATAGCATTAGCAGAGACTAGGTTTAAACTGTATGTGTAATGATATAGCATTAGCAGAGACTAGGTTTAAACTGTATGGGTAATGATATAGCATTAGCAGAGACTAGGTTTAAACTGTATGTGTAATGATATAGCATTAGCAGAGACTAGGTTTAAACTGTATGTGTAATGATATAGCATTAGCAGAGACTAGGTTTAAACTGTATGTGTAATGATATAGCATTAGCAGAGACTAGGTTTAAACTGTATGTGTAATGATATAGCATTAGCAGCGACTAGGCTTACAACGTTCCGGTAACTATTCAAGTTTTTTCTTCCTCGCAGAAATCCCGATGTGGAGGATTCCCTGAACAAGCAGGATATTCCGGAATATTCCAAACAAGGATTTCTGAAAAAAACCTGGGGAATTTACAACAATGTCATTATGAAACAGAAAACATCATTTTCCTACTAGAAGAAGACCAAACAACTGTTTAATTTCATATACATAACAACAACAAAAAATGTTATTTAAAGTTCAGCTGGTACACAGTATTACATGGGGCATTGGTCCATTGGACATAAGGGTAGAGAGAACAAGGTGAAACTGGTCAGAAAGGAATTTACTACAGTACATCACTTTCCTGGGTCACGTTAAGTAGGCAGGCACAAAACAGAAGAAATAGTTTCCAACAAGTTGGAAAGAAATTCAGGGAGTACCTCTTTTTCAAAAGTGCTTTCTCCTGTTTTCATGGCAACTGAACCAGACTCTAGTATGTCAGAGAATGCATGCCCAATATAACCACAGAACGTAAGGAGTACCTAAATGTATTGTCTTGCTTGGTCTTTATGGTACAGAGAGTATTTATGTTCAATACTATATATATATATATCTTATATATAATAAATATTTACTGTGACAGATGAAGACTGGTTTAACTCCAAATCTCAAAACTGGGTGGCTCGAGCTCTGAATGCTGATTGGCTGACAGCCGTGGTATATCAGACTGTATATTGGGCATATTATATTGGGCATATACCACACCTCCTCTGGCCTTATGACTTAAATATACATCTGACAATCACACATCTCATGATGCGTGATTATAACCAACGCAAGATACACACACATAGAAAAAATAATACTGATTAGAGTCCAAATAGTACTACTATCTACTACTGCAGTAAATGAAAGACCAAAAGTAAACCAGGCTAACAAACAGAGCGGTATATTTGAGCAATAAGGCCAAGGGGGGCAATATATGGCCAATATACCACGGCGAAGGGCTGTTCTTATGTACGCAACGCAATTTGGAGCGCCGGTATACAGCCCTTAGCCGTGGTATATTGGCCATATATCACAAAACCCCTGAGGTGCCTTATTGCTATTAAAAAACTGGTTACCAACGTAATTAGAGCAGTAAAAATACATGTTTTGTTAAACCTGTGGTATATGGTCTGATATACCACGGCTTTCAGCCAATCAGCATTCAGGGCTTGAAGCACCCAGTTTATAAAAATATATAGGGTACCAAATCAAATCCCTAGCGTCTACCCATAATCCCTAGCATCTACCCATAATCCCTAGCGTCTACCCATAATCCCTAGCGTCTACCCGTAATCCCCTACCCATAATCCCTAGCGTCTACCCATAATCCCTAGCGTCTACCCATAGACTCTTCCTGGCGACCCCATGTATATCTACAATATGATAGAATCTCAACCAAAGCTCTGACCCTATTCAGTCCTTTCAGATCTATAAGGGGGAGGGAGTCAACTAGGGAACAAGGACAGAGGCAAGGGATCGGTTTGGAATGGAACCAAAGGCAACTCTTCTATGGCCCAAACCCAAATCGACCCCTAGACCCTGTGTCCTGGTGGAGATCTGAGAGGACTTGACAGGTGCACACAATATAGTATAGTTCCATCATCGGGCCTAGCGGTTGATTTGGGATTGGGCCAAAGACTCAAAAGGCTGTGCCTCTTGGTCGCCCTCTGGTGGTCGATCAGAAGCCAAAGAAGTCGTTCCCATTGGTGGTATTATTGTTTGATGTGTTCTTATTGGTCCTGTTCTTGTTGGGTGTGTTCCCATTGGCCCAGTCAGGTTCTATCAGCCAATCCTGGGGGGTCACCCCAATGTCCAAGACCTGGGGGTTAGTACGGGATACCGCCAGTCTGGAGGGGGGAGAGATGGGAAGGGAGAAGAGCAGGGTTATCGATTGGAGCAAGGGATGGGGAGAGGGGGGGACAGAGAGAAGAGAGAGGGGTGAGGAGAGATAGAGAAGAGAGAGGAAGAAGAGAGAGAAGAGAAGAGAGAGAGAGGGGTGGGGAGAGGGGGAGATAGAGAGAGAGAGAGGAAGAAGAGAGAGAAGAGAAGAGAAGAGAAGAGAAGAGAAGAGAAAGAAGAAAGAGGGTGGGGAGAGAGGGGAGAGAGAGAGAAGAGAGGGGTGGGGAGAGGGGGAGAAGAGAAGAGAAGAGAGAGAAGAGTGAGGGGTGGGGAGAGGGGGGGGAGATAGGAAGAAGAAGAGAGAGAAGAGAAGAGAAGAGAAGAGAAGAGAAGAGAAGAAGAGTGAGGGGTGGGGAGAGGGGGGAGATAGAGAAGAGAAGAGAGAGAAGAGAGAGGGGTGGGGAGGGGGAGGAGAGAGAAGAGAGAGGAAGAAGAGAGAAGAGAAGAGAGAGGGGTGGGGAGAGGGGGGGGAGATAGAGAAGAGAGAGGGGAGACTGAAATTGAAAGAATCTGAGGTGGGGTTAGAGAGGGAGAAAACATTTCTTTGAGAACTACAACATTAAGAGGCAATGTGTGAAGAAAACACACATTGAGGGATGGATTGCAGATGATTCAATGACTTTGATATCAATTGATTTGACATCATTAGCTTATGTTATTAGCATTTTGCTATGATTTTTGGTATCTTGTCGGTTATTCAGTGTTTTTTCCAACAATAAAACATTATTTAGCGGGTATTTAGGTAGAAAGGACTGTGTGTATTCAGTCTGCCTTCATGTCAGTCTTTTTTGTTGTTGTGTGTCAGTCAACGCAATTGTAACGTTTTTTGGGGCACTTCAGAAACAATAACACAAAGCTACAACCTCCAGAGAGAGTTGTACAGAGAGTCTGTAGTCTGTTACTCTCCCCTGAACTAAGGGTTAATGTCCAGTAGTTTGTATCCTACTGAAAGAGAGAGTCTGTAGTCTGTTACTCTCCCCTGAACTAAAGGTTAATGTCCAGTAGTTTGTATCCTACTGAAAGGGAGAGTCTGTAGTCTGTTACTCTCCCCTGAACTAAAGGTTAATGTCCAGTAGTTTGTATCCTACTGAAAGAGAGAGTCTGTAGTCTGTTACTCTCCCTGAACTAAAGGTTAATGTCCAGTAGTTTGTATCCTACTGAAAGAGAGAGTCTGTAGTCTGTTACTCTCCCTGAACTAAAGGTTAATGTCCAGTAGTTTGTATCCTACTGAAAGGGAGAGTCTGTAGTCTGTTACTCTCCCCTGAACTAAAGGTTAATGTCCAGTAGTTTGTATCCTACTGAAAGAGAGAGTCTGTAGTCTGTTACTCTCCCCTGAACTAAAGGTTTATGTCCAGTAGTTTGTATCCTACTGAAAGAGAGAGTCTGTAGTCTGTTACTCTCCCCTGAACTAAAGGTTAATGTCCAGTAGTTTGTATCCTACTGAAAGGGAGAGTCTGTAGTCTGTTACTCTCCCCTGAACTAAAGGTTTATGTCCAGTAGTTTGTATCCTACTGAAAGGGAGAGTCTGTAGTCTGTTACTCTCCCTGAACTAAAGGTTAATGTCCAGTAGTTTTTGTATCCTACTGAAAGAGAGAGTCTGTAGTCTGTTACTCTCCCCTGAACTAAAGGTTTATGTCCAGTAGTTTGTATCCTACTGAAAGAGAGAGTCTGTAGTCTGTTACTCTCCCCTGAACTAAAGGTTAATGTCCAGTAGTTTGTATCCTACTGAAAAGAGAGTCTGTAGTCTGTTACTCTCCCCTGAACTAAAGGTTAATGTCCAGTAGTTTGTATCCTACTGAAAGAGAGAGTCTGTAGTCTGTTACTCTCCCCTGAACTAAAGGTTAATGTCCAGTAGTTTGTATCCTACTGAAAGAGAGAGTCTGTAGTCTGTTACTCTCCCCTGAACTAAAGGTTAATGTCCAGTAGTTTGTATCCTACTGAAAGAGAGAGTCTGTAGTCTGTTACTCTCCCTGAACTAAAGGTTAATGTCCAGTAGTTTGTATCCTACTGAAAGGGAGAGTCTGTAGTCTGTTACTCTCCCCTGAACTAAAGGTTAATGTCCAGTAGTTTGTATCCTACTGAAAGAGAGAGTCTGTAGTCTGTTACTCTCCCTGAACTAAAGGTTAATGTCCAGTAGTTTGTATCCTACTGAAAGGAGAGTCTGTAGTCTGTTACTCTCCCCTGAACTAAAGGTTTATGTCCAGTAGTTTGTATCCTACTGAAAGAGAGAGTCTGTAGTCTGTTACTCTCCCCTGAACTAAGGGTTAATGTCCAGTAGTTTGTATCCTACTGAAAGAGAGAGTCTGTAGTCTGTTACTCTCCCCTGAACTAAAGGTTAATGTCCAGTAGTTTGTATCCTACTGAAAGGGAGAGTCTGTAGTCTGTTACTCTCCCCTGAACTAAAGGTTAATGTCCAGTAGTTTGTATCCTACTGAAAGAGAGAGTCTGTAGTCTGTTACTCTCCCCTGAACTAAAGGTTAATGTCCAGTAGTTTGTATCCTACTGAAAGAGAGAGTCTGTAGTCTGTTACTCTCCCCTGAACTAAAGGTTAATGTCCAGTAGTTTGTATCCTACTGAAAGAGAGAGTCTGTAGTCTGTTACTCTCCCCTGAACTAAAGGTTAATGTCCAGTAGTTTGTATCCTACTGAAAGGAGAGTCTGTAGTCTGTTACTCTCCCCTGAACTAAGGGTTAATGTCCAGTAGTTTGTATCCTACTGAAAGAGAGAGTCTGTAGTCTGTTACTCTCCCCTGAACTAAAGGTTTATGTCCAGTAGTTTGTATCCTACTGTTAATGTCCAAAGAGAGAGAGTCTGTAGTCTGTTACTCTCCCCTGAACTAAAGGTTAATGTCCAGTAGTTTGTATCCTACTGAAAGAGAGAGTCTGTAGTCTGTTACTCTCCCCTGAACTAAAGGTTAATGTCCAGTAGTTTGTATCCTACTGAAAGAGAGAGTCTGTAGTCTGTTACTCTCCCCTGAACTAAAGGTTTATGTCCAGTAGTTTGTATCCTACTGAAAGAGAGAGTCTGTAGTCTGTTACTCTCCCCTGAACTAAAGGTTAATGTCCAGTAGTTTGTATCCTACTGAAAGAGAGAGTCTGTAGTCTGTTACTCTCCCCTGAACTAAAGGTTAATGTCCAGTAGTTTGTATCCTACTGAAAGAGAGAGTCTGTAGTCTGTTACTCTCCCCTGAACTAAAGGTTAATGTCCAGTAGTTTGTATCCTACTGAAAGGGAGAGTCTGTAGTCTGTTACTCTCCCCTGAACTAAGGGTTAATGTCCAGTAGTTTGTATCCTACTGAAAGAGAGAGTCTGTAGTCTGTTACTCTCCCCTGAACTAAAGGTTTATGTCCAGTAGTTTGTATCCTACTGAAAGGGAGAGTCTGTAGTCTGTTACTCTCCCCTGAACTAAGGGTTAATGTCCAGTAGTTTGTATCCTACTGAAAGAGAGAGTCTGAGAGTCTGTTACTCTCCCCTGAACTAAAGGTTAATGTCCAGTAGTTTGTATCCTACTGAAAGAGAGAGTCTGTAGTCTGTTACTCTCCCCTGAACTAAGGGTTTATGTCCAGTAGTTTGTATCCTACTGAAAGAGAGAGTCTGTAGTCTGTTACTCTCCCCTGAACTAAAGGTTTATGTCCAGTAGTTTGTATCCTACTGAAAGAGAGAGTCTGTAGTCTGTTACTCTCCCCTGAACTAAAGGTTAATGTCCAGTAGTTTGTATCCTACTGAAAGGGAGAGTCTGTAGTCTGTTACTCTCCCCTGAACTAAAGGTTAATGTCCAGTAGTTTGTATCCTACTGAAAAGAGAGAGTCTGTAGTCTGTTACTCTCCCTGAACTAAAGGTTAATGTCCAGTAGTTTGTATCCTACTGAAAGAGAGAGTCTGTAGTCTGTTACTCTCCCCTGAACTAAAGGTTAATGTCCAGTAGTTTGTATCCTACTGAAAGAGAGAGTCTGTAGTCTGTTACTCTCCCTGAACTAAAGGTTAATGTCCAGTAGTTTGTATCCTACTGAAAGGGAGAGTCTGTAGTCTGTTACTCTCCCTGAACTAAAGGTTAATGTCCAGTAGTTTGTATCCTACTGAAAGGGAGAGTCTGTAGTCTGTTACTCTCCCCTGAACTAAAGGTTAATGTCCAGTAGTTTGTATCCTACTGAAAGGGAGAGTCTGTAGTCTGTTACTCTCCCTGAACTAAAGGTTAATGTCCAGTAGTTTGTATCCTACTGAAAGGGAGAGTCTGTAGTCTGTTACTCTCCCCTGAACTAAAGGTTAATGTCCAGTAGTTTGTATCCTACTGAAAGAGAGAGTCTGTAGTCTGTTACTCTCCCCTGAACTAAAGGTTAATGTCCAGTAGTTTGTATCCTACTGAAAAGGGAGAGTCTGTTCTGTTAGTCTGTTACTCTGAACCCTGAACTAAGAGGTTAATGTCCAGTAGTTTGTATCCTACTGAAAGAGAGAGTCTGTAGTCTGTTACTCTCCCCTGAACTAAAGGTTAATGTCCAGTAGTTTGTATCCTACTGAAAGAGAGAGTCTGTAGTCTGTTACTCTCCCCTGAACTAAGGGTTAATGTCCAGTAGTTTGTATCCTACTGAAAGAGAGAGTCTGTAGTCTGTTACTCTCCCCTGAACTAAAGGTTAATGTCCAGTAGTTTGTATCCTACTGAAAGAGAGAGTCTGAGAGTCTGTTACTCTCCCCTGAACTAAAGGTTAATGTCCAGTAGTTTGTATCCTACTGAAAGAGAGAGTCTGTAGTCTGTTACTCTCCCCTGAACTAAGGGTTTATGTCCAGTAGTTTGTATCCTACTGAAAGAGAGAGTCTGTAGTCTGTTACTCTCCCCTGAACTAAAGGTTTATGTCCAGTAGTTTGTATCCTACTGAAAGGGAGAGTCTGTAGTCTGTTACTCTCCCCTGAACTAAAGGTTTATGTCCAGTAGTTTGTATCCTACTGAAAGAGAGAGTCTGTAGTCTGTTACTCTTCCCTGAACTAAAGGTTAATGTCCAGTAGTTTGTATCCTACTGAAAGAGAGAGTCTGTAGTCTGTTACTCTCCCCTGAACTAAAGGTTAATGTCCAGTAGTTTGTATCCTGAACTAAAGGTTTATGTCCAGTACTGAAAGGGAGAGTCTGTAGTCTGTTACTCTCCCCTGAACTAAAGGTTAATGTCCAGTAGTTTGTATCCTACTGAAAGAGAGAGTCTGTAGTCTGTTACTCTCCCCTGAACTAAAGGTTAATGTCCAGTAGTTTGTATCCTACTGAAAGAGAGAGTCTGTAGTCTGTTACTCTCCCCTGAACTAAAGGTTAATGTCCAGTAGTTTGTATCCTACTGAAAGAGAGAGTCTGTAGTCTGTTACTCTCCCTGAACTAAAGGTTAATGTCCAGTAGTTTGTATCCTACTGAAAGAGAGAGTCTGTAGTCTGTTACTCTCCCTGAACTAAGGGTTTATGTCCAGTAGTTTGTATCCTACTGAAAGAGAGAGTCTGTAGTCTGTTACTCTCCCTGAACTAAAGGTTAATGTCCAGTAGTTTGTATCCTACTGAAAGAGAGAGTCTGTAGTCTGTTACTCTCCCCTGAACTAAAGGTTTATGTCCAGTAGTTTGTATCCTACTGAAAGAGGTCTGAGTCTGTGAACTAAGAGTCTGAGAGTCTGTAGTCTGTTACTCTCCCTGAACTAAAGGTTTATGTCCAGTAGTTTGTATCCTACTGAAAGAGAGAGTCTGTAGTCTGTTACTCTCCCCTGAACTAAAGGTTAATGTCCAGTAGTTTGTATCCTACTGAAAGAGAGAGTCTGTAGTCTGTTACTCTCCCTGAACTAAAGGTTAATGTCCAGTAGTTTGTATCCTACTGAAAGAGAGAGTCTGTAGTCTGTTACTCTCCCCTGAACTAAAGGTTAATGTCCAGTAGTTTGTATCCTACTGAAAGAGAGAGTCTGTAGTCTGTTACTCTCCCTGAACTAAAGGTTTATGTCCAGTAGTTTGTATCCTACTGAAAGGAGAGTCTGTAGTCTGTTACTCTCCCCTGAACTAAAGGTTAATGTCCAGTAGTTTGTATCCTACTGAAAGGGAGAGTCTGTAGTCTGTTACTCTCCCTGAACTAAAGGTTAATGTCCAGTAGTTTGTATCCTACTGAAAGAAAGGGAGAGTCTGTAGTCTGTTACTCTCCCCTGAACTAAAGGTTAATGTCCAGTAGTTTGTATCCTACTGAAAGGGAGAGTCTGTAGTCTGTTACTCTCCCCTGAACTAAAGGTTTATGTCCAGTAGTTTGTATCCTACTGAAAGAGAGAGTCTGTAGTCTGTTACTCTCCCCTGAACTAAAGGTTAATGTCCAGTAGTTTGTATCCTACTGAAAGGGAGAGTCTGTAGTCTGTTACTCTCCCCTGAACTAAAGGTTTATGTCCAGTAGTTTGTATCCTACTGAAAGGGAGAGTCTGTAGTCTGTTACTCTCCCCTGAACTAAAGGTTAATGTCCAGTAGTTTGTATCCTACTGAAAGAGAGAGTCTGTAGTCTGTTACTCTCCCCTGAACTAAAGGTTAATGTCCAGTAGTTTGTATCCTACTGAAAGAGAGAGTCTGTAGTCTGTTACTCTCCCCTGAACTAAAGGTTTATGTCCAGTAGTTTGTATCCTACTGAAAGGGAGAGTCTGTAGTCTGTTACTCTCCCCTGAACTAAAGGTTTATGTCCAGTAGTTTGTATCCTACTGAAAGGGAGAGTCTGTAGTCTGTTACTCTCCCCTGAACTAAAGGTTAATGTCCAGTAGTTTGTATCCTACTGAAAGAGAGAGTCTGTAGTCTGTTACTCTCCCCTGAACTAAAGGTTAATGTCCAGTAGTTTGTATCCTACTGAAAGGAGAGTCTGTAGTCTGTTACTCTCCCCTGAACTAAAGGTTAATGTCCAGTAGTTTGTATCCTACTGAAAGGGAGAGTCTGTAGTCTGTTACTCTCCCTGAACTAAAGGTTAATGTCCAGTAGTTTGTATCCTACTGAAAGGGAGAGTCTGTAGTCTGTTACTCTCCCCTGAACTAAAGGTTAATGTCCAGTAGTTTGTATCCTACTGAAAGGGAGAGTCTGTAGTCTGTTACTCTCCCTGAACTAAAGGTTAATGTCCAGTAGTTTGTATCCTACTGAAAGAGAGAGTCTGTAGTCTGTTACTCTCCCCTGAACTAAGGTTAATGTCCAGTAGTTTGTATCCTACTGAAAGAGAGAGTCTGTAGTCTGTTACTCTCCCCTGAACTAAAGGTTTATGTCCAGTAGTTTGTATCCTACTGAAAGAGAGAGTCTGTAGTCTGTTACTCTCCCCTGAACTAAAGGTTAATGTCCAGTAGTTTGTATCCTACTGAAAGGGAGAGTCTGTAGTCTGTTACTCTCCCCTGAACTAAGGGTTAATGTCCAGTAGTTTGTATCCTACTGAAAGGGAGAGTCTGTAGTCTGTTACTCTCCCCTGAACTAAAGGTTTATGTCCAGTAGTTTGTATCCTACTGAAAGGGAGAGTCTGTAGTCTGTTACTCTCCCCTGAACTAAGGGTTAATGTCCAGTAGTTTGTATCCTACTGAAAGAGAGAGTCTGTAGTCTGTTACTCTCCCTGAACTAAAGGTTAATGTCCAGTAGTTTGTATCCTACTGAAAGGAGAGTCTGTAGTCTGTTACTCTCCCCTGAACTAAAGGTTAATGTCCAGTAGTTTGTATCCTACTGAAAGTAGTTTGGAGAGTCTGTAGTCTGTTACTCTCCCCTGAACTAAAGGTTAATGTCCAGTAGTTTGTATCCTACTGAAAGGGAGAGTCTGTAGTCTGTTACTCTCCCTGAACTAAAGGTTAATGTCCAGTAGTTTGTATCCTACTGAAAGAGAGAGTCTGTAGTCTGTTACTCTCCCCTGAACTAAAGGTTAATGTCCAGTAGTTTGTATCCTACTGAAAGGGAGAGTCTGTAGTCTGTTACTCTCCCCTGAACTAAAGGTTAATGTCCAGTAGTTTGTATCCTACTGAAAGGGAGAGTCTGTAGTCTGTTACTCTCCCCTGAACTAAGGGTTAATGTCCAGTAGTTTGTATCCTAACTGAGGAATGCATAAACCCACAGGGCTGTGTGAATTAAATCACAATTACAACACTGATGCATTCTGGGTAATAAACTGAGTGATTCTAAACCCCGTCTAACCCCTGACGTGCTCCACCATAGCGGACCAGCGGAACTTGAATGATCCCAGTCAGATGTGAACTGATGCTGTACGTACGAACAACAGTGGGTCCTACACATGTATATACATGGAGCACATGAGATATTGGGTCTGATGGGAGTTGAGACACACAGGAAGTTACTGAACATCAACACAGTCACAAAACATGAATGGAAGGGGTCAGAACATACACAGAAGGCTGGTACTGGTTGCACAAGGAGTGTTTATGGTTGGGTCAGTAGACTGGATTATGATTGTGTTGGTTAAGGGCACGGTTTACCTGGAGACGACTCATAGGTATTCAGCCTGGGGCTGGAGAGACAACAAACGGGGCAGGATTAAGGAGGGGCGGTGGAGCTTCTCTCTCTCTCTCTCTCGCGCTCTCTCGCGCGCTCTCTCTCGCGCTCTCTCGCGCGCTCTCTCTCGCGCTCTCTCGCGCGCTCTCTCTCGCTCTCTCGCGCGCGCTCTCTCTCTCGCGCTCTCTCTCGCTCTCTCTCGCGCTCTCTCTCGCGCTCTCTCTCTCTCTCTCTCTCTCGCGCTCTCTCTCTCGCGCTCTCTCTCTCGCGCTCTCTCTCTCGCGCTCTCTCTCTCGCGCTCTCTCTCTCTCGCTCTCTCTCTCGCTCTCTCTCGCTCTCTCTCTCGCTCTCTCTCGCGCTCTCTCTCGCTCTCTCGCTCTCTCTCGCTCTCTCTCGCTCTCGCTCTCTCGCGCTCTCTCGCTCTCTCTCTCTCGCGCTCTCTCGCTCTCTCTCTCTCTCGCTCTCTCTCGCTCTCTCTCTCGCTCTCTCTCTCGCTCTCTCTCTCGCTCTCTCTCTCTCTCTCTCTCTCTCTCTCTCTCTCTCGCTCTTCCTTCCTTCCTTCCTTCCTTCCTTCCTTCCTTCCTTCCTTCCTTCCTTCCTTCCTTCACTCATACACTCATACACTCCATTTTCTGTCTGTTTTTGACTCTCAAGGTTGGATTCGATTCAGAATTTTGGAATCCACTCCCATTCAACTCATTAGTTTAAATTCAAAATCGGCCACATCCCACAGGATGTAGAATTTGAGTGACATGAAGTAGAATTGAATTCAGTGCACTTTACAGAACTTTCACTCGGCCATAGAACATGAGTTTCATTGAATCTGACCGATCACACTTCCAGATACCAAAGAATATATCGCTTTTCTCTGGAAACAATGTTCATATATTATTTTAACATTAGTGCTTAGAATAGTTTCCACCAAACATTTCATTTGTTTGGCTTCTTTATTGAACAATATGAAAATGATTAATTAAATAACTTAAGAATATAACAATATTTTTAATTTATATTTGTATAGACTACACCCAATATAGAATAGAAGAGGCATTTGAATTGAATTGAATTCCATTTCATTTAATTCAAATTGTAATTTCAATTATTTATCCTGTTTACTACTCAATTCAAATTCAAGAATTGGAATTTATGAGGTATTTCCAACCCTGTTCTCTCTACCTCTCTGACCATTTCTCTATTCTAACCTGTACGTCTGTGGCTCATTCCCTAGATGGAGCTACAGAGCCACAATCACCAAAAGCTGCAATCAAGTTCAGAGAAATCTGATCTGAGCAAATCAAATGAGTTGATTTCTGTGGTCAAGCAGCAACAAGAAGATCCAGACTAGTGGGGGCTTATCGACAACAGATACATTCAGGACGAGTGTCTTACCTAGAAAAAGCCTCATCCAAGTCTTCCTCAATTTCCTGCAAGAAAGAGAGGAAGGAGAGCGAGAGCGCAAAAGAGAAAGAAAGATAAAGAAAGATTTGTTTTTGTAGCTAAAATATTTCCTCCCATTTCATTCTAAGTGTAGAGATAAACGGTTGATGGATAATTTGAGACGTACCCAGACAGTGTTGTTGTTATCGGGAGCAGTGTGGTTGTCCACCTTGAACTCCTCGTTGCCATTGGTTTCCAGAACCACGGCAACATGAGTCAGTTCCTCCAGGTCCAGTAGGTTACCAGTGGCAACATCTATGGAGATGATCAATCAGCCAATCAATCAGTCAAGTCAGTAAAGTGTTGAGTATTTCCAGTTTGATGCCAACTGCTTACAGAAACCCAGGTCTAAATGGATCCAATCAAGGCCACAGTAAGAAAACACAAAGGAACAAACCTAAATGCCTGAGGATCCAATCAAGGCCACAGTAAGAAAACACAAAGGAACAAACCTAAATGCCTGAGGATCCAATCAAGGCCACAGTAAGAAAACACAAAGGAACAAACCTAAATGCCTGAGGATCCAATCAAGGCCACAGTAAGAAAACACAAAGGAACAAACCTAAATGCCTGAGGATCCAATCAAGGCCACAGTAAGAAAACACAAAGGAACGAACCTAAATGCCTGAGGATCCAATCAAGGCCACAGTAAGAAAACACAAAGGAACGAACCTAAATGCCTGAGGATCCAATCAAGGCCACAGTAAGAAAACACAAAGGAACAAACCTAAATGCCTGAGGATCCAATCAAGGCCACAGTAAGAAAACACAAAGGAACGAACCTAAATGCCTGAGGATCCAATCAAGGCCACAGTAAGAAAACACAAAGGAACAAACCTAAATGCCTGAGGATCCAATCAAGGCCACAGTAAGAAAACACAAAGGAGCAAACCTAAATGCCTGAGGATCCAATCAAGGCCGCAGTAAGAAAACACAAAGGAACGAACCTAAATGCCTGAGGATCCAATCAAGGCCGCAGTAAGAAAACACAAAGGAACGAACCTAAATGCCTGAGGATCCAATCAAGGCCACAGTAAGAAAACACAGAGGAACAAACCTAAATGCCTGAGGATCCAATCAAGGCCACAGTAAGAAAACACAAAGGAACAAACCTAAATGCCTGAGGATCCAATCAAGGCCACAGTAAGAAAACACAAAGGAACAAACCTAAATGCCTGAGGATCCAATCAAGGCCACAGTAAGAAAACACAAAGGAACGAACCTAAATGCCTGAGGATCCAATCAAGGCCACAGTAAGAAAACACAAAGGAACAAACCTAAATGCCTGAGGATCCAATCAAGGCCACAGTAAGAAAACACAAAGGAACGAACCTAAATGCCTGAGGATCCAATCAAGGCCACAGTAAGAAAACACAAAGGAACAAACCTAAATGCCTGAGGATCCAATCAAGGCCACAGTAAGAAAACACAAAGGAACGAACCTAAATGCCTGAGGATCCAATCAAGGCCACAGTAAGAAAACACAAAGGAACAAACCTAAATGCCTGAGGATCCAATCAAGGCCACAGTAAGAAAACACAAAGGAACAAACCTAAATGCCTGAGGATCCAAAAGGCCACAGTAAGAAAACACAAAGGAACGAACCTAAATGCCTGAGGATCCAATCAAGGCCACAGTAAGAAAACACAAAGGAACGAACCTAAATGCCTGAGGATCCAATCAAGGCCACAGTAAGAAAACACAAAGGAACGAACCTAAATGCCTGAGGATCCAATCAAGGCCACAGTAAGAAAACACAAAGGAACAAACCTAAATGCCTGAGGATCCAATCAAGGCCACAGTAAGAAAACACAAAGGAACGAACCTAAATGCCTGAGGATCCAATCAAGGCCACAGTAAGAAAACACAAAGGAACAAACCTAAATGCCTGAGGATCCAATCAAGGCCACAGTAAGAAAACACAAAGGAACAAACCTAAATGCCTGAGGATCCAATCAAGGCCGCAGTAAGAAAACACAAAGGAACGAACCTAAATGCCTGAGGATCCAATCAAGGCCGCAGTAAGAAAACACAAAGGAACGAACCTAAATGCCTGAGGATCCAATCAAGGCCACAGTAAGAAAACACAGAGGAACAAACCTAAATGCCTGAGGATCCAATCAAGGCCACAGTAAGAAAACACAAAGGAACAAACCTAAATGCCTGAGGATCCAATCAAGGCCACAGTAAGAAAACACAAAGGAACAAACCTAAATGCCTGAGGATCCAATCAAGGCCACAGTAAGAAAACACAAAGGAACAAACCTAAATGCCTGAGGATCCAATCAAGGCCACAGTAAGAAAACACAAAGGAACAAACCTAAATGCCTGAGGATCCAATCAAGGCCACAGTAAGAAAACACAAAGGAACGAACCTAAATGCCTGAGGATCCAATCAAGGCCACAGTAAGAAAACACAAAGGAACGAACCTAAATGCCTGAGGATCCAATAAAGGCCACAGTAAGAAAACACAAAGGAACAAACCTAAATGCCTGAGGATCCAATCAAGGCCACAGTAAGAAAACACAAAGGAACGAACCTAAATGCCTGAGGATCCAATCAAGGCCACAGTAAGAAAACACAAAGGAACAAACCTAAATGCCTGAGGATCCAATCAAGGCCACAGTAAGAAAACACAAAGGAACGAACCTAAATGCCTGAGGATCCAATCAAGGCCACAGTAAGAAAACACAAAGGAACGAACCTAAATGCCTGAGGATCCAATCAAGGCCACAGTAAGAAAACACAAAGGAACAAACCTAAATGCCTGAGGATCCAATCAAGGCCACAGTAAGAAAACACAAAGGAATTAACCTAAATGCCTGAGGATCCAATCAAGGCCACAGTAAGAAAACACAAAGGAACAAACCTAAATGCCTGAGGATCCAATCAAGGCCACAGTAAGAAAACACAAAGGAACGAACCTAAATGCCTGAGGATCCAATCAAGGCCACAGTAAGAAAACACAAAGGAACGAACCTAAATGCCTGAGGATCCAATCAAGGCCACAGTAAGAAAACACAAAGGAACAAACCTAAATGCCTGAGGATCCAATCAAGGCCACAGTAAGAAAACAAAACCTAAATGCCTGAGGATCCAATCAAGGCCACAGTAAGAAAACACAAAGGAACGAACCTAAATGCCTGAGGATCCAATCAAGGCCACAGTAAGAAAACACAAAGGAACGAACCTAAATGCCTGAGGATCCAATCACAGTAAGAAAACACAAAGGAACAAACCTAAAGAATCAAGGCCACAGTAAGAAAACACAAAGGAACAAACCTAAATGCCTGAGGATCCAATCAAGGCCACAAAGGAACAAACCTAAATGCCTGAGGATCCAATCAAGGCCACAGTAAGAAAACACAAAGGAACGAACCTAAATGCCTGAGGATCCAATCAAGGCCACAGTAAGAAAACACAAAGGAACAAACCTAAATGCCTGAGGATCCAATCAAGGCCGCAGTAAGAAAACACAAAGGAACGAACCTAAATGCCTGAGGATCCAATCAAGGCCGCAGTAAGAAAACACAAAGGAACGAACCTAAATGCCTGAGGATCCAATCAAGGCCACAGTAAGAAAACACAGAGGAACAAACCTAAATGCCTGAGGATCCAATCAAGGCCACAGTAAGAAAACACAAAGGAACAAACCTAAATGCCTGAGGATCCAATCAAGGCCACAGTAAGAAAACACAAAGGAACAAACCTAAATGCCTGAGGATCCAATCAAGGCCACAGTAAGAAAACACAAAGGAACGAACCTAAATGCCTGAGGATCCAATCAAGGCCACAGTAAGAAAACACAAAGGAACAAACCTAAATGCCTGAGGATCCAATCAAGGCCACAGTAAGAAAACACAAAGGAACGAACCTAAATGCCTGAGGATCCAATCAAGGCCACAGTAAGAAAACACAAAGGAACAAACCTAAATGCCTGAGGATCCAATCAAGGCCACAGTAAGAAAACACAAAGGAACGAACCTAAATGCCTGAGGATCCAATCAAGGCCACAGTAAGAAAACACAAAGGAACGAACCTAAATGCCTGAGGATCCAATCAAGGCCACAGTAAGAAAACACAAAGAACGAACCTAAATGCCTGAGGATCCAATCAAGGCCACAGTAAGAAAACACAAAGGAACGAACCTAAATGCCTGAGGATCCAATCAAGGCCACAGTAAGAAAACACAAAGGAACAAACCTAAATGCCTGAGGATCCAATCAAGGCCACAGTAAGAAAACACAAAGGAATTAACCTAAATGCCTGAGGATCCAATCAAGGCCACAGTAAGAAAACACAAAGGAACAAACCTAAATGCCTGAGGATCCAATCAAGGCCACAGTAAGAAAACACAAAGGAACGAACCTAAATGCCTGAGGATCCAATCAAGGCCACAGTAAGAAAACACAAAGGAACAAACCTAAATGCCTGAGGATCCAATCAAGGCCACAGTAAGAAAACACAAAGGAACAAACCTAAATGCCTGAGGATCCAATCAAGGCCACAGTAAGAAAACACAAAGGAACGAACCTAAATGCCTGAGGATCCAATCAAGGCCACAGTAAGAAAACACAAAGGAACAAACCTAAATGCCTGAGGATCCAATCAAGGCCACAGTAAGAAAACACAAAGGAACGAACCTAAATGCCTGAGGATCCAATCAAGGCCACAGTAAGAAAACACAAAGGAACAAACCTAAATGCCTGAGGATCCAATCAAGGCCACAGTAAGAAAACACAAAGGAACAAACCTAAATGCCTGAGGATCCAATCAAGGCCACAGTAAGTAAGAAAACACAAAGGAACAAACCTAAATGCCTGAGGATCCAATCAAGGCCACAGTAAGAAAACACAAAGGAACAAACCTAAATGCCTGAGGATCCAATCAAGGCCACAGTAAGAAAACACAAAGGAACAAACCTAAATGCCTGAGGATCCAATCCACAGTCAAAGAAAACACAAAGGAACGAACCTAAATGCCTGAGGATCCAATCAAGGCCACAGTAAGAAAACACAAAGGAACAAACCTAAATGCCTGAGGATCCAATCAAGGCCACAGTAAGAAAACACAAAGGAACAAACCTAAATGCCTGAGGATCCAATCAAGGCCACAGTAAGAAAACACAAAGGAACAAACCTAAATGCCTGAGGATCCAATCAAGGCCACAGTAAGAAAACACAAAGGAACAAACCTAAATGCCTGAGGATCCAATCAAGGCCACAGTAAGAAAACACAAAGGAACAAACCTAAATGCCTGAGGATCCAATCAAGGCCACAGTAAGAAAACACAAAGGAACAAACCTAAATGCCTGAGGATCCAATCAAGGCCACAGTAAGAAAACACAAAGGAACAAACCTAAATGCCTGAGGATCCAATCAAGGCCACAGTAAGAAAACACAAAGGAACAAACCTAAATGCCTGAGGATCCAATCAAGGCCACAGTAAGAAAACACAAAGGAACGAACCTAAATGCCTGAGGATCCAATCAAGGCCACAGTAAGAAAACACAAAGGAACAAACCTAAATGCCTGAGGATCCAATCAAGGCCACAGTAAGAAAACACAAAGGAACGAACCTAAATGCCTGAGGATCCAATCAAGGCCACAGTAAGAAAACACAAAGGAACAAACCTAAATGCCTGAGGATCCAATCAAGGCCACAGTAAGAAAACACAAAGGAACAAACCTAAATGCCTGAGGATCCAATCAAGGCCACAGTAAGAAAAAACGAACTAAATGCCTGAGGATCCAATCAAGGCCACAGTAAGAAAACACAAAGGAACAAACCTAAATGCCTGAGGATCCAATCAAGGCCACAGTAAGAAAACACAAAGGAACAAACCTAAATGCCTGAGGATCCAATCAAGGCCACAGTAAGAAAACACAAAGGAACAAACCTAAATGCCTGAGGATCCAATCAAGGCCACAGTAAGAAAACACAAAGGAACAAACCTAAATGCCTGAGGATCCAATCAAGGCCACAGTAAGAAAACACAAAGGAACAAACCTAAATGCCTGAGGATCCAATCAAGGCCACAGTAAGAAAACACAAAGGAACAAACCTAAATGCCTGAGGATCCAATCAAGGCCACAGTAAGAAAACACAAAGGAACAAACCTAAATGCCTGAGGATCCAATCAAGGCCACAGTAAGAAAACACAAAGGAACAAACCTAAATGCCTGAGGATCCAATCAAGGCCACAGTAAGAAAACACAAAGGAACAAACCTAAATGCCTGAGGATCCAATCAAGGCCACAGTAAGAAAACACAAAGGAACAAACCTAAATGCCTGAGGATCCAATCAAGGCCACAGTAAGAAAACACAAAGGAACAAACCTAAGAAAACACAAAGGAACAAACCAAATGCCTGAGGATCCAATCAAGGCCACAGTAAGAAAACACAAAGGAACGAACCTAAATGCCTGAGGATCCAATCAAGGCCACAGTAAGAAAACACAAAGGAACGAACCTAAATGCCTGAGGATCCAATCAAGGCCACAGTAAGAAAACACAAAGGAACAAACCTAAATGCCTGAGGATCCAATCAAGGCCACAGTAAGAAAACACAAAGGAATGAACCTAAATGCCTGAGGATCCAATCAAGGCCACAGTAAGAAAACACAAAGGAACGAACCTAAATGCCTGAGGATCCAATCAAGGCCACAGTAAGAAAACACAAAGGAACAAACCTAAATGCCTGAGGATCCAATCAAGGCCACAGTAAGAAAACACAAAGGAACGAACCTAAATGCCTGAGGATCCAATCAAGGCCACAGTAAGAAAACACAAAGGAACAAACCTAAATGCCTGAGGATCCAATCAAGGCCACAGTAAGAAAACACAAAGGAACGAACCTAAATGCCTGAGGATCCAATCAAGGCCACAGTAAGAAAACACAAAGGAACAAACCTAAATGCCTGAGGATCCAATCAAGGCCACAGTAAGAAAACACAAAGGAACAAACCTAAATGCCTGAGGATCCAATCAAGGCCACAGTAAGAAAACACAAAGGAACGAACCTAAATGCCTGAGGATCCAATCAAGGCCACAGTAAGAAAACACAAAGGAACAAACCTAAATGCCTGAGGATCCAATCAAGGCCACAGTAAGAAAACACAAAGGAACGAACCTAAATGCCTGAGGATCCAATCAAGGCCACAGTAAGAAAACACAAAGGAACAAACCTAAATGCCTGAGGATCCAATCAAGGCCACAGTAAGAAAACACAAAGGAACGAACCTAAATCCCTGAGGATCCAATCAAGGCCACAGTAAGAAAACACAAAGGAACGAACCTAAATGCCTGAGGATCCAATCAAGGCCACAGTAAGAAAACACAAAGGAACAAACCTAAATGCCTGAGGATCCAATCAAGGCCACAGTAAGAAAACACAAAGGAACAAACCTAAATGCCTGAGGATCCAATCAAGGCCACAGTAAGAAAATACAAAGGAACAAACCTAAATGCCTGAGGATCCAATCAAGGCCACAGTAAGAAAACACAAAGGAACAAACCTAAATGCCTGAGGATCCAATCAAGGCCACAGTAAGAAAACACAAAGGAACGAACCTAAATGCCTGAGGATCCAATCAAGGCCACAGTAAGAAAACACAAAGGAACAAACCTAAATGCCTGAGGATCCAATCAAGGCCACAGTAAGAAAACACAAAGGAACAAACCTAAATGCCTGAGGATCCAATCAAGGCCACAGTA
Source organism: Oncorhynchus keta (assembly GCF_023373465.1). Classification (NCBI taxonomy): domain Eukaryota; kingdom Metazoa; phylum Chordata; class Actinopteri; order Salmoniformes; family Salmonidae; genus Oncorhynchus; species Oncorhynchus keta. The sequence goes on along the minus strand of NC_068440.1, from coordinate 39,224,465 downwards.
AGAAAACACAAAGGAACGAACCTAAATGCCTGAGGATCCAATCAAGGCCACAGTAAGAAAACACAAAGGAACAAACCTAAATGCCTGAGGATCCAATCAAGGCCACAGTAAGAAAACACAAAGGAACAAACCTAAATGCCTGAGGATCCAATCAAGGTCACAGTAAGAAAACACAAAGGAACAAACCTAAATGCCTGAGGATCCAATCAAGCCACAGTAAGAAAACACAAAGGAACAAACCTAAATGCCTGAGGATCCAATCAAGGCCACAGTAAGAAAACACAAAGGAACGAACCTAAATGCCTGAGGATCCAATCAAGGCCACAGTAAGAAAATACAAAGGAACAAACCTAAATGCCTGAGGATCCAATCAAGGCCACAGTAAGAAAACACAAAGGAACAAACCTAAATGCCTGAGGATCCAATCAAGGCCACAGTAAGAAAACACAAAGGAACGAACCTAAATGCCTGAGGATCCAATCAAGGCCACAGTAAGAAAACACAAAGGAACAAACCTAAATGCCTGAGGATCCAATCAAGGCCACAGTAAGAAAACACAAAGGAACAAACCTAAATGCCTGAGGATCCAATCAAGGCCACAGTAAGAAAACACAAAGGAACAAACCTAAATGCCTGAGGATCCAATCAAGGCCACAGTAAGAAAACACAAAGGAACGAACCTAAATGCCTGAGGATCCAATCAAGGCCACAGTAAGAAAACACAAAGGAACGAACCTAAATGCCTGAGGATCCAATCAAGGCCACAGTAAGAAAACACAAAGGAACAAACCTAAATGCCTGAGGATCCAATCAAGGCCACAGTAAGAAAACACAAAGGAACAAACCTAAATGCCTGAGGATCCAATCAAGGCCACAGTAAGAAAACACAAAGGAACGAACCTAAATGCCTGAGGATCCAATCAAGGCCACAGTAAGAAAACACAAAGGAACAAACCTAAATGCCTGAGGATCCAATCAAGGCCACAGTAAGAAAACACAAAGGAACAAACCTAAATGCCTGAGGATCCAATCAAGGCCACAGTAAGAAAACACAAAGGAACGAACCTAAATGCCTGAGGATCCAATCAAGGCCACAGTAAGAAAACACAAAGGAACAAACCTAAATGCCTGAGGATCCAATCAAGGCCACAGTAAGAAAACACAAAGGAACGAACCTAAATGCCTGAGGATCCAATCAAGGCCACAGTAAGAAAACACAAAGGAACAAACCTAAATGCCTGAGGATCCAATCAAGGCCACAGTAAGAAAACACAAAGGAACAAACCTAAATGCCTGAGGATCCAATCAAGGCCACAGTAAGAAAACACAAAGGAACAAACCTAAATGCCTGAGGATCCAATCAAGGCCACAGTAAGAAAACACAAAGGAACAAACCTAAATGCCTGAGGATCCAATCAAGGCCACAGTAAGAAAACACAAAGGAACCAACCTAAATGCCTGAGGATCCAATCAAGGCCACAGTAAGAAAACACAAAGGAACAAACCTAAATGCCTGAGGATCCAATCAAGGCCACAGTAAGAAAACACAAAGGAACGAACCTAAATGCCTGAGGATCCAATCAAGGCCACAGTAAGAAAACACAAAGGAACAAACCTAAATGCCTGAGGATCCAATCAAGGCCACAGTAAGAAAACACAAAGGAACGAACCTAAATGCCTGAGGATCCAATCAAGGCCACGGTAAGAAAACACAAAGGAACAAACCTAAATGCCTGAGGATCCAATCAAGGCCACAGTAAGAAAACACAAAGGAACAAACCTAAATGCCTGAGGATCCAATCAAGGCCACAGTAAGAAAACACAAAGGAACAAACCTAAATGCCTGAGGATCCAATCAAGGCCACAGTAAGAAAACACAAAGGAACGAACCTAAATGCCTGAGGATCCAATCAAGGCCACAGTAAGAAAACACAAAGGAACGAACACAACCCAAAGAGAAGACAGAGGAGGAAGGGAGATGATATCATAAAGACATTTCTTCTGATAACATTATACTATAAACAAGGTATTGTGCGTCTGCATCAGATAAAGACAGTGTGTCTCTGTGGCTGGCAGCCCAATTCTGATATTTCTTCCACTAAATTAGTCTTTTGACCAATTTCATCAAACTTTTTCATATCAGATCTTTTTTTTAATATTTTTTTTATTTTTTTAAGAGCTGATCCGATTGGTCAAAATACCAAAATGGGCAGGAAAGATCTGTGTAAATGCAGCCTGTGTCTCTCGCTGTGTGTGTGTCCGCGTGTCGCCTCACTTCCTCCTTTGAGACTGGGTAGGCTGTTCGATCTTTCTGACTGGGAACTGTTGGTTGCTTCTCCAGCCGAGCTGGACTTCATCTTCTCCTCTTCCTCTACAAGACACAGTAAAAAATATATATATATAAAATAATAATACCACCGTCTACACACCCAGAAATACAAAAACAAATGTGACCTTGTGTAAATGTAAGTGTGTGTGTGTGTACGTCTCCAGGGTTGTGTGTAATGTGGGGTTGAATAGCACCTACCTTCCTTAGCAACCTGCCACAACTCAAAGGCCAGTCTAAAGGCCTGAGCCACAGTCAGAGTCACTGCCTGGGCCTTAGGGGAGGAAATAATACAATTCACAAAGTTGTTATAATGCTATAAGACCCAATGATACGACATTAACTTTCATTAGCAATCAAAGGACACTGAGAGCCAACGGCCTTGTCCCTGCCTAGGTCTTAGGGGAGAGGGGGAGCATGCATAGCCTGTTATAATGCTATAAGACCCAATGATACGACATTAACTTTCATTAGCAATCAAAGGACACTGAGAGCCAACGGCCTTGTCCCTGCCTAGGTCTTAGGGGAGAGGGGGACCATGCATAGCCTGTTATAATGAGACATAAAAACATTTATCGAAGGAATAATGCACTTTGTTTGGGGCGGCAGGGTAGCCTAGTGGTTAGAGCGTTGGACTAGTAACCGAAAGGTTGCAAGTTCGAATCCCCGAGCTGACAAGGTACAAATCTGTCTTTCTGCCCCTGAACAGGCAGTTCCTGTTCCCAGGCCGTCATTGAAAATAAGAATTTGTTCTTAACTGACTTGCCTAGTAAAATAAAGGTAAAATTTAAAAATTAAAATTCATTAGTCCACTGTCTATTAATTTCTTTTACATTTATTTTACTAGGCAAGTCAGTTAAGAACAAATTCTTATTTTCAAAGATGGCCTAGGAACAGTGGGTTAACTGGTCTAGGAACAGTGGGTTAACTGGTCTAGGAACAGTGGGTTAACTGGTCTAGGAACAGTGGGTTAACAGGTCTAGGAACAGTGGGTTAACTGGTTAACTGGTCTAGGAACAGTGGGTTTTGACTGTATGTTTTGTTTACTCCATTACAGAAACCCAGGTCTAAATGGATCCAATCAAGGCCACAGTAAGAAAACACAAAGGAACAAACCTAAATGCCTGAGGATGTGTTGTATGGGTCGAATTTGCTATGCTTAATCTTGGCCAGGTCGCAGTTGTAAATGAGAACTTGTTCTCAACTAGCCTACATGGTTAAATAAAGGTGAAATAAAATAAATAAATACAAATAAATGGTTTAATCCCATGTTTCATGAGCTGAAATAAAAGATCCCAGAAATGTGCATAAAAAAAAGCTTATTTCAATCAAATGTTGTGCACAAAATGTGTTTATATCCCTGTTAGTGAACATTTCTCCTTTGCCAATATAATCCATCCACCTGAGAGGTGTGGCATATCAAGAAGCGGATTAAACAGCGTGATCATTACACAGGTGCACCTTGTGCTGGGGGACAATAGAAGGCCACTATAATGTGCAGTTTTGTCACAATACAACACTACATACACTGCCTTGGGAAAGTATTCAGACCCCTTTGTTAGGCCGTAGCCCTATTCTAAAATGGATTCTACACACAATACTCCATAATGACAAAGCAAAAACAGGTTTTTAGAACATTTTCTAAATAATAGTAATATGACATTTACATAAGTATTCAGACCCTTGACTCAGTACTTTGTTGAAGCACCTTTGGCAGTGATTACAGCCTCCAGTCTTCTTGGGTATGACGCTGCAAGCTTGGCACATCTGTATTTGGGGAGTTTCTCCCATTCTTCATTGTAGATCCTCTCAAGCTCTGTCAGGTTGGATGGGGAGCGTTGCTGCACAGCTATTTTCAGGTCTCTACAGAGATGTTCGATCGGGTTCAAGTCCAGGTTCTGGCTGGGCCACGAGAACATGCAGAGACTTGTCCCGAACCCACAAACACATTGTCTTGGCTGTGTGCTTAGGGTTGTTGTCCTGTTGGAAGGTGAACCTTTACCCCAGTCTGAGGTCATAAGCGCTCTGGAGCAGGTTTTCATTAAGGATCTCTGTACTCCGTTCATCTTTTAAAAATGTTAATAAATGTAAAAACCCCCCCATCTTTGCCTCGATCCTGACTAGTCTCCCCGTCCCTGAAAAACCTCCCCACAGCATTGTGCTGCCACCACCATGCTTCACCGTAGGAATGATGCCAGGTTTCCTCTAGACGTGACGCTTGGCATTCAGGCCAAATAGTTCAATATTGGTTTCATCAGACTAGAGAATCTTGTTTCTCATGATCTGGGTCCTTTAGGTGCCTTCTGGCAAACTCCAAGTGGGCTGTCATGTGCCATTTACAGAGGAGTGGCTTCCGTCTGGCCACTCGACCATAAAGGCCTGATTGGTGGAGTTCTGCAGAGATGGTTGTCCTTCTGGAAGGTTTAGAGTTCTCCACAGAGGAACTCTAAAGCTCTGTCAGAGTGACCATTGGGTTCTTGGTCACCTCCCTGACCAAGGACGTACTGCCCTGATTGTGGTTAGAGGCGGCAGGTAGCCTAGTAGTTAGAGGAGGCAGGTAGCCTAGTGGTTAGAGGCGGCAGGTAGCCTAGTGGTTAGAGGCGGCAGGTAGCCTAGTGGTTAGAGGAGGCAGGTAGCCTAGTGGTTAGAGGAGGCAGGTAGCCTAGTGGTTAGAGGAGGCAGGTAGCCTAGTGGTTAGAGGAGGCCGGTAGCCTAGTGGTTAGAGGAGGCCGGTAGCCTAGTGGTTAGAGGAGGTAGGTAGCCTAGTGGTTAGAGGAGGCAGGTAGCCTGGTGGTTAGAGGGGAGCAGGTAGCCGAGTGGTTAGAGGAGGCAGGTAGCCTAGTGGTTAGCGGAGGCACGTAGCCTGGTGGTTAGAGGAGGCAGGTAGCCTAGTGGTTAGAGGAGGCAGGTAGCCTGGTGGTTAGAGGGGAGTAGGTAGCCTGGTGGTTAGAGGAGGCAGGTAGCCTGGTGGTTAGAGGGGAGCAGGTAGCCGTGTGGTTAGAGGAGGCAGGTAGCCTGGTGGTTAGAGGAGGCAGGTAGCCTGGTGGTTAGAGGGGAGCAGGTAGCCTGGTGGTTAGAGGGGGCAGGTAGCCGGGTGGTTAGAGGAGGCAGGTAGCCTGGTGGTTAGAGGAGGCAGGTAGCCTGGTGGTTAGAGGAGGCAGGTAACCTAGTGGTTAGAGGAGGCAGGTAGCCTGGTGGTTAGAGGGGAGTAGGTAGCCTGGTGGTTAGAGGGGAGTAGGTAGCCTGGTGGTTAGAGGAGGCAGGAAGCCTGGTGGTTAGAGGGGAGCAGGTAGCCGAGTGGTTAGAGGAGGCAGGTAGCCTAGTGGTTAGAGGAGGCACGTAGCCTGGTGGTTAGAGGGGAACAGGTAGCCTAGTGGTTAGAGGGGAGCAGGTAGCCTAGTGGTTAGAGGAGGCAGGTAGCCTAGTGGTTAGAGGAGGCAGGTAGCCTGGTGGTTAGAGGAGGCAGGTAGCCTAGTGGTTAGAGGGGAGCAGGTAGCCTGGTGGTTCGAGGAGGCAGGTAGCCTGGTGGTTCGAGGAGGCAGGTAGCCTAGTGGTTAGAGGGGGCAGGTAGCCTAGTGGTTAGAGGAGGCAGGTAGCCTTGTGGTTAGAGGAGGCAGGTAACCTAGTGGTTAGAGGAGGCAGGCAGCCTGGTGGTTAGAGGGGAGCAGGTAGCCTGGTGGTTAGAGGGGGTAGGTAGCCTGGTGGTTAGAGGAGGCAGGTAGCCTGGTGGTTAGAGGAGGCAGGTAGCCTAGTGGTTAGAGGAGGCAGGTAGCCTAGTGGTTCGAGGAGGCAGGTAGCCTGGTGGTTAGAGAGGGAACAGGTAGCCTAGTGGTTAGAGGGGAGCAGGTAGCCTAGTGGTTAGAGGGGAGCAGGTAGCCTAGTGGTTAGAGGGGGCAGGTAGCCTAGTGGTTAGAAGAGGCAGGTAGCCTAGTGGTTAGAGGGGAGCAGGTAGCCTGGTGGTTAGAGGGGGCAGGTAGCCTGGTGGTTAGAGGGGGCAGGTAGCCTAGTGGTTAGAGGGGAGCAGGTAGCCTAGTGGTTAGAGGGGAGCAGGTAGCCTAGTGGTTAGAGGGGAGCAGGTAGCCTAGTGGTTCGAGGGGGCAGGCAGCCTAGTGGTTAGAGGGGAGCAGGTAGCCTGGTGGTTCGAGGAGGCAGGTAGCCTAGTGGTTAGAGGAGGCAGGTAGCCTAGTGGTTCGAGGGGGCAGGTAGCCTAGTGGTTCGAGGAGGCAGGTAGCCTAGTGGTTAGAGGGGAGCAGGTAGCCTAGTGGTTAGAGGGGAGCAGGTAGCCTAGTGGTTAGAGGGGAGCAGGTAGCCTAGTGGTTAGAGGGGAGCAGGTAGCCTAGTGGTTAGAGGGGAGCAGGTAGCCTAGTGGTTAGAGGGGAGCAGGTAGCCTAGTGGTTAGAGGGGAGCAGGTAGCCTAGTGGTTAGAGGGGGCAGGTAGCCTAGTGGTTAGAGGGGAGCAGGTAGCCTAGTGGTTAGAGGGGAGCAGGTAGCCTAGTGGTTAGAGGGGAGCAGGTAGCCTAGTGGTTAGAGGGGAACAGGTAGCCTAGTGGTTAGAGGGGAGCAGGTAGCCTAGTGGTTAGAGGGGAGCAGGTAGCCTCCTTTAACAGTCTAAGCGCCACTGTCATTAACACTAACCTTGGGGCCAAAGAGAGAACGTTTTAAAAAGACTTAAACTTAAATCGAACCACACATTGACCTAGAGATGTAAAATATCACCTGCATCGTTTACCTTCAATGACCTTGTCAACCTTGATGGCCTGTAACAAAATATTCTCTCTCAGTCAGTAGCAGAGGGTATAAATACACCACTGTGGATGCATTCACACAGTTGGGAGAGCTACAGTGTTGAGGGTATAAATACACCACTGTGGATGCATTCACACAGTTGGGAGAGCTACAGTGTTGAGGGTATAAATACACCACTGTGGATGCATTCACACAGTTGGGAGAGCTACAGTGTTGAGGGTATAAATACACCACTGTGGATGCATTCACACAGTTGGGAGAGCTACAGTGTTGAGGGTATAAATACACCACTGTGGATGCATTCACACAGTTGGGAGAGCTACAGTGTTGAGGGTATAAATACACCACTGTGGATGCATTCACACCAGTGTTGAGGGTATAAATACACCACTGTGGATGCATTCACACAGTTGGGAGAGCTACAGTGTTGAGGGTATAAATACACCACTGTGGATGCATTCACACAGTTGGGAGAGCTACAGTGTTGAGGGTATAAATACACCACTGTGGATGCATTCACACAGTTGGGAGAGCTACAGTGTTGAGGGTATAAATACACCACTGTGGATGCATTCACACAGTTGGGAGAGCTACAGTGTTGAGGGTATAAATACACCACTGTGGATGCATTCACACAGTTGGGAGAGCTACAGTGTTGAGGGTATAAATACACCACTGTGGATGCATTCACACAGTTGGGAGAGCTACAGTGTTGAGGTATAAATACACCACTGTGGATGCATTCACACAGTTGGGAGAGCTACAGTGTTGAGGGTATAAATACACCACTGTGGATGCATTCACACAGTTGGGAGAGCTACAGTGTTGAGGGTATAAATACACCACTGTGGATGCATTCACACAGTTGGGAGAGCTACAGTGTTGGCAGACTGTCAAAGGTTATTAGTATCCAACCCTTCTGAAGAGAGAGAGGGGGAGGGGGGTATTGGGTTATACGAGAGACGGCAGGGTGAGTTGGGAGGGAAGATGAGGAGATTGACAGCAACACAGGAAGTTGAAGGGGGACGAGGAGTGAAACCTAATGTTTGTCCCGGGGGCGGGGGCGGAACGAGAGAAGGAAACAGTCAGATGTAGGGATTGGGGGAACGGTTATCTTGGAAACAAACGGGTAACATGTTCTATCTAAGGCAGGCTTTTGTTCCAACCCTGCTCCAATAGACCCGACTCAGGTGCTCAAAGTCCTGCTCAGCGGCGGGTTAGTACATTCGGCTGTGCTAGAGCAGGGCTGGAACAAAAACCCTGCACACCTGTAGTTGGGACGCATTTCTGTGTCTAACCTCCACCCAGCCGGATAGTTAAAAACTCCAGAAAGACGTTCTCTAGACTAAGCAGATCCCCACCCAGTACCTTTCAGATTATAGGGGTTGTTGTGGTGTCAGTTCACACTCACCACTTTCCTCTTGGGGCAGAGGTAGGCGTGGCACTCCAGTGTTCCGTTGAGGGGGTTCTGGGAAATGTAGGCAAACACCTTGTCGTGCAGCTTGTCCGCCGTGCAGTAGGATATCCTGCGGGACACGAGGGCAAAGGTGAAAGGTCAGAGGGCATTATAAAGTCAGAGGTTACAGTTACGGGTCAAGTGGCAAGTATCCTCTGTGACAAACCAGGACGCCATAAAAGGTTAGGTCAACGTGTGGGAACACAAGGTTCCGGCAGAGTGTGTGTGTGTGTGTGTGTGTGTGTGTGTGTGTGTGTGTGTGTGTGTGTGTGTGTGTGTGTGTGTGTGGCCACCCAGCTCTGTACAGATCAGGTCTCCTGTAGGGAGCTGTATTTTCAAAAACATTCCACCTTCCCACACTCCTCTCCTTTCCACCACCTTCCCACACTCCTCTCCCCTCCTCTTCTCCTTCCCACCTCCCCTTCTCCTTCCCACCTTGGGTTTCCCTCCAAAAGAAAAACAAGAAGTAGGTCAGCTGTGTTTGTATACATGGAGTCATTCCGTTTGTACTTTTGTCAAGGTAGAGGTCACATAACACAAATACAATTTGCAACCATTGTGGTAGAGGATACACAGCACAGCCCTACCTGTATATGGAGATGTTGTCTAGTAGCTGGTTGGTGAGACTGTCGTACAGCATTAAACCCTGAGGAGAAACCTTTAGAGACATCTTCTGAGGCTTCTGGCCTCCCGCTTTGGCCTGGAGGGGATAGAGTTGATGATGACAGAGAACGTAGATTCATTACAAATACATTATTCCTAATGGTTTGATCGGGATCGATAAAGAGATATTATAATAACAATAATGAGAGATGAAGATCATGTATGACAATTTTCAAATAATAATCACAAAATATATCATGGTTATCATCATCAGAGCAATGCTTACTAATAGATCTAAGACAAAATGAGACAACAAAATAATGATACCAATAAGGGTGAGATAATTGACGGTTGTTTTCTAAAGAGAAGGCCACATTATTCAATCATCTTGAAGTATTTTTAAAAAATAAATAATTAAATGCTGTTTTTGAGAGCAGAAGCAATGAAGAGCCACTCCAAAAATGTGATCGCAATCTAAAACCAAGTGCTTTTAGGAACTTCCTGTGCTTTGAACTTCCAGTCTCTCCTATTTCCTGTACGACATCACAGCTCACCGTGGCAACAATCCTCTTGACGGCAGCTGCTGATAGGTCCTCTCCTTTGGGCTGATCCACCAGGGTCATGCCTAGGTGACGGAGGTTAAAGGTCATGCCATCTACAACAGTCTCTGTTATGTCTGTCCAGTTCTCAGGAAGTTCTGGAGGAGGAGAGAAAGAGAGAGAGAGAGAGAGAGAGAGAGAGAGAGAGAGAGAGAGAGAAAGATGGAAAGAAAGAGAAAGAGAGAGAGAGAGAGAAAGAGAGGTAGGGAGGGAGAAAGAGAGGAGGGAGGGAGAAAGAGAGGTAGGGAGGGAGGGAGAGAGAGAGAGGGAGGAAGAAAGAGAGGTAGGGAGTGAGAAAGAGAGGTAGGGAGGGAGAAAGAGAGAGGGAGGGAGAAAGAGAGAGCGAGAAAGGTAGGGAGGGAGAAAGAGAGGTAGGGAAGAGAGGGAGGGAGAAAGGGAGAGGAGAAAGAGAAAGGCGTGGAAAGGGAGAGAGAGAGAAAGAGAGGTAGGGAGGGAGAAAGAGAGGTAGGGAGGGAGAAAGGAGGAGGGAGGGAGGGAGAAAGAGAGAGAGGGAGAGAAAGAGGTAGAGTGAGAAAGGAGGGAGGGAGGAAGAGAGGTAGGGAGGGAGAAAGAGAGAGGGAGGGAGAAAGGGAGGTAGGGAGGGAGAAAGAGAGGTAGGGAGGGAGAAAGAGAGGTAGGGACGGAGAAAGAGAGGTAGGGACGGAGAAAGAGAGGTAGGGACGGAGAAAGAGACGGAGGGACGGAGAAAGAGACGTAGGGAGGGAGAAAGAGACGTAGGGAGGGAGAAAGAGAGGTAGGGAGGGAGAAAGAGAGAGAGGGAGGGAGGGAGAAAGAGTTTAGGAGGGAATAAGAGAGAGAGGTAGGTAGGGAGGGAATAAGAGAGAGAGGTAGGTAGGGAGTTCAGAGGTTATAAGAGAGTAAGGAATAAGGGGTCAAACAATGTTCAGAGATGATTTTCAATCATGTTTGAACAGGATCAATATTATGTATAAGATCGATACAGGTGGCTGTATCTAAAATGCTGCTTCTAAAATAGTGTTTTCTGTTGCGTCAGCTGACCAGGTGGCTGGCCTCAGACGATCTCGCAGGTGAAGAAGCCAAATGTCCTGTGCTGGCGTGATTACACATGGTCTGCAGTTGTGAGGCCGGTTGGACATACAGCCAAATTCTCCAAAACAACGTTGGAGGTGGCTTATGGTAAAGAAATTAACATTAAATTCTCTAGCAACAGCTCTTGTGGAAATTCCTACAGTCAGCAAAACTGTGGCATTGTGTTTTGTGACAAAACTGCACCTTTTTGTGGTCCTTCTGTGGCTCAGTTGGTAGAGCAAAATGCCAGGGTAGTGGGCGATTGTGTTAGAATGTATGACATGAAACTGCACTAAATGGCATATATTATTATTATTATATATTATTTTAGAGTGGCCTTTTATTGTTCCCAGCACAAGGTGCACCTGTGTAATGATCATTTTATTTATTTCAGCTCATGAAACAACAATATTATATTTTTGTTCAGTATAAATATTTTCAGTCAGAACTAACCTACGGCTGACCTGTATTTAGTAAAAAATGATTTAACCTTTAATTAGTTAATTAAGAACAAATTCTTATTTACAATGACGGCCTACCGGGGGAACAGTGGGTTAACTGCCTTGTTCAGGGGCAGAACAACAGATTGTTTACCTTGTCCAGCTCGGGGATTCGATCTAGTAACATTTTGGTTAGTGGCCCAACGCTACCTGCTGACGCTACCTGCTGACGCTACCTGCTGACGCTACCTGCTGTGTGCTACCTGCTGACGCTACCTGCTGACGCTACCTGCTGACGCTACCTGCTGTGTGCTACCTGCTGTGTGCTACCTGCTGACGCTACCTGCTGACGCTACCTGCTGTGTGCTACCTGCTGACGCTACCTGCTGACGCTACCTGCTGACGCTACCTGCTGACGCTACCTGCTGACGCTACCTGCTGACGCTACCTGCTGTGTGCTACCTGCTGACGCTACCTGCTGACGCTACCTGCTGACGCTACCTGCTGACGCTACCTGCTGAAGCTACCTGCTGACGCTACCTGCTGACGCTACCTGCTGACGCTACCTGCTGTGTGCTACCTGCTGACGCTACCTGCTGACGCTACCTGCTGACGCTACCTGCTGACGCTACCTGCTGACGCTACCTGCTGACGCTACCTGCTGATGCTACCTGCTGACGCTACCTGCTGACGCTACCTGCTGACGCTACCTGCTGACGCTACCTGCTGTGTGCTACCTGCTGACGCTACCTGCTGACGCTACCTGCTGTGTGCTACCTGCTGACGCTACCTGCTGACGCTACCTGCTGACGCTACCTGCTGTGTGCTACCTGCTGACCTGCTGAGCTACCTGCTGACGCTACCTGCTGACGCTACCTGCTGAAGCTACCTGCTGACGCTACCTGCTGAAGCTACCTGCTGACGCTACCTGCTGTGTGCTACCTGCTGACGCTACCTGCTGACGCTACCTGCTGACGCTACCTGCTGACGCTACCTGCTGACGCTACCTGCTGCCCCAAAAAAAGTTTTTGTAAAAGAGGGAAAAACATTGAGGGGGAGAAAGCAGGAAAAAAACAAAAAACAAAACATCTTGTACACTTGAACCTTGACATGCAATGATAAGAGACGTTTATCTTTCCAGAGTTGCCGTCATTTTGTTTATCCTTTTTTTTTTTTAGCCTGGGGTAAGTTATCCATAGTCACAGATCTAGGACCAGCTACCCTCTATGAAACATTTGCCTGACGACTTCTAGCCTACTGCTCTATCGATCGCTAGCTACATCATTCATCATGGAGGGAAAAAAAGAAAAGTGAGCGTGGCAATTGGCCACAGTGATTGTGGATGGGTAGCCAGGCAAATGAAAACCTTGACTGTAAAAATGAAGGCGCAAACCTGATCTCGTGTCTAGGTAACCTCATCCTTCTCCCATGTTTTATTGAAGGAGAAAGACCTCAAGCCAAACAGGGGTACAGTGAGTAATATTAACTCTTGAAGGCCATCGTCTCATTCCTCATCTTTCCTGTGTGTCTGAAGAGGGGAGCATGTACGTGGCTACCCACAAGCCACTGCTGCCCCTCATGAGGAGTTATGGTTTTCTATGGCCCCCCCCCTACCCCCATCAAAATTACCCATCCCTGGTCTACATAAAGTCTATGTAATCTAGGGACGTTGGATTAGGGGCTGATTTCTGACTGGGCTAACCGTCCAAATGAAAACAGTGCTTCTTAGAAAACCTGAGGGGATTCAAGTTCACGTGAGGTTTCTGAGTTGGAACTATAGATCAGATCACAGTGACACAACACGAAGATAAGCAGGGCCGTCGACCACTCTGTCCCAATGCAGACCAAAAGGTAAACAAACATTGCCACAGCAACAGGAAACCGCATCAGAGCCCTCTATCAACAAAAAAAAAACAGCCTATCAGAATCAAGGGATTTCAAGGTGGATATGAATGACTGAACAAACAATAATAGTGAATTCTCAGAACTCGTCGACTACTTCCTACAGGAAATAGAAATACAGCGATAAACACAGGCTCTATATGAATGACAGTATTATTGAATTCACAGCACACGGACCAGGAAGACCGTTTTCGAATGTTGAATTGTACCTTACATGGTGAAAAGTGTTCCTTACGTGGTGTTTTTTTTAGTTAGTTATATTAGATCTAGATCCATACAGGAACTATTATCTTAGCAGGCGAAAATCAAAATCAAACATTCCATAAAATGGACAGACGTAAACAATTAAAAAAGGCAAATTCAAGAAAAAAAATATTATTCCAAACTACAAAATACTTTATTTTTCCCTCTCAAAAGTAAGAACATCTATTCAAGAATTGACTACATTCTTTTTTTTTCTCTTAAAAAAAGAAAAAAAAAAAAAGTGGTCTAAACAATTGACTGGGTTCAAAACGCCATGACAGTGATATCGGATCATTTTCCGGCATCCTTCTTAATTACACCATCAGAAAATACACTTAGAGACAGAATATGGAGAATGAACAGAGTTCATCTTCAGGACGTGACATTTATTAAATACATAAATGGAGAGGAGGGGGGGGAAATATCGAATCCTTTACAATTACAAATGTAGACAGAAAAGCCATCCCATAATATACATCGGGATGCTTTTAAAAGGTGTGCATTAGGGCAAGGATTCTCCGCAATAGTTTTATCCCGAGTTACAAATGCAAATGAAAGAAAATCACAATTTAAAAAAAAAAAAAAATTGAAAAAAATCTTTACAAAGTAAAGAAAATACTATTTCTGAAATTGAACAGGAATATAATATTCTACTTTTGAAGAGAGCAACTACAGGTTCAACTCAAATAAAGCACACTATTTAATGGCAAACAAACAATGGCAAATATCTCACGGTCCTCACAAAACAAATACGCCAAACCAGTTATTATTTTAAAAAGATACAAATGTGTTAATAAGAAAACGCGATTAAAATGACGATTTCAAACGCTATGAAAACCGATAGAAACGTGAATTTAAAAGTTGGACTGATCCTACAGCCTTCTTAGACTCAACAAGAGAAGCAAATATTAGCAGACAAAAAAAAAAAAAAAAAAAAAAAGAGATCACCCAAGAATAAAAATGTAAATACAGTTTTGAAGCACCAGTAATGGACAGCTTTCCCAGAGAATTATATTATATATATATATATATATATTATATTTAACATTTTTGTTACAAAGTAGTGCCCTTGTTTACACAAATGACAACTCATACAAGAGTGTGCAAAGCTGTCATCAAGGCAAAGGTTGGCTACTTTGAAGAATCTAAAATCTATTTAGATTTGTTTAACACTTTTTTGGTTACTACATGATTCCATTATATCTAATTTCATAATTTTGATGTCTTCACTATTATTCTACAATGTAGAAAAATCAATTTTTATATTTATTCTCAGTACTACCAAATTACCCCACCGATGACATTTAAGTACATCCGTCATTCCAGACTTTATACGAGCAGATACAACTCATAGAATAAAAACATTTGACATCTTCCTACGTCTGAAGGTGGGTTTAACCTTTCAGGACATGGATTTGACATCTTCCTACGTCTGAAGGTGGGTTTAACCTTTCAGGACATGGATTTGACATCTTCCTACGTCTGAAGGTGGGTTTAACCTTTCAGGACTTGGATTTGACATCTTCCTACGTCTGAAGGTGGGTTTAACCTTTCAGGACATGGATTTGACATCTTCCTACGTCTGAAGGTGGGTTTAACCTTTCAGGACTTGGATTTGTATCAACTCTTCACCTAAGGCTTTTTTTTAAAACCCTGGGGCATATAATTAGTGAAATGCACAAAAGAGGAACAATGGGTTCATATTGAAGATGAACATGCTGATCCCCAGGATCTGTCTACGTGTCTATTGTCTACAGATAAAACTAAGAACATGAACAAGCTTCATAGTTAAGAACACGATAACCACATTGAAGAAGATGTTTACGTATTCTACAAGAACTAGTATCACTTCCTAAGAAACACAACTTGGAACAATCCTTGGGATAACGTTTTAGAATTCACTGATAAATTGGTCCACGTGGAAAACTAAAAAGGCATAGAAACTGTACATGACTTGGTAATAGGTAATACATTTATTTCCATGAAATTATTCAAAGCAATTTTTTTTTAGTTTGACCAATGTAGATATTTTCAAAACACTTGCAATTTAAAAAGTCACAAAGACATTTTTATTAGAAATCTTTTAGACAGAGCAACCTTGAGGGAATCTTATCTGAGAAAAGGATGTTCATACAATAGGGAAGATATACTAAACCTTGCAGAGAGCATATCCAACTGACAATCTCCTAGATACCTAGAAAAAAAAATATTGACTACTGGAACCAAGACTTCCAAAAGAAACTGACGTTGACGCAAGATGGAGGGAAAGTTGGAGCAGAACTAACTAAATTACAGTTAACTAAAATGTACACTTAAATCCAGTATAAACAAAATGTATAGAATGTATTATTACACAAGGGACAAAATTCACAAATGTCTTACGTTTAAACTAACAATGACTGAATAATCCACACCTTCTGTGAATGTTATAAAGTCCAAAAGTTATGGGTGTAAAGTCTAAAAGTTATGGGTGTAAAGTCTAAAAGTTATGGGTGTAAAGTCTAAAAGTTATGGGTGTAAAGTCCAAAAGTTATGGGTGTAAAGTCTAAAAGTTATGGGTGTAAAGTCCAAAAGTTTTTTCTAAAAGTTTTGTAAACCAAAATGTAGATATTTTCAAAACACTTATGGGTTAAAGTCCAAAGACATTTTTAAAGTCCAAAAGTTTTGAAAGCAAAAGTTTGGGTGTAAATCCAAAAGTTATGGGTGTAAAGTCCAAAAGTTATGTTAAAGTCCAAAATATGGGGTAAAGTCCAAAATATACTAAACCTTGGTGTAAAGCAAAAGTTATGGGTGTAAAGTCCAAAAGTTATGGGTGTAAAAAAAGTTATTGTAAAGTCCAAAAGTTATGGGTGTAAACCAAAAGTTACTAAAGTCCAAAAGTTATGGGTGTAAAGGAAAAGTTATGGGTGTAAAGTCCAAAAGTTATGGGTGTAAAGTCCAAAAGTTATGGGTGTAAAGTCCAAAAGTTATGGGTTAAAGTCCAAAAGTTATGGGTGTAAACAAAAGTTATGGGTGTAAAGTCCAAAGGGACAAAAGTCCAAAATGTTATGGGTGTAAACCAAAATTACTGGAATAAAGTCCAAAAGTTATGGGTGTAAAGTGTTATGGGTGTAAAGTCCAAAAGTTATGGGTGTAAAGTCCAAAAGTTATGGGTGTAAAGTCCAAAAGTTATGGGTGTAAAGTCCAAAAGTTATGGGTGTAAAGTCCAAAAGTTATGGGTGTAAAGTCCAAAAGTTATGGGTGTAAAGTCCAAAAGTTATGGGTGTAAAGTCCAAAAGTTATGGGTGTAAAGTCCAAAAGTTATGGGTGTAAAGTCCAAAAGTTATGGGTGTAAAGTCCAAAAGTTATGGGTGTAAAGTCCAAAAGTTATGGGTGTAAAGTCCAAAAGTTATGGGTGTAAAGTCCAAAAGTTATGGGTGTAAAGTCCAAAAGTTATGGGTGTAAAGTCCAAAAGTTATGGGTGTAAAGTCCAAAAGTTATGGGTGTAAAGTCCAAAAGTTATGGGTGTAAAGTCCAAAAGTTATGGGTGTAAAGTCCAAAAGTTATGGGTGTAAAGTCCAAAAGTTATGGGTGTAAAGTCCAAAAGTGATTAAATGGACTTTTAATCCATCTGCCTATTTCAAGACATGACATACGGCGCGAGAGCCGATGGATAGGACATTCTCTTGTCAATCATCTTGAATAACTTTTAAATAAGTATTCAGACCTTTTACTCAGTAGTTTGTTGAAACACCTTCGCCAGGGTTTATAGCCTCAAGTCTTCTTGGGTTTGATGCTACAAGCTTGGCACACCTGTATTTGGGGAGTTTCTCCCATTTTCTATGCAGCTCCTCTCAAGCTCTGTCAGGTTGGATGTGGAGCGTCGCTGCACATCTATTTTCAGGTTTCTCCAGAGATGTTTGATTGGGTTTTTGTCCAGGCTCTGGCTGGGCCACTCAAGGACATTGTTCCGAAGCCACTCATGCGTTGTCTTGGCTGTGTGCTTAGGGTCGTTGTCCTGAGCGCTCTGGAGCAGGTTTTCATCAAGCATCTCTCTGTACTTTGCTCCATTAATCTTTATCTCGATCCTGACTAGTCTCCCAGTCCCTACCACTGCCACCACCATGCTTCACCGTAGGGATTCTGCCACCACCATGCTTCACCGTAGGGATGCTGCCACCACCCTGCTTCACCGTAGGGATGCTGACACCACCATGCTTCACCGTAGGGATGCTGCCACCACCATGCTTCACCGTAAGGATGCTGCCACCACCATGCTTCACCGTAGGGATGCCGCCACCGCCTGCCACCACCATGCCACCACCATGCTTCACCGTAAGGATGCTGCCACCACCATGCTTCACCGTAAGGATGCTGCCACCACCATGCTTCACCGTAGAGATGCTGCCACCACTATGCTTCACCGTAGGGATGCCGCCACCGCCATGCATTACCGTAGGGATGCTGCCACCACCATGCTTCACCGTAAGGATGCTGCCACCACCATGCTTCACCGTAGGGATGCTGCCACCACCTTGCTTCACCGTAGGGTTGGTGCCAGATTTCCTCCAGATGTGACGGTTGCAATTCAGGCCAAAGAGTTCAATATTGGTATCATCAGACCAGAGAATCTTGTTTCTAATGGTCTGAGTCCTTCAGGTGCCTTCTGGCAAACTCCAAGCGGGCCGTCATGTGCCTTTTACTGAGGAGTGGCTTCCGTCTGGCCACTCGACCATAAAAGCCTGATTGGTGGAGTGCTGCAGAAACGGTTGTCCTTCTGGAAGGCTCTCCCATCTCCACAGAGGAGCTCTGGAGCTCTGTCAGAGTGACTATTGGGTTCTTGGTCACCTCCCTGACCAAGGTCCATCTCGCCGATTGCTCAGTTTGTCCGGGCGGCCAGCTCTAGGAAGAGTCTTCTTCCATTTAAGAATGATGGAGGCCACTCTGTTCTTGGGGACCTTCAATGCTGCAGACATTTTTTGGTCCCCTTCCCCAGATCTGTGCCTCGACACAATCCTGTCTCGGAGCTCTACGGACTATTCCTTCGACCTCATGGCTTGGTTTTTATCCTGACATGCACTGTCAACTGTGGGACCTTATATAGACAAGTGAAAAAGTCAAGGGGTCTGAATACTTTACAAATGCGCCATAGGAGTGACTGAACAAATTTGATTGAACTATATGACCCAATGAGATCCTATTAAATGACTAATTAGAATTCTAGTTCCTAATTTTACGGTACACACTATTGGAATAAGAAGAGCCTTGTAGTACTGTGTATTAAAGAAGAGGTTATGGGAAAAGAGGACAAACAATACCATCAGTGATCTGAAGTGTTGTGGCCTCAAATTGAGTAATATTGCCCAATGGTCCCACACACCAGAGAACGTGGCTTGAACCTCAACCCATTTCAAAAAAATGTTTTTTTAAACTCTCTAACCCAATAGCCATCTGTTTTGACATGGGATGAGAGGCGAGGGATGGCGAGGTGTATAACGTTGCCCTGGGCATGGCAGAGAAAAAGAAAACAGAAGTTTATACTAAGGTCACTTTGGCATTTCCTCCCCGGGTTGAGTTTAGGATTGTGGGAGAAGTTCAAACTGATATCAGCGCCTCCTTCTATCCAAAGGAGGAAGTTGTCCCCAGTCCATAACGCCTGACCACGTCCTGCAGGGTATGAGACAGTGGTGACGCCCGAGGACTTTTGACTTAACCTGGAGAACAGATTCAGACTACCCAGAAAGCCTAGAGACTCACTGCCAGTAGCTCTAAAATCAACATGACCTGCCCCTCTACCATACATCAGTTATATCAATATGACCTGCCCCTCTACCCCTCTACCATACATCAGTTATATCAACATGACCTAACCCTCTACCATACATCAGTTATATCAACATGACCTAACCCTCTACCATACATCAGTTATATCAACATGACCTACCCCTCTACCATACATCAGTTATATCAACATGACCTACCCCTCTACCATACATCAGTTATATCAACATGACCTGCCCCTCTACCCCTCTACCATACATCAGTTATATCAACATGACCTGCCCCTCTACCATATATCAGTTATATCAACATGACCTACCCCTCTACCAAACATCAGTTATATCAACATGACCTACCCCTCTACCATACATCAGTTATATCAACATGACCTACCCCTCTACCATACATCAGTTATATCAACATGACCTGCCCCTCTACCATACATCAGTTATATCAACATGACCTGCCCCTCTACCATACATCAGTTATATCAACATGACCTACCCCTCTACCCCTCTACCATACATCAGTTATATCAACATGATCTGCCCCTCTACCCCTCTACCATACATCAGTTATATCAACATGACCTACCCCTCTACCCTGTAGCCATGGTGACTACCTCCTAAAGTAAAAGGTAAAAAATTAAATACATCATAATTTGTTTTAATTAACATGAACAGACTGAATACCTGACTTTGTGCGTTGTTTATATAAAACATTGAGAAGTGGGCCTGTAATGCATGCATGTTAACCTTGGAAGAAGCACAAGCAGTTCCCAAACATGAACCCGGCCATGCTGTGGACCAGAGAGGAAGAGGCAAAGCGAGAGAGATATCTTGGCCCAAAATCTGTCTGCTCTAGCAGGTGGAGGCCCAAAATCGGTCTGCTCCAGCAGGTGGAGGCCCAAAATCTGTCTGCTCTAGCAGGTGGAGGCCCAAAATCTGTTTGCTCTAGCAGGTGGAGGCCCAAAATCTGTCTGCTCTAGCAGGTGGAGGCCCAAAATCTGTCTGCTCTAGCAGGTGGAGGCCCAAAATCTGTCTGCTCTAGCAGGTGGAGGCCCAAAATCTGTCTGCTCTAGCAGGTGGAGGCCCAAAATCTGTCTGCTCTAGCAGGTGGAGGCCCAAAATCTGTCTGCTCTAGCAGGTGGAGGCCCAAAATCTGTCTGCTCTAGCAGGTGGAGGCCCAAAATCTGTCTGCTCTAGCAGGTGGAGGCCCAGAATCTGTCTGCTCTACCAGGTGGAGGCCCAGAATCGGTCTGCTCTAGCAGGTGGAGGCCCAGAATCTGTCTGCTCTAGCAGGTGGAGGCCTAAAATCTGTCTGCTCTAGAAAGTGGAGGCCTAAAATCTGTCTGCTCTAGCAGGTGGAGGCCTAAAATCTGTCTGCTCTAGCAGGTGGAGGCCTAAAATCTGTCTGCTCTAGCAGGTGGAGACCCAGAATCTGTCTGCTCTAGCAGGTGGAATTCTCTCTTTTGCGCTCACGTCAATGAGACTGTTGAATTTGGTAAAAAAAAAAAAATGTAATGGCTTATTTGCTGAGGTTATTTTAATTGAATAGAAGTTCCGTAATGCTAAGGCTGCTACGAGTGTAGTGATATAATTAGGTCACATGACAATCCAGACTCTTTATATCAGAACTGGGCCTGTTGTTCACACGAGTATCTGCCCTCACATTGGCTAGATCTATGTTTTTACTTGACCAGGGAAGACATATTGAGACCTAGGTCTCTTTTCCAAATGTGGCTTGCGCAATAAAAAAAACACAAAATACACACATTTTACAACAAAATATACTGTGTGGGAAGCACAAGTATAAACATCACAAATTACCCAAGAAACCAGTTTACATTCCTCCACAAATAAGTCCTCAATCAATACTCTAAAAACCCCCCGAACATTAAGATAACAAAATTCAAAATAAATGTTACAGCATTACAGCGCTTTAAAAAGGAGATGTACCTAGTTGGGTGGAGAACCTAGGAATTACGGTGCTTTAAAAGGAGATGAACCTAGTTCGGTGGAGAACCTAGGAATTACGGTGCTTTAAAAGGAGATGAACCTAGTTCGGTGGAGAACCTAGGAATTACGGTGCTTTAAAAGGAGATGAACCTAGTTCAGTGGAGAACCTAGGAATTACGGTGCTTTAAAACTAAAAGGAGATGTACCTAGTTCAGTGGAGAACCTAGGAATTACGGTGCTTTAAAAGGAGATGAACCTAGTTCGGTGGAGAACCTAGGAACCTTAAGAGTTAAGCCATCCTGTGAACTGGTTAGGCAACTCACGTGTCTATACTTCGACAGCACAGTCAGATCAGACAGAAGTTTAGAAAGTAGGGCCATAGAGATCTATGGGCCGTTAGTGTAGTCCAACCAACCTGTTGATACAGGATGCAGTGATGAGTATTACAAACTGCCATCTGTAACGAAAAACAAAAAAGGGCACTATGGTAGATGGCATCCTGCACTTTAATGAAATGATTTCACTGATAAGGGGACTGAATAATCAGCTTTCTACTGCTTTTTATTTGATTATGTTTCCTTTATTTAACCAGGCAAGTCAATTAAGAACAAATTCTTATTTTCAATGACGGCCTAGAAACAGTGTTCAGCCTGTTCAGGAGCTGAACAACAGATTTGTACCATGTCAGCTTGGGGATTTGAACTTGCAACCTTGCGGTTACTAGTCCAACGCTCTAACCACTAGGCTACGCTGCCGCACCGAGAGAAAGGCCATCTGTTTCTGTAGATAAAGTTGACTTTAAATCTTAGCTTCTCAACTACAGTAGGTTTGAAACGTCAAATCCATATCAATTTAAATGGCTGAGTGTTTATATGTGGGAACCAGTGGCGATCCGTCATTCAAGGCAGAGCTCCCCCCCCCCTCTTTCTTGAGTAAAGCAGCTCCAAAAATACAGGTGTTTCAGCCTAGCAAACTGCTTCCTGTGGTGGTGCAGCCAGCGAAAAACACAGAGCATAGGGGTTGGTAATGTTCTCTAGTTGCGTCGTGATTGGCTCAGTGGTCTGTCACTCATGGTGTCCTGTGTGAATTTATGTATGCTCTCTCTAATTCGCTCTTTCTCTCTCTCGGAGGACCTGAGCCCTCGGACCATGCGTCAGGACTACCTGGCATGATGACTCCTTGCTGTCCCCAGGACTGGGTGTGTTGTCCAAGTCTGGGTTTAAGGGTCTCTTTTCCAACCTTAACAGGATAAACATTCAACATTGGCCTTGCTGTCAATCTAGCATGACTTCTGCCGCGCTCAAAACAACTGAAAACTCAAAAATCTGACTTCAGTGAGTTAAAGACAACTCGGGGAAAAATGAGATCCAACTGGGAAAATGCATGTTGACTGATCACTGACGTCACTGACCTTGTGCCCCCCAAAAGTTCCTAGTTGTCTTGAAAGCACCATAAATCCAGAGAATGCCGGACTGATGACAAAATTTGCCAACGAAGGACCGCCGGCCCACCTTCCTGTTCAAGTGAGCACAGCACAACAAGGTGAGTCCAAAAATATTGTATGCTGCTGCATAAATTATGTAATATGCCAGGGAGATATGTATACTGTAGGTAACAAAGTAATAATACGTGTATGTTGTGTAGTAAGTAAGCTGTTAGTAGCCCATGTGCCTCAGCCTAATAATTTGGTCTATTTTCACCTCTTAATTTCACCTACTGATCTGACTTGGTGGTGCACATGTAGCCTGTTCTAGAGAAATGTACAACATCAGATATTGTAAGAGCTTTCATTGTCTGCTTATATGCCCCTTTATTTATCCTAAGGTTCTGACTTGGTGTACAGGGAGAATACTGTAAGAACGGCCCATGATCTGAATTCTGTCGCTGTACATTTCAAAAGTGCTGGACAAATAGTTATTTTGACAACGTCCGTCCTAGCTCGCTCATTAATGTCTTAATCGAAATTACGGATTGCCTCTTAGCCTCTCATGGTCCCTTTATGCCATAGTGGGTAGGGATGCAAACAGGTGAGGGTCCAAAAAGGTGACACTTTTTTTGCACTGAAACACGCAACAACAAAAAAATCCCTGCTAGGAGGAAATGCAGGTTTCCCTCACTAATTAAACAAAGAATATGATCTATATGATCAGTCTCTGTGTGTAAATTAAAAAGTGGTTAATGTGAACCGAACTCACAGCTAAAAACAAATGTAAAGAAAGCCATCCAATGTTATTTGTTGCCTAGACTTTACTGCAAATGACACTCAAGCCCTGAGAAAGAAAAAAAAAAACAAGACACTAATATTGCAGTTAGCCATGACAGCCTTTATAATAGGACACTTGTTACCATGACAGCCTTTATAATAGAACGCTTGTGACCTCACCACATCTAAATATTGCACTTGGGGGGAAAAAAAAAAACATTTAAAAGTAGAAATAGAATGAAACAAAGACGCATTGTATTTTTGCTCTATTAATAGTGCCCACTATAGCAGACGTCGATCAAGTGTACAAGGCTTACATGCGTGCAAAAATAACGTTCACTGTGTAAACAAAATGCAATAATCGCCCCCTCACTCACAAACAAGTGTTACTGTCAAGTTCAACAAAGGCAATATCTTCGGGCTACACTGCACATTATTACACAGTACACGTTCTGCCTGTGGACATATGTTCTACAACGTGCCAGCAGAGCGTGATGCCTTTTGCTGGTATAATTGATCTCTTTCAGGCAGAGAGTAACACCTGGCGTACCCCCTTCTTATCCGCTGCATTGAAGAGAAAGAGGGAAAGTGTTTTGTTTTCCTTTCACCTCTATCGCGGCATCCAGGTGTGCTTTTACACCTGCATTGTTATAATCTCTACCCGGCACAGCCAGAAGAGGACTGGCCACCCCACATAGCTCGGTTCCTCTCTAGGTTTCTTCCTAGGTTTTGGCCTTTCTAGAGAGTTTTTCCTAGCCACCGTGCTTTTACACCTGCTTTGTTTGCTGTTTGGGGTTTTAGGCTGGGTTTCTGTACAGCACTTTGTGGCATCAGCTGATGTACGAAGGGCTATATAAATACATTTGATTTGATTTGAAGCCAGGCCCAGTTTACACGCAACTCCTCATTTTCACCCAATTCTCTCATTCTGAAAATTAACCACATACTGTCAGTTCACAGATAGTAGTTAGTTCATTAGCTAGTTCACATTTCACACAGATTGCCAGGGTCCAGTAAGCAACTAACGTGTTATAACATGAGGGACAGAAATGTTAATAGTTAATACTGTAGCGAATTGGTCATCTGATGTTGTAATGTTAGCGGTCTGACTTTATTAGCCAGCTAATGTTCACACCATAAATAAATAAAATATTTGATCAGTTATTAAGTTGGCTAATGTTGCACAACATTTCTCTGGCTAAAAAACCAACCAAACCAACCACTCCACTCACTGGACTCTTTTGATCACTCGACTAAGGATGCCTCTCCTTAATGTCAATATGTCTTGTCCATTGCTGTTCTGGTTAGTGTTTATTGGCTTATTTCACTGTAGAGCCTCTAAGTCCTGCTCACTACACCTTATCCAATTTATTAGTTCCACCACCCACACATGCAATGACATCTCCTGGTTCCAATGATGTTTCTAGAGACAATATCTCTCTCTTCATCACTCAATACCTAGGTTTACCTCCACTGTATTCACATCCTACCATACCTTTGTCTGTACATTATACCTTGATGCTATTTTATCGCCCCCAGAAACCTCCTTTTACTCTCTGTTCCAGACGTTCTAGACTACCAATTCTTATTGCTTTTAGCCGTACCCTTATTCTTCTCCTCCTATGTTCCTCTGGCGATGTAGAGGTGAATCCAGGCCCTGCAGTGCCTAGCTCCACTCCTATTCCCCAGGCGCTCTCTTTTGATGACTTCTGTAACCGTAATAGCCTTGGTTTCATGCATGTTAACATTAGAAGCCTCCTCCCTAAGTTTGTTCTATTCACTGCTTTAGCGCACTCTGCCAACCCGGATGTTCTAGCTGTGTCTGAATCCTGGCTTAGGAAGACCACCAAAAATTCTGAAAATTTAATTCCAAATTACAACATTTTCAGACAAGATAGAACTGCCAAAGGGGGCGGTGTTGCAATCTACTGCAAAGATAGCCTGCAGAGTTCTGTCCTACTATCCAGGTCTGTACCCAAACAATTTGAACTTCTACTTTTAAAAATCCACCTCTCTAAAAACAAGTCTCTCACCGTTGCCGCCTGCTATAGACCACCCTCTGCCCCAGCTGTGCTCTGGACACCATATGTGAACTGATTGCCCCCCATCTATCTTCAGAGCTCGTGCTGCTAGGCGACCTAAACTGGAACATGCTTAACACCCCAGCCATCCTACAATCTAAACTTGATGCCCTCAATCTCACTCAAATTATCAATGAACCTACCAGGTACCCCCCCAAAGCCTTAAACACGGGCACCCTCATAGATATCATCCTAACCAACTTCCCCTCTAAATACACCTCTGCTGTCTTCAACCAAGATCTCAGCTATCACTGCCTCATTGCCTGCATCCGTAATGGGTCAGCGGTCAAACGACCTCCACTCATCACTGTAAAACGCTCCCTGAAACACTTCAGCGAGCAGGCCTTTCTAATCGACCTGGCCGGGGTATCCTGGAAGGATATTGATCTCATCCTGTCAGTAGAGGATGCCTGGATATTTTTTTAAAATGCCTTCCTAACCATCTCAAATAAACATGCCCCATTCAAGAAATTTAGAACCAGGAACAGATATAGCCCTTGGTTCTCCCCAGACCTGACTGCCCTTAACCAACACAAAAACATCCTATGGCGTTCTGCATTAGCATCGAACAGCCCCGTGATATGCAGCTGTTCAGGGAAGCTAGAAACCGTTATACACAGGCAGTTAGAAAAGCCAAGGCTAGCTTTTTCAAGCAGAAATTTGCTTCCTGCAACACTAACTCAAAAAGTTCTGGGACACTGTAAAGTCCATGGAGAATAAGAACACCTCCTCCCAGCTGCCCACTGCACTGAAGATAGGAAACACTGTCACCACTGAAATCCACCATAATTGAGAATTTCAATAAGCATTTTTCTATGGCTGGCCATGCTTTCCACCTGGCTACTCCTACCCCGGTCAACAGCACTGCACCCCAACAGCAACTCGCCCAAGCCTTCCCCATTTCTCCTTCTCCCAAATCCATTCAGCTGATGTTCTGAAAGAGCTGAAAATCTGGACCCCTACAAATCAGCCGGGCTAGACAATCTGGACCCTTTCTTTCTAAAATTATCTGCCGAAATTGTTGCCACCCCTATTACTAGCCTGTTCAACCTCTCTTTCGTGTCGTCTGAGATTCCCAAAGATTGGAAAGCAGCTGCGGTCATCCCCCTCTTCAAAGGGGGGGACAGTCTTGACCCAAACTGCTACAGACCTATATCTATCCTACCATGCCTTTCTAAGGTCTTCGAAAGCCAAGTCAACAAACAGATTACCGACCATTTGAATCTCACCATACCTTCTCTGCTATGCAATCTGGTTTCAGAGCTGGTCATGGGTGCACCTCAGCCACGCTCAAGGTCCTAAACGATATCCTAACCGCCATCGATAAGAAACATTACTGTGCAGCCGTATTCATTGATCTGGCCAAGGCTTTCGACTCTGTCAACCACCACATCCTCATCGGCAGACTGACAGCCTTGGTTTCTCAAATGATTGCCTCGCCTGGTTCACCAACTACTTCTCTGATAGAGTTCAGTGTGTCAAATCGGAGGGTCTGCTGTCCGGACCTCTGGCAGTCTATGGGGGTGCCACAGGGTTCAATTCTTGGACCGACTCTCTTCTCTGTATACATCAATGAGGTCGCTCTTGCTGCTGGTGAGTCCCTGATCCACCTCTACGCAGACGACACCATTCTGTATACTTCCGGCCCTTCTTTGGACACTGTGTTAACTACCCTCCAGGCAAGCTTCAATGCCATACAACTCTCCTTCTGTGGCCTCCAATTGCTCTTAAATACAAGTAAAACGAAATGCATGCTCTTCAACCGATCGCTACCTGCACCTACCCGCCTGTCCAACATCACTACTCTGGACGGCTCTGACTTAGAATACGTGGACAACTACAAATACTTAGGTGTCTGGTTAGACTGTAAACTCTCCTTCCAGACCCATATCAAACATCTCCAATCCAAAGTTAAATCTAGAATTGGCTTCCTATTTCGCAACAAAGCCTCCTTCACTCATGCTGCCAAACATACCCTTGTAAAACTGACCATCCTACCAATCCTCGACTTTGGCGATGTCATTTACAAAATAGCCTCCAATACCCTACTCAACAAATTGGATGCAGTCTATCACAGTGCAATCTGTTTTGTCACCAAAGCCCCATGTACTACCCACCATTGCGACCTGTACGCTCTCGTTGGCTGGCCTCGCTTCATACTGTCGCCAAACCCACTGGCTCCATGTCATCTACAAGACCCTGCTAGGTAAAGTCCCCCTTATCTCAGCTCGCTGGTCACCATAGCATCTCCCACCTGTAGCACACGCTCCAGCAGGTATATCTCTCTAGTCACCCCCAAAACCAATTATTTCTTTGGCCGCCTCTCCTTCCAGTTCTCTGCTGCCAATGACTGGAACGAACTACAAAAATCTCTGAAACTGGAAACACTTATCTCCCTCACTATCTTTAAGCACCAACTGTCAGAGCATCTTACAGATTACTGCACCTGTACATAGCCCACCTATAATTTAGCCCAAACAACTACCTCTTTCCCAACTGTATTTAATTTATTTATTTTTCTCCTTTGCACCCCATTATTGTTATTTGTACTTTGCACTTTCTTCCATTGCAAAACTACCATTCCACTGTTTTACTTGCTATATTGTATTTACTTTGCCACCATGGCCTTTTTTGCCTTTACTTCCCTTCTCACCTAATTTGCTCACATTGTATATAGACTTGTTTATACTGTATTAGACTGTATGTTTGTTTTACTCCACGTGTAACTCTGTGTCGTTGTATCTGTCGAACTGCTTTGCTTTATCTTGGCCAGGTCGCAATTGTAAATGAGAACTTGTTCTCAACTTGCCTACCTGGTTAAATAAAGGTGAAATAAATAAATTAAATAAATATATACTTGCATACTAGTGTTTGTACAGATGAACGTCGTACCTTCAGGCGTTTGGAAATTGTTCCCAAGGATGAACCAGACTTGTGGAGGTCTACAATTAGTTTTCTGAGGTGTTGGCTGATTTATTTTGTTTTTCCCCATGATTTCAAGCAAAGAGGCACTGAGTTTGAAGGTAGACCTTGAAATACATCCACAACTCCAATTGACTCAAATGATGTCAATTAGCCTATCAGAAGCTTCTAAAGCCATGATATAATTTGTTTAAACCAAGCTGTTTAAAGGCACAGTCAACTTAGTGTATGTAAACTTCTGACCCACTGGGAATGTGATACAGTGAAATAATCTGTCTGTAAACAATTGTTAGAAAAATGACTTGTGTCATGCACAAAGTAGATGTCCTAACTGACTTGCCAAATCTATAGTTTGTTCTTTACAAGAAATTTGTGGAGTGGTTGAAAAAATGAGTTTTAATGACTCCAACCTAAGTGTATGTAAACTTCTGACTTCAACTGTATATTTTTAAACCTGCATAATTTAGTTAATATTGCCTGCTAACATGAATTTCTTTTAACTAGGTAAATTGTGTCACTTCTCTTGCGTTCTGTGCAAGCAGAGTCAGGGTATATGCAGCAGTTTGGGCCGCCTGCCTCGTTGTGAACTGTGTGAAGACCATTTCTGCCTAACAAACACCGTAATTCATTTGCCAGAATTTTACATAATTATGACATAACATTGAAGGTTGTGCAATGTAACAGGAATATTTAGACTTAGGGATTCCACCCGTTAAATAAAACACAGAATCCATATTTCACTGAAGAATAAACAAATCGGCGTCGGCGTTGAAAATGTAAATCGGTTGACCTCTAATTTACACCGGGACACCTGAAACACCTGGAACACCTGAAACACCTGAAACACCTGGAACACCTGAAACACCTGAAACACCTGAAACACCTGGAACACCTGAAACAC
This sequence comes from Oncorhynchus keta, assembly GCF_023373465.1. Taxonomy (NCBI): domain Eukaryota; kingdom Metazoa; phylum Chordata; class Actinopteri; order Salmoniformes; family Salmonidae; genus Oncorhynchus; species Oncorhynchus keta. Next base: position 39,195,275 of record NC_068440.1, on the reverse strand, counting down.
CTGCAACACCTGAAACACCTGAAACACCTGAAACACCTGAAACACCTGAAACACCGGGAACACCGGGAACACCGGGAACACCTGAAACACCTGAAACACCTGGAACACCTGAAACACCTGAAACACCTGAAACACTGGGAACACCTGAAACACCTGAAACACTGGGAACACCTGAAACACCTGAAACACCTGAAACACCTGGAACACCGGGAACACCTGGAACACCTGAAACATCTGGGAACATCGGGAACACCGGGAACACCTGAAACACCGGGAACACCTGAAACACCGGAAACACCTGGAACACCTGGAACACCTGGAACACCTGGAACACCTGAAACATCGGGAACACCGGGAACACCTGGAACACCTGAACACCGGGAACACCTGAAACACCGGGAACACCGGGAACACCTGGAACACCTGGGAAACACTGGGAACACCTGAAACACCTGAAACACTGGGAACACCTGAAACACCGGGAACACCTGGAACACCTGAAACACCTGAAACACTGGGAACACCTGAAACACCTGAAACACTGGGAACACCTGAAAGGTCCCACCTGATCTCGCCTCCTTCCGTCTGCCTTCCATTTTTGAAGACATTTATTTTTATTGTTAGAGTGTATTGGATATATTGGATAAACTGTGTGAGGATTTACTGACATGGAGCACTCCTGTAGCCGTTACCGTGGTTATAGAGGCAAGTAGTTCCAGTTCCCCCCCACCCACCCACCCACCCAGCCCAGGATCAAGTGAGACTTAGCACACAATCTGAATCCCACATGGCACCCTATTCCCTATATAGTGCACCACTTTTGACCAGGTCTCATAGGGCTCTGGTCAAAAGTAGTACACTATGTAACGAATAGGGAGGGACGCTGACATGCAGTGGTGGCCAACTGACCTTTTTATGCCCCACAGTGCCGGGAAGTTGGCACATTAGTGTACAAAACAGCCACTGTGTTGTGTTCCAAACTGGATTTGGAACACAACAGGATTCCAAACTGGATTTGGAACACAACAGGATTCCAAACTGGATTTGGAACACAACAGGATTCCAAACTGGATTTGGAACACAACAGGATTCCAAACTGGGTAAGAGACTATTCCAACGGAAAGGGGCTTAGAATGCTACTCTGCACAGACATTCAAACTACTGTAGAGAAGGCTAGACTTGATTTAAAACATTGGTATCACAACGGGCATTTGTTATTTTAAAGTGTTTAAAGTGACTGTAACAGGAAATAATATAGTACTGTAATGACCTGACGAGATCATAAAGGAACAATACCCAGGGTCGTTACAGTACTGTTATCTCAAACATGCAGTGAGATCACTTCAAGGTTGTGTTACAGTTCATGTTCTGTTCTCATATGGGAAGACTTGAGGATAGTGGTGAACTGGATAGCCCAATTACATTGCTAGTTCGTATCTCTCGGGAAGGACATTCTTGTCAAAATCCCATCAGGAAAAAAAAACAAACTATTATTGGTTAATTTGATATGAAACATGGCGACTACATGTTCGTTTTTAATTTAATTAATTAGGCCTCCTCGTGCCACCAATCATCTTATGATAACAGTAGGCTAGCCTAGTAAATAAACTAATGAAACACACGCAATGGAAATTGATGATGATGGTGTAAAATGTTGCACTAGTTGTAACAAGTGTTGTTAAGTAGCCAACATACTGTCATAATAAATTCGGCATAGCATGGACATTTGACATAGACACATCAAAATGAGCAAATGTATTAATAATTTGCTTAGTTTACACTAATAAAAACTGTTTTTCGACTGCTTTGTTCCCCTCAATGGATGTGTGAACAGGAGTGAAGAAGAGACATTTTTACTTAAAATCTTACTTTTATGTTTGCCCGTATTCCAAGACCGTTTCGCTATAATTGGACTTCGAATGATAGCTCTTCCAGCCGACCTTATGGCATCCATCGCCGACTTTAGGACAAGGAAACCTGACAACGTGGTTGTAGTAAGGTTATTTCTAGACCTTGGAGCTCCCAAGACTGTTGTTGACTTCGGGGCTTTGATTCTTGGGATGACTTGAATTTGGGCGGCGCTATACCTGTCAATCAACCGAATGGGCAATCCCCACGCAAGCCTACGTCATGAGAGGGAATCCCACGAGGATAAAATAGTGCGTGTCAAGTGGCATTTTTGTCGTTGCTTTAATTACCAGTTATCTGCGACTGTGATACCGACAGGTGACAATAAAGATGCCAGGCTACATGTCTCAATGTTTTTTTTCTATTTTAGTGCAAAAGTCATGAGTTCCAACCAAGAATGTACTGTCGCCATCTTGTGGTCATAGACGTTTGCTCTCCTGCATGTTTTCAAAGCTGTATTCAGTATTAAAGTAAACCAGAGGACGGTAAATGCTCATAGAAAAATCGGAACTACACGTTTCTCCTCAAGTTTTCTACTCATTGGACGTACAATGTTTCAACTATCTACTTCTTCTTCGATGAGGTTGGCATCCAATGTTTTGGTGCCATCTGTCTTCAGTTATATTATCGCCATTACTTCTTGCGCCACCCCAGAATTAACCTTCTTGATAGGCGCCCTGCTTAAAAAATCCATACAGGAAACATTTCACTCCGATATATTTTTGAGGCTTAAAACACGCTTCTAATGCTCCGCACACAATTATAAATATGACCACTTCTTCTCTCACCGACTCAACAGTTTGCTCCAACACATTCCTGGAGACTCATGATTTCCCATCACAACTATACTTGTCTTGTTTCCCCGTCTTCTGTAACCCACTCATTCTCACTGTGGTATTATCTTCACCTGACTCACTAGTTTCAACCTGTTTCCCGCCGTGTCATCCTTTCAACGATCTACAACTGCTCCGGTAGATTTAGTAGTCTAAACAATGTGTACACGTAAACATAATTATGGATATCTGCGAGAGAAAGAAATACAAAACACAGATTGTTCTCAAACAGCTTGCATCGTCATCGCCTGCAAGATAGTTCTTTAATTCCCGGTGAGGGCCCCAAAGTGAGGAGTTTGGCCGCGGCCGACACCATCTTCACGTTGACGAAAACAACATGGTGGAACAAACGAAAACAGGAGAAACGAAACACTTATTTTCTTTCCCATTAAAACATGTAGAACATATTTTTAAAAGAACAAAACAGGTCACAAATCCGTTATTATGATCCACACAAATACTTTCCAGGTAGGAAACATGAGAAAACACGGCTCCGGGATGACGTTTCCTCTAGGATCCAGGATCAGCTTCCTCTCCCCTAATCCTAATTTTAACAATAGTGGGGAAATGTAAAATTGACCCAAGATCGCCGTCTTGTGACGGGGCAACTTCACCCTACAGCAGAAAAACACGGCAAAACTGGTCACAGTTAATTCAATGTCTATTCCAGTGGGTTCAATGTAATTCCATTGAAATGTGGAAACAAAGTTGATTCAACCTGCGTGTGCCCAGTGGGCAGGGTGTAACTTCCCAAATACATACACGTACGTCACACGTTCATCCCGGGCGGAAAGAGATTCGCCTGGTCCCAGACCTGTTAGCGCTTGTTTGCCAACTCAGTGGAGTTGTCAAAACATTTTTTTTTGAGGGGGGTGACAATTCCATAAGGAGTTGGCATGCGCAGAAACAGACCTGGACTCATTCTAGAAAGAGATTGAGAGAAAATCCAAAACATAATACTTCATTAGAGAAAACAATAAAATGGCTGCACCACATCAATAAGCGCAATAATAGTGCAGCGAGTGAGTCAAATCTAACCAATTACTCGACTTGCTTTCAATGAATGTCGAAAAAAAACCAAAAAAAACTGCATGTCAAATAGATGAGCACAACAATGTGTAGCCATGTTCTGATGCTTTTGATCCAAACGTAAAGCAAGCTTAGCGATACATCAATCTAACGAAAATGGAGAGGGAGCCGTATTTAAGAAAACACCAAAAAGCCGTGAAAACACATTGAACTGAAATACTAGAACATTTATCGCTATGTAATAATGTACATGGTTGTAAAACAGGGTTTCGGGGGTCAATTCCATTTCAATTCAGAGAGTTAACCAAATTCCAATTCCACATTTTTCCTTATTAAAAATAAAAAAAAGTCAATTGTACTTCCTGAATTGGCTGGAATTGAAATGGAATTGACCCCAAAACCCTGGTTTGTAAACAGATAGATGTCCACTCTGGGCTACCGTAGTATTGGACATAAAAGGCCTGGTGTTTGTTTTCCTGACCCCATGACTTGGCCAGGTAAAACGTTAGGCTCCAGACATATTTAAATAGCTGTTTGGGCGGACAGGGTCGTTCCTAACTCCCATTGTTTACTTGGGTCAGTGTTGCATCAGTGGAACGGAGCCCTAGTAGAAAAGGGAGACTGGGGCTGCATGGGAGATGGTGAGTAATAAGGGGACATCTCCATCCACTACACTGACTTCCTTCGTTCATGATAGGCGAGAGGCCTGGATAAGCTTTCACCATATGTACCACACTTGTCAGAAAGCTCACGTTATTGAGACACAGCCTGGAGGGAGGGTCCTATATCAAGATCGACTAAGTAACTCATTATACTAACTACTTTAAAAAAAATAAATTAAAAAGGAATTGCAAGGCACAGTGAAATTGACAACAGGTAAAATATCAGTTACCTTAGACATCATTAAATCCAGTATGTTTTTAGTTATATGGCCTAACAACAGATTGTAATTTGGTCCTAAAGGAGAGAGACAGGTTTCAGTACATTTAACAGCAAACAGATGACATTACTTAACCTCTAGACAGTACCAGGTCATATTTATTGACAATCCTATTTTGAGAGATTTATGGATTTCTTGACCGGAGTGTTTTGAGTTCATGCTCCAAATCAGGAGTGTTTTGAGTTAATTGATAAAATCCCGGACGCTGTTTGGAGTCAGTTACAGTTTTCAAAAAATGGAATAATGTACAAATTGCCGATCTGTACATGTAGTTATGATGATATTATACGATATTGTCATCATAACTAAAACTGAAATGTCGTCACTTTAAAACAATTTTAAAAAACACTTTAGGGCGATGAAACCAAAACACGAACAAAGTATTTTACATCCATAATCAAACTTACAGACGGTGCCATTTTAACAATTCAAAATGTTTCAGTTGCTTCATTTAAAACCAAGAGAAGTTTGGCAATACACTCAAAGTAAAAAAAAAAAACCTGAACTAGAATGGAGAGAGAGAAGAGAGAGCGATCATGAATCCCTGACTGAAAGAAAGAGTGACTGAGCAATACAATGAGTCTTTCTAAATATTCATATCAACTAACCAGCCAGTCCTCATCTGCCTCCATCTCCCACTGGGCCCGGGTCAAAATAGGGAATAGGGTGTTATTTTGGACAGCGTCCTTGTCAACCTGATGTCCCTTTAGGTCTCTCTTACCAGTTAAATCAGAATGGCTCAATCCCTAAAACGTCACCATCTCAATCCCTAAAACGTCAACTGTCGTTTTACACAACCTCTCCATCTGTTCCAAAAACAGAATGACTCAATCCCTAAAACGTCAACATCTCAATCCCTAAAACGTCAACTGTCGTTTTACACAACCTCTCCATCTGTTCCAAAAACAGACACACACACAAAAAAAAAGCATCGCCATGGGAACAAACCCATGACCAATTGGGTCTGGTGTGTCCCATTTTTGAGAGGCTAGCACTAGACCTCTCCCGAGAAACATTTTCCTATCGCTTCCCAAAAACACAACTTAAAAACATGACCAAAAGTATTTATATTTGCATGTATGAAAAATGTGTGTAATGGGACTATGTATGCTGCCTTGTGAGTAAGTGTATTAGTGTGTATTAATATGTGTGTGTGCTACTGTCACTTTTTGAGTGGCTGGTAGACAGATGCATTGGGATCAAGAGAGGAGGGACTATTGTCCATGAACTTGGAGGAGTAGTGTGGCGTAACCGGGCTGAGGCTGCTGCTGTCGTTGCTGTAGGAGATACTGGGCATCACCGCCATCACCTCCGCTATCTTCTGCTTCAGCTCTGCTATCTCCTGGTCTCTCTGGTGGATCTGACCTGGTGGTGGGGGGAGGAGGGTGGGGGGGTTAGATGACAGATGGCTTCTCACTTTGTGGCCATTCTCTTCATGTTGCTGACATCTCTGGATCAAGCAGCAGAGTATCCTGTTTATGTGATGGTAGATGAAACCCTGAGGTAATGCTGTTTATGTGATGGTAGATGAAACCGTGAGGTAATGCTGGTTATGTGATGGTAGATGAAACCCTGAGGTAATGCTGTTTATGTGATGGTAGATGAAACCGTGAGGTAATGCTGTTTATGTGATGGTAGATGAAACCCTGAGGTAATGCTGTTTATGTGATGGTAGATGAAACCCTGAGGTAATGCTGTTTATGTGATGGTAGATGAAACCCTGAGGTAATGCTGTTTATGTGATGGTAGATGAAACCCTGAGGTAATGCTGTTTATGTGATGGTAGATGAAACCCTGAGGTAATGCTGTTTATGTAATGGTAGATGAAACCCTGAGGTAATGCTGTTTATGGGATGGTAGATGAAACCGTGAGGTAATGCTGTTTATGTAATGGTAGATGAAACCCTGAGGTAATGCTGTTTATGTGATGGTAGATGAAACCCTGAGGTAATGCTGTTTATGTAATGGTAGATGAAACCCTGAGGTAATGCTGTTTATGGGATGGTCGATGAAACCGTGAGGTAATGCTCGGTTACCTTAAGGAGCATCCTGTTTATGTAATGGTAGATGAAACCGTGAGGTAATGCTCGGTTACCTTAAGGAGCATCCTGTTTATGTAATGGTAGATGAAACCGTGAGGTAATGCTCGGTTACCTTAAGGAGCATCCTGTTTATGTAATGGTAGATGAAACCGTGAGGTAATGCTCGGTTACCTTAAGGAGCATCCTGTTTATGTGATGGTAGATGAAACCCTGAGGTAATGCTGTTTATGTGATGGTAGATGAAACCCTGAGGTAATGCTGTTTATGTAATGGTAGATGAAACCGTGAGGTAATGCTGTTTATGTGATGGTAGATGAAACCCTGAGGTAATGCTGTTTATGTGAAGATGAAACCCTGAGGTAATGCTGTTTATGTAATGGTAGATGAAACCCTGAGGTAATGATGTTTATGTAATGGTAGATGAAACCCGGAGGTAATGCTGTTTATGTGATGGTAGATGAAAGGAGCATCCTGTTTATGTGATGGTAGATGAAACCGTGAGGTAATGCTGTTTATGTGATGGTAGATGAAACCCTGAGGTAATGCTGTTTATGTGATGGTAGATGAAACCATCCTGTTTATGTGATGGTAGATGAAACCCTGAGGTAATGCTGTTTATGTGATGGTAGATGAAACCATGAGGTAATCCTGTTTATGTGATGGTAGATGAAACCATGAGGTAATCCTGTTTATGTGATGGTAGATGAAACCCTGAGGTAATGCTGTTTATGTAATGGTAGATGAAACCCTGAGGTAATGCTGTTTATGTAATGGTAGATCCTGAGGTAATGCTGTTTATGTGATGGTAGATGAAACCCTGAGGTAATGCTGTTTATGTAATGGTAGATGAAACCCTGAGGTAATCCTGTTTATGTGATGGTAGATGAAACCCTGAGGTAATGCTGTTTATGGGATGGTAGATGAAACCCTGAGGAGCATCCTGTTTATGTGATGGTAGATGAAACCCTGAGGTAATGCTGTTTATGTGATGGTTGAAACCCTGAGGTAATCCTGTTTATGTGATGGTAGATGAAACCCTGAGGTAATGCTGTTTATGGGATGGTAGATGAAACCTTGAGGTAATCCTGTTTATGTGATGGTAGATGAAACCCTGAGGTAATGCTGTTTATGTGATGGTAGATGAAACCCTGAGGTAATGCTGTTTATGTAATGGTAGATGAAACCCTGAGGTAATCCTGTTTATGTAATGGTAGATGAAACCCTGAGGTAATGCTGTTTATGTGATGGTAGATGAAACCCTGAGGTAATGCTCGGTTACCTTAAGGAGCATCCTGTTTATGTGATGGTAGATGAAACCCTGAGGTAATGCTGTTTATGTGATGGTAGATGAAACCCTGAGGTAATGCTGTTTATGTGATGGTAGATGAAACGTGAGGTAATGCTAGTGAACCTTCTGCAATCCAGCTTTCAGAGTTTGATCCTAGAGTCTATGAACACAATGGCTCCGCTAGAAGCCGGTCGCTGTCGTACCGCGGTAGTGGGTCAGGGAAGGGAACTGTACCTTGTGCGATCTCCAGCTGTCTCTTGGCGTCCCCCAGGGCAGAGAAGAGGTCTAGTTTGATCCTGGTCTCAGCAGACAGGCTGTTCTCCAGGTGCTGGGTTTTATCCTGCATGGCCGACAGCGCCGACATCAACACCTCCATGTCCTTCTCATTCTCCTTGTACTTACGCAGCTCCTAGAGAGAGAAAGAGGAGGGAGAAGAGGGGAGAGAGAGAGAAGAGGAGGGGGATGGAGGGAGGAGAGAGGAGGGGGATGGAGGGAGGAGGGGGATGGAGGGAGGAGAGAGAGAGGGGATGGAGGGAGGAGAGAGAGAGGGGGGGAGGGAGGAGAGAGAGAAGAAGGGAGGGAGGAGAGAGAGAGAGGGGGAGGGAGGAGAGAGAGAAGGGGGGGGAGGAGGAGGGAGAGAGAGAGAGAGGAGGGAGGAGAGAGAGAGAGGAGAGAGGAGAGAGAGGAAGAGGAGAGAGGAGGAGAGGAGGGGGAGGGAGAGAGAGGGGGAGGGAGAGAGAGGGGGAGGGAGAGAAGAGGGGGAGGGAGGAGAGAGGGAGGGAGAGAGAGAGAGGAGGGAGGGAGGAGAGAGATAAGAGAGGAGGGAGGAGGAGAGTGAGAAGAGGAGGGAGGGAGGAAAGAGAGAGAAGAGGGGAGGGAGGGAGAGAGAAGGGAGGAGGGAGAGAGAGAAGAGGGGGAGGGAGGGGAGAGAGAAGAGGAGGGGGAGGGAGGGGAGAGGAGAGGGGGGAGGGAGAGAGAGGAGGGGAGGGAGGAGAGAGAGAAGAGGGAGGGAGGGAGGAGAGGAGAAGAGGAGGGGGAGGGAGGAGAGAGAGAGAGGAGGGGGAGGGAGGAGAGAGAGATAAGAGGGGAGGGAGGGAGAGAGAGAGAGATGAGATAAGAGGAGGGAGGAGAGAGATAAGAGGAGGGAGGAGAGAGATAAGAGGAGGGAGGAGAGAGAGAAGAGGAGGGAGGGAGGAGAGAGAGAAGAGGGGAAGGGAGGGGAGAGAGAGAAGAGGGGGAGGGAGGGGAGAGAGAGAAGAGGGGGAGGGAGGAGAGAGAGAAGAGGGGGGAGGGAGGGAGAGAGAGAAGAGGGGGAGGGAGGAGAGAGAGTAGACATCAACACCTCATCATGAACATCTGAAACCACAAACTAACTCCTCATAAGGCTCAGTTGGTAGTGCATGCCACTTACAACACCAGGGTTGTGGGTTCCCTTCCCACAGGGGGACCAGTACGAAAAAGTACAAATATGTAAGTCGCTCTGGCTCAGAGTAAAATAATTCAAATTGAAAAAAATACATTTCAATTTAGAGAAGGAATATAATGTTGTTTTCAGCCATGTCCCAGTAAAGGAATCAGCAGCACCTTGCTGATACATCATTTCTGAGACGGTGACCTCACAGAAAGGATACATATCTAAGATTTAAGGATGGACTCACCTGGCATTTCCCCTCCAGCTCTCTAATGTGCTCTTCTTCGAGTTTCACGTCGATGTTGAGCTTCTTACACTCAGTCTCCAACTCTCTGATCCGCCCACGCAGGGAGTCAGTACACTCACCCCTGACAGAGAGAAAAGAGAGTCAGTACACTCACCCCTGACAGAGATACAGAGAGTCAGTACACTCACCCCTGACAGAGAGAAAAGGGAGTCAGTACACTCACCCCTGACAGAGAGAAAAGAGAGTCAGTACACTCACCCCTGACAGAGAGAAAAGAGAGTCAGTACACTCACCCCTGACAGAGATACAGAGAGTCAGTACACTCACCCCTGACAGAGATCCAGGGAGTCAGTACACTCACCCCTGACAGAGATACAGAGAGTCAGTACACTCACCCCTGACAGAGATCCAGGGAGTCAGTACACTCACCCCTGACAGAGAGAAAAGAGAGTCAGTACACTCACCCCTGACAGAGATCCAGAGAGTCAGTACACTCACCCCTGACAGAGATCCAGGGAGTCAGTACACTCACCCCTGACAGAGATACAGAGAGTCAGTACACTCACCCCTGACAGAGATACAGAGAGTCAGTACACTCACCCCTGACAGAGATCCAGGAGTCAGTACACTCACCCCTGACAGAGATACAGAGAGTCAGTACACTCACCCCTGACAGAGATCCAGGAGTCAGTACACTCACCCCTGACAGAGAGAAAAGAGAGTCAGTACACTCACCCCTGACAGAGATACAGAGAGTCAGTACACTCACCCCTGACAGAGATCCAGGGAGTCAGTACACTCACCCCTGACAGAGATCCAGGAGTCAGTACACTCACCCCTGACAGAGATCCAGGGAGTCAGTACACTCACCCCTGACAGAGATCCAGGAGTCAGTACACTCACCCCTGACAGAGATCCAGGAGTCAGTACACTCACCCCTGACAGAGATCCAGGAGTCAGTACACTCACCCCTGACAGAGATCCAGGAGTCAGTACACTCACCCCTGACAGAGATCCAGGGAGTCAGTACACTCACCCCTGACAGAGATCCAGGGAGTCAGTACACTCACCCCTGACAGAGATCCAGGGAGTCAGTACACTCACCCCTGACAGAGATCCAGGGAGTCAGTACACTCACCCCTGACAGAGATCCAGGGAGTCAGTACACTCACCCCTGACAGAGATCCAGGGAGTCAGTACACTCACCCCTGACAGAGATCCAGGGAGTCAGTACACTCACCCCTGACAGAGATCCAGGGAGTCAGTACACTCACCCCTGACAGAGATCCAGGGAGTCAGTACACTCACCCCTGACAGAGATCCAGAGAGTCAGTACACTCACCCCTGACAGAGATACAGAGAGTCAGTACACTCACCCCTGACAGAGATCCAGGAGTCAGTACACTCACCCCTGACAGAGAAATCCAGAGAGTCAGTACACTCACCCCTGACAGAGATACAGAGAGTCAGTACACTCACCCCTGACAGAGATCCAGGGAGTCAGTACACTCACCCCTGACAGAGATCCAGGAGTCAGTACACTCACCCCTGACAGAGATCCAGGGAGTCAGTACACTCACCCCTGACAGAGATCCAGGAGTCAGTACACTCACCCCTGACAGAGATCCAGGAGTCAGTACACTCACCCCTGACAGAGATCCAGGGAGTCAGTACACTCACCCCTGACAGAGATCCAGGAGTCAGTACACTCACCCCTGACAGAGATCCAGGGAGTCAGTACACTCACCCCTGACAGAGATCCAGGAGTCAGTACACTCACCCCTGACAGAGATCCAGGGAGTCAGTACACTCACCCCTGACAGAGATCCAGGAGTCAGTACACTCACCCCTGACAGAGATCCAGGGAGTCAGTACACTCACCCCTGACAGAGATACACCAGAGAGTCAGTACACTCACCCCTGACAGAGATCCAGGGAGTCAGTACACTCACCCCTGACAGAGATCCAGGGAGTCAGTACACTCACCCCTGACAGAGATCCAGAGAGTCAGTACACTCACCCCTGACAGAGATCCAGGGAGTCAGTACTCACCCCTGAGAGATCCAGGGAGTCAGTACACTCACCCCTGACAGAGATCCAGGGAGTCAGTACACTCACCCCTGACAGAGATCCAGGGAGTCAGTACACTCACCCCTGACAGAGATCCAGGGAGTCAGTACACTCACCCCTGACAGAGATCCAGGGAGTCAGTACACTCACCCCTGACAGAGATCCAGGGAGTCAGTACACTCACCCCTGACAGAGATCCAGAGAGTAATTTGAATGGACATTCATATTAACAGAAACATGTCGAAGATGCAACGATGTGCACTTTGAACTTGTCAGAATAACTGTCCAAATTGACTCTTCCTCGGCCAACAAGACGACTAACGAACAGCAAAATCAATAGCCTATGTCAACCTACTATAGTAGAAACGTTTAGCCTACCTATTCGATTGGCCAGCTTGTCAAGAAAAGAAATAGCCTATTCCAAACTGACTCTGGGACAGTTGTGGGAACGATAGATCCCAAATTCATACAACCAGTAGGCCAAAGGCTGCATTAAAAAGCAATGTGTCTAATGCAACAGATAAAAACGTTTAGCTTAAAATGTTGAACAATGATTATTTTCTTCACATTATAAGCGCAGCAACGCACACAAGGCAGTAGGCCATTTGCGAATGTCCGTTCCATAGCACAATTGGCGGGAAAACACTGTCGTCAAAAGGGCACAGAACATGCGAACGGTTTCATTGGACAGAGACGAACATTTAAAAAAAAATGTTTTTTATTATTTTTATTTTTTTACCTTTAACTAGGCAAGTCAGTTAAGAACATATTCTTATTTTCAATGACGGCCTGGGAACAGTGGGTTAACTGCCTGTTCAGGGGCAGAACGACAGATTTGTACCTTGTCAGCTCGGGGGTTTGAACTCGCAACCTTCCGGTTACTAGTCCAACGCTCTAACCACTAGGCTACGCTGCCGCGTAGAAAGATGTTCGAGAGGAGACATAATAGGCTACTTTGAAGCAAAGCAAGACATGCCTCACATTATGTATTAAAACATTTCAGGTTTCAGACAACTACTACGTACATGTTTTCATACTGCCTCCAGCTCATTGTGATGTGGGACGCGCTGACAGAGCCCCTCTCCCGTTGGCGTTTTGGAATGCTGCGGAAGCTCGTGCCCGTCTTGACAGACTTTCTACTCAACGGTTCTGTATCGGTGTATGTTGTAGGTGTATAATGAATAAGATTACGTAACAAATATACTGTACACGAGCGCCAATTTAATTCCACTAAATTATGCAAATGACCTTATAGACCGATAAGCATGACCAATCAAATGTATTTCCATCGACTGGTATTTCCACCAATGGAGAGGCTAAAAAAAAGACATTATTTTACACTGGGATTGTTTCTTCATCTCCTGGTCGATTGGCCGGCACCAATTTTATTTGTAGGCGTTAAAAAAAATAAAAAATAAAATGTATTGGACAAGAAAACTAACGGGCTAACGGAAAGCGGCTATTACCGGGCTAACGGAAAGCGGCTATTACCGGGCTAACGGAAAGCGGCTATTACCGGGCTAACGGAAAGCGGCTATTACGGGCTAACGGAAAGCGGCTATTACCGGGCTAACGGAAAGCGGCTATTACCGGGCTAACGGAAAGCGGCTATTACCGGCTGACGGACACCGGCTAACGGTAACCCTGGTGTGAGTGTTTACCTGGAGGCTACGGCTAGTGCTACAGCCCGGGCTGCGGTGGCTTCCTCCACTTTCTTCCTCTTCCTCTCGTCAGCCAGCTGTTTCTCCGCCAGCGCCCGGGCCTCCTGCTCTGCCTTCAGCCTCTTCTCTAGCTGGGAGATGGTCTGCTTGTCCTTCTGCTTGGCCTGGTCAGCACTGTGGAGCACACGCACACACACATCAGCACTGTGGAGCACACACACACACACACACACATCAGCACTGTGGAGCACGCACACACACACGTCAGCACTGTGGAGCACACACACACACACACAAACTCGTCAGCACTGTGGAGCACACACACACATCAGCACTGTGGAGCACACACACACACATCAGCACTGTGGAGCACACACACACATCAGCACTGTGGAGCACACACACACATCAGCACTGTGGAGCACACACACACACACAAACTCGTCAGCACTGTGGAGCACACACACACACACAAACTCGTCAGCACTGTGGAGCACACACACACACTCGTCAGCACTGTGGAGCACACACACACACACACACACAAAAAAAAACAGCCAAAAAGTTTGTTCCCCGAGTTTCTAAGTCAGAATGAATCTCCATGTTGGAATCCAGAAACACAATCTAAAGATCACCTTGCATCCAAAAGAAAACATCTCTTTATGTGATCAAGGTGAGTGATATTATGCTCAGGCCGATCCTCTACACCGTGACAATACTCTGAGAACCTTGGCTTTGTCCCAGGCTTCAAGTGTGTGTTCCTACTTGTTCTGCAGCATCTCGTTGTCTTGTCGCAGCTGGCCCAGCTCTGAGCGCAGACTCCTGTCCTGGCTGGTCAGGGAGGAGAGGTGAGAACGTAAATCTGACTCCAACTGACGGCTCGCCTGCAGGTCCGCCTTCAGCCGTTTCACATCCTGCTCCAACCTAGAGAGAGGAGAGGGAGAGGACAAGGGCTATGTTTAAGGTAGACTACATCGCAGTTTCACATGAATAGCTGTTTAACATAACAGCTACACACGTCGTATGAAATCTGATGCACGGATATACACACACACACACACACACACACACACACACACACACACACACACACAGCTGTGTGAAGCCCGACTGCATCATAGTCGGCCTGAGGAGAGGGTGAAACCGGCTCGTCTATATGCATGCCGGTGCATGTTGGCTATGGGCCTGTGTGTGTGTGTTTGTGTGTGTGTGTGTCTTACCGCACGAGAGCGTCAGGCTTGCCCAGTTGATTATTGGGAATACAGTTCTCCACGGGATCCTTCTGATTGGCTCCTCCCTTCCCCGCAGACTTCGTCTTTTTCTCGTTCTTATTGGACAAGCCAGACGACGGCGCGGTCCCATTGGTGGCACTGTGATTCCGAGGGGAGGAGTTTGTGGCCACAGCGCCTCCGCTGGCATTTTTGCAGTTCTTCCCTCCCCCTGTTCCCCCCACCTCCTCTTTGGGAGTGTGTGTGTTGCCTGTGTGTGTGATCTCTCCTCCTCCGAGGTCGTTATTCAGTCTCTTCCCCCTCATGTTCTCCATATACTCCGTCTCCTGTAATGTGGAGTCCAGTGTGTGGAGGATACTGTTGTTGTTGATTCCTATTGTGTGTTGTTGTTGTTGTTGTTGTTGTTGTTTGCCCTCCCGTTCCTTGCTGTTCCCGTCTCTCCCTTTCTCCCGGAACTCCAGTTCCGGTAAGGGAACGGAAGCGTTAACGAGGGTCTTCTTACCGGGAGTTGACCCATTTTGGGAAACTGGCGGCGTAGGGTCCACGTCTGATGACACAGCTTTAGCCGCTAGAGAGGAGGAAGCGAGGTTAGGAAGAGGTCAGGTAAGATTACAACAGTGTGTGTTTGTCTATCACCTTCCAATTGTTGGCGGAACATCTGTTGCTCAGGGTAAAGTGAAGTGTGTGTGTGTGTGTGTGTGTGTGTGTGTGTGTACTGCATGCTCCCTCTCACCCTCCTCTGCCTCTCTCTCCTGTCTCTGTAGCATCTGTTGCTCTGGGGGCAGAGCCTGCTGTAGTAGCTGCATGTAGAACTCACCCTCCTCTGCCTCTCTCTCCTGTCTCTGTAGCATATGTTGCTCTGGGGGCAGAGCCTGCTGTAGTAGCTGCATGTAGAACTCACCCTCCTCTGCCTCTCTCTCCTGTCTCTGTAGCATCTGTTGCTCTGGGGGCAGAGCCTGCTGTAGTAGCTGCATGTAGAACTCACCCTCCTCTGCCTCTCTCTCCTGTCTCTGTAGCATCTGTTGCTCTGGGGGCAGAGCCTGCTGTAGTAGCTGCATGTAGAACTCACCCTCCTCTGCCTCTCTCTCCTGTCTCTGTAGCATATGTTGCTCTGGGGGCAGAGCCTGCTGTAGTAGCTGCATGTAGAACTCACCCTCCTCTGCCTCTCTCTCCTGTCTCTGTAGCATATGTTGCTCTGGGGCAGAGCCTGCTGTAGTAGCTGCATGTAGAACTCACCCTCCTCTGCCTCTCTCTCCTGTCTCTGTAGCATATGTTGCTCTGGGGGCAGAGCCTGCTGTAGTAGCTGCATGTAGAACTCACCCTCCTCTGCCTCTCTCTCCTGTCTCTGTAGCATATGTTGCTCTGGGGGCAGAGCCTGCTGTAGTAGCTGCATGTAGAACTCACCCTCCTCTGCCTCTCTCTCCTGTCTCTGTAGCATATGTTGCTCTGGGGGCAGAGCCTGCTGTAGTAGCTGCATGTAGAACTCACCCTCCTCTGCCTCTCTCTCCTGTCTCTGAAGCATCTGTTGCTCTGGGGGCAGAGCCTGCTGTAGGAGCTGCATGTAGAACTCATTCTCCTTCTGCACCTCTTTCTGTTTCCTCAGTCTCATCTTGTAGCTGACGTAGCTCTTAAAGCCAAAGCCCAGAGTCACCACCGGGTAGCCAATACTAACAGAGGGAGAGGGACGAGGGCAGAGAGGTGGAGGATGTAGAGACGAGGGCAGAGAGGTGGAGGATGTAGGGCAGAGAGGTGGAGGATGGAGGGTAGAGAGGTGGAGGATGGAGGGTAGAGAGGTGGAGGGTGGAGGGACGAGGGCAGAGAGGTGGAGGGACGAGGGTAGAGAGGTGGAGGGTAGAGAGGTGGAGGGTGGAGGGCAGAGAGGTGGAGGATGGGGGGACGAGGGTAGAGAGGTGGAGGGCAGAGAGGTGGAGGGACGAGGGCAGAGAGGTGGAGGATGGAGGGACGAGGGTAGAGAGGTGGAGGGTAGAGAGGTAGAGAGGTAGAGGGTAGAGAGGTAGAGGGTAGAGAGGTGGAGGGACGAGGGCAGAGAGGTGGAGGATGTAGGGTAGAGAGGTGGAGGGACAAGGGCAGAGAGGTGGAGGGTGGAGGGACGAGGGTAGAGAGGTGGAGGGTAGAGAGGTGGAGGGTAGAGAGGTGGAGGGACGAGGGCAGAGAGGTGGAGGATGTAGGGTAGAGAGGTGGAGGGACAAGGGCAGAGAGGTGGAGGGTGGAGGGACGAGGGTAGAGAGGTGGAGGGTGGAGAGGTGGAGGGACGAGGGCAGAGAGGTGGAGGATGTAGGGTAGAGAGGTAGAGGGACAAGGGCAGTGAGGTGGAGGATGGAGGGACGAGGGCAGAGAGGTGGAGGATGGAGGGACGAGGGTAGAGAGGTGGAGGATGGAGGGACGAGGGTAGAGAGGTGGAGGGTAGAGAGGTAGAGGGTAGAGAGGTGGAGGGACGAGGGCAGAGAGGTGGAGGATGTAGGGTAGAGAGGTGGAGGGACGAGGGCAGAGAGGTGGAGGGACGAGGGCAGAGAGACGAGGGCAGAGAGGATGGAGGGACGAGGGCAGAGAGACGAGGGCAGAGAAGTGGAGGGACGAGGGCAGAGAGACGAGGGCAGAGAGGATGGAGGGACGAGGGCAGAGAAGTGGAGGGACGAGGGCAGAGAGGTGGAGGGACGAGGGCAGAGAGACGAGGGCAGAGAAGTGGAGGGACGAGGGCAGAGAGACGAAGGCAGAGAGGATGGAGGGACGAGGGCAGAGAGACGAGGGCAGAGAAGTGGAGGGACGAGGGCAGAGAGACGAGGGCAGAGAGGATGGAGGGACGAGGGCAGAGAGACGAGGGCAGAGAAGTGGAGGGACGAGGGCAGAGAGACGAGGGCAGAGAGGTGGAGGGACGAGGGCAGAGAGGTGGAGGGACGAGGACAGAGAGGATGGAGGGACGAGGGCAGAGAGGATGGAGGGACGAGGGCAGAGAAACGAGGACAGAGAGGTGGAGGGACGAGGGCAGAGAGGTGGAGGGACGAGGGCAGAGAGGTGGAGGGACGAGGGCAGAGAGGGTGGAGGGACGAGGGCAGAGAGGATGGAGGGACGAGGGCAGAGAGGATGGATGGACGAGGGCAGAGAGACGAGGGCAGAGAGGTGGAGGGACGAGAGCAGAGAGGTGGAGGGACGAGGGCAGAGAGGGGAAGGAGAAAAATAGTTAGCACAAACTTTTGCTATGGTTGTCATAGCAAAATGAAGAAGAATAATGAAAGATTTCTACTTCGTGTTCAGCGTAGAAGAATAGTTTCCCCTTTTGTTGATAAACCTCCATTGCCTAAGCAATTACAATGTGTAACAACACACATGCCCCGCCCACCTGAGGATCTGTCTTTTTCCACCATCTATTTCCAATGTTTTGAGGGATGCAAAATCCACTTATCACTTGGATTGATTACTTTCATTTTACTCCTGCTTCATACTCTTGCTTGTGCCTGATGTTTTTTCCCCATTTAATATTATGGCCGTGGAAATGTGGACTCTGGAGTGATGAATCGCGCTTCACCAGCTAGCAGTCCGACGGACGAATCTGGGCCAACTGTAAAGTTTGGTGGAGGAGGAATAATGGTCTGGGGCTGTTTTTCCATGGTTCGCGCTAGGCCCCTTAGTTCCAGTGAAGGGTAATCTTAACACTAATGCTCTTGTGGCTGAATGGAAGCAAGTCCCCGCAGCAATGTTCCAACACCTAGTGGAAAGCCTTCCCAGAAGACTGGAGGCTGTTATAGCAGCAATGTTCCAACATCTAGTGGAAAGCCTTCCCAGAAGAGTGGAGGCTGTTATAGCAGCAATGTTCCAACATCTAGTGGAAAGCCTTCCCAGAAGACTGGAGGCTGTTATAGCAGCAATGTTCCAACATCTAGTGGAAAGCCTTCCCAGAAGACTGGAGGCTGTTATAGCAGCAATGTTCCAACATCTAGTGGAAAGCCTTCCCAGAAGACTGGAGGCTGTTATAGCAGCAATGTTCCACCATCTAGTGGAAAACCTTCCCAAAAGAGTGGAGGCTATTATAGCAGCAATGTTCCAACATCTAGTGGAAAGCCTTCCCAAAAGAGTGGAGGCTATTATAGCAGCAATGTTCCAACATCTAGTGGAAAGCCTTCCTAAAAGAGTGGAGGCTGTTATAGCAGCAATGTTCCAACATCTAGTGGAAAACCTTCCCAAAAGAGTGGAGGCTATTATAGCAGCAATGTTCCAACATCTAGTGGAAAGCCTTCCCAAAAGAGTGGAGGCTATTATAGCAGCAATGTTCCAACATCTAGTGGAAAGCCTTCCCAGAAGAGTGGAGGCTGTTATAGCAGCAATGTTCCAACATCTAGTGGAAAGCCTTCCCAGAAGAGTGGAGGCTGTTATAGCAGCAATGTTCCAACATCTAGTGGAAAGCCTTCCCAGAAGACTGGAGGCTGTTATAGCAGCAATGTTCCAACATCTAGTGGAAAGCCTTCCCAGGAGAGTGGAGGCTGTTATAGCAGCAATGTTCCAACATCTAGTGGAAAGCCTTCCCAGGAGAGTGGAGGCTGTTATAGCAGCAATGTTCCAACATCTAGTGGAAAGCCTTCCCAGGAGAGTGGAGGCTGTTATAGCAGCAATGTTCCAACATCTAGTGGAAAGCCTTCCCAGGAGAGTGGAGGCTGTTATAGCAGCAATGTTCCAACATCTAGTGGAAAGCCTTCCCAGAAGACTGGAGGCTGTTATAGCAGCAATGTTCCAACATCTAGTGGAAAGCCTTCCCAGGAGAGTGGAGGCTGTTATAGCAGCAATGTTCCAACATCTAGTGGAAAGCCTTCCCAGAAGAGTGGAGGCTGTTATAGCAGCAATGTTCCAGCATCTAGTGGAAAGCCTTCCCAGGAGAGTGAAGGCTGTTATAACAGACTCCAGGGGGGACCAACTATATATTAATGCCCATTATTTTGGAATGAGATGTTCGACGAGCAGGTGTCCAAATACATTTGGTCATATAGTGTATATTTTGTGACGTCCCCACAATGTAACCACCAAACTGTTCCCACAACCTAACAAAACAGTCGGGGAACCTTTAAAGAACAGACCAAATGTGTTCTGGGAACGTTCAGAGCGAGGCGCTAGGACTTTAGCCTATTGCCTCTTTGATTTATGATTTGACGACCACAAGCGACACGCTCCACTCTCCTGGAAAGCTGGAGCATCAGCATAAATTATACCATTTCTCAATCTCTCGACTGCAGCTGCCGCGTTCGGATTTGTTACGGGCCCTTCCGAACAAGTCTGTTAAAATTACACATACCCATGAAGACATCGAGTATAAACAATGCAGGGTAGACAGAGCAAGTTTTTAGTGGTTGAAGCCCCACCCCTTTTTGTTCATCTATTCATATATGCAAATGCAGCGGGTGTATTTATGCAAATGAGATACAATTAACTTTCTTTATTTTAAACAACTTGTATTGAGAAAAATACCCGATAAAATAAGAAAGTGTATACGAGTGCATTCTAAGGAAAATAAGTGACAATTATCAAATGTAAAACCTGAATTTAAAAAAATATATAATAATAATAAATCAATTATAATTTAAAAAATTATAATAAAAATAGATGAATAGTTAGTTTTATGTGCTATAATTAAGTCATGATCTAGATTATTACTAAAATAAATTAAAAGTTTTGGAGTATCTATATCCATTGTCCAATTGTTGCATTAATCAAAATAATTTTTTTTAAAAACCTTTTTGAGAATGTAGATGACCTTTTCTACAATGTGCTTGGTCCTGTGGTTACTGCCATAAGCTAGGGAGTAGGTCCGGTAGGGTTAGAACAACAGGATACTGCCATAAGCTAGGGAGTAGGTCAGGTAGGGTTAGAAGAACAGGTTACTGCCATAAGCTAGGGAGTAGGTCAGGTAGGGCTAGAACAACAGGTGACAAGGTTACTGCCATAAGCTAGGGAGTAGGTCCGGTAGGGTTAGAACAACAGGTTACTGCCATAAGCTAGGGAGTAGGTCCGGTAGGGTTAGAACAACAGGTTACTGCCATAAGCTAGGGAGTAGGTCCGGTAGGGCTAGAACAACAGGTGACAAGGTTACTGCCATAAGCTAGGGAGTAGGTCAGGTAGGGTTAGAACAACAGGTTACTGCCATAAGCTAGGGAGTAGGTCAGGTAGGGTTAGAACAACAGCTAACAGGTTACCAGTGAGCTGCGAAGGGCCGACACAGGTCCACATGGAAGTTCTTCAGGTCCTTGAAGCGGATGGCAGCTTCCATGTAAACAAACAGTATCCATAGCGATACGGTGGGCAGACACACTCCTCTCTCTGTGCAAGGGGGGGCAAGATGGGAGACAGGCTCACACTATCACACTGTGTTTACACAGACAGACCAATTCTGATCTTTTGTCCAATTATTGGCCAGATCTGATTTGTCAAAAGACCAATTAGCGGATAAAATATCAAAACTGAGGCTGCCTGTGTAAACACGGACAAAGAAATATCATTTATTTTGTGACTACATAAAATGTACATACACATTTGATAACTGTGTATACATAAACATATTAAAATCACATGACACCCAGGATTAAGCCAATGCATTGTGGGAAAGATAAATCTAATTATGGGAAAGAGTGTGCTGATGTTGACTGACCTGTGTGCCAGACATACTGGACCCAGACGTAGGTGCTGGCAGCGAAGAACAGCCATTGGACAGGTATAAAGAGGAGGCAGATGATGTCAGACGTAAACGCCACACACACAAAGAACACTGAGAACGCCTGAGAGAGAGAGAGAGAAATGTGGTCAGCATGCAATAATATACAATTGTGCAGCCATCTTTCATGTCAAAATCTCACGAGCAAGCTCTCTCACACACACACTTACCAGCCCCTGGTATCTGAAGGAGTCGTAGACACTGCGTATGAATAGCCAGAAGGGCCACAGGTACTCAAACCTGAACTCCAACACAAAGTCTGCCAGCAGCACCAGCACCCACACCACCAGAAACTTCAGGTACAGGAAGGTACTGAGAGAGGGGAAGATAGAGTGAGAAAGAGAGAGGGGAAGAGAGAGGGTGGAGATAGAGAGTGAGAAAGAGAGAGGGTGGAGATAGAGAGTGAGAAAGAGAGAGGGTGGAGATAGAGAGTGAGAAAGAGAGAGGGTGGAGATAGAGAGTGAGAAAGAGAGAGGGTGGAGATAGAGAGAGGGGAAGATAGAGAGTGGAGAGAGGGAAAGAGAGAGAGTGGAGAGAGGGAAAGAGAGAGGGTGGAGAGAGGGGAAGATAGAGAGTGAGAAAGAGAGAGGGGAAGATAGAGAGAGGGGAAGATAGAGAGTGAGAAAGAGAGAGGGGAAGATAGAGAGTGAGAAAGAGAGAGGGGAAGATAGAGAGTGAGAAAGATAGAGGGGAAGAGAAAGAGAGAAGAATGGGACAGAGAAACATTGTGAGATTTCTTGAAGCACTGTCAACCGGAGAGCGAGGAAGCCAAAACAAAGAGAAGCTCTGGTCCAAGGTGTTAATGTGTGTTCCTCCACTAACTCATAAGAGAACACGTGTCACTACCACCCTGGAACCAGAGCTAGACAAAAATTGGCAGTGATATATGATCAGTACCACAGTCATTCTGTGTTTATAGCTGGAACATCATTATCTTTATTTCAGTCACGCTTAGAGGTCACCTGCAACCACAAGACCACACGTTTTCCCAATGTTTTAAAGAGAGGCATGTGCCACTGAATTTAATCTGTAATGAATCCTGACGTACCCCCCCCCCCACTGTTCTGCTTTCAGTCCCATCATACTTCTCTGGTCCAAAGCTTTACTCTTTGTTCATACCGTACATTCAAGGCCAGAAATGCATAACCTAACACAGTGCCGTAGGACTATCAGAAGACTGAAGAGAACAAGAACACTAAAACCTGTGTTCATGTCAGGACATATTGGCTTTTCAACAGCTGCTTTTCTCATGCGGCGTTATCAATGGAGGCTTTGCTACTGACAAAGCACTGAAATGTCAAAAGAAGAACCGTCAAGCTTTGGCTCGCTAGGAATACAGGGAGTACAATATAAATGTCCTCGTGTTTGGGTTAGATGACCAGCTCGTTCTAAAGCAGACACTAATTCACCGTGCAATCGTATAAATATGTATGCAATTTCAGCACATTTTCCAATGGCTTTTGAATTGTCGTCAATGTGAACGCAGTCAGTGCTGTTTACATTTAGGAATAAATCCATTGATCTGTCAGAATTAGCTACGGAGTTAACTAGCAGCCGCTGTTGTTACTACTACACAAGTAACACTACGTTCGCTAACTTAGGCCTTAAGTTCAGAAACAAAATCTATTAGACATTCGAAGACGAATAGTAAAACGCGAAAGCAGGGGGTCATCTGACACTATACACGACAGCTGAGTGTCTTGTCTGCTATATCTCAGCCGCCATTATTGTACGATCATGCCCCCTATAACTAGAGCCCCCTTTCTTTCCGTCGGTACCTGCTATATATACCCTCGGTGATTCGGTTCCGTTTTAACGGGCGTCGGAGCTTGCTGCAGTCCGCATTGCGCCGCTTCATCCTCCCTCCTGTGGATTTGGCTCTGATATCAATCCGGTAATTATTACGAAAATGTCACACGAACGATCTGATATGGACATTTCTTTAAATATCCACCATTGCTGTTATTTTCTGGACGTGAAACAAAAGCAAGAAATAAAAACACTGTATCGTGGGCCCTCCCTCTTTCCGTCAAACGCCACGACGCACGCCAACGTGACTACGTCATTGATACGTCTACGTAGAAAAAACATGGCTGCCTCTTGTATGGACTAAATCTTTCTCGAATTTATACTTTGACGGTATGAGTGATTTTGATTACATTTACATTTGCGCTGTGATAACTGTAGTGCATTATAAAAAAATAAAGCTGTCATCTCTGATATATATATTGTTGATAAAGTTAACAAATGCTCTAGCAATGCTGCTTCCTCGGCCATGCTTGAAAATATGCTAACTTTCGTTAGCTAACTAGCACTGTTAGCAGTTGATGGGAAATTAGCCACCGTAATAACTGTAATGTACCGTAATGTAGCTGGTATTAATTACACAAATGCATTTACTTTTACTCATACTGTATGCTAGTGGTTACATACTAGCTAATGTTGTGGCTCTACCTTGGCAGAGGAACGCTCAACTCCGTTCTCTTTTATATCAACTGGTTGCAGGATTTTCTAGCAACAACACTTGAATCACCATTTTATTCTTGTAAAGGTGTCAATTCTGAAAGCGTTTACCTGAAATTCATACTTGCAATAAAAACTTATCGAATACAACCATCTCATTTGTGTTGCGCAACTCAGCACGAATTTGCATGTGCCAATTGAGTCTCATCTGACGTAGTAAGTAGGTATCACGGAACCCAAACCGGCTGCGCGCGTCAAACTCTAACATTCGTTTAGTCTTGGACCCTATAGATTATTCAGATGCAATTGACTCAGATGCGGTTGTCTTATTTTTAGACTTCTGTAAAGCCTTTGACACAATTGAACATGAATTTCTCTTTCGGTCTCTTAAACTTTTGGGATTTGGTGAAAATTGTATCTAAGTAATTCGCATATTTTACAAAGATATAAATAGTTCTGTGTTACTAAACCGTAATACTTCCAAAGATTCAGTATCAACAGGGATGGCCAATTTCACAATTTTTATTCATTTTGGTTGTGGAACTTCTATCTCTAGATATTCTGAATAATGCAAATTTGTATGGCTTAACCATTTTAACAAAGAAATCAAAATGTCCCAACTGGCTGATGATACTACTCTTTTCTTAAGAGACAAAGACCAGGTTGCCCTTAATGCTGTAACTGCATTTTCTATTGCATCAGGATTAATGCTGAATGTTTCCAAATGTGAAATCTTATGTTTATTTGACTTTAATGATAAAGAAATAGAAAATATTCCTGTAAAGGACTGTGTTAAATATTTAGGAATACATCTGTCAAAAAAAAACACATAGTCAGACATTTGAATTTCTCTCCTAAAATTAAGAAAACCAAAAATATATTCAATAATTGGCTTACAAAGAGATCTTTCTATACTTGTGACTTCTGTCCAAGGCAGAGGGACTGTCCCGTTTTGTGTACCCCGCATCATCGTTAGGTGTAAATCCTGCTACTTGTAAAGACATCAACAAGACCTACTTATTTTCCACCATAATTTGCAAATAAATTAATTAAAAATCCTTCAATGTGATTTTCTGGAATTTATTTCTCTCTCATTTTGTCTGTCATAGTCAAAGTGTACCTATGATGAAAATTACAGGCCTCATCTTTTTAAGTGGGAGAACTTGGCTGACTAAATACTTTTTTGCCCCACTGTGTGTGTGTATGTATATATATATATATATCATCTATAAATCTGTCAGTTTATGTATATATATATATATACATAAAAAAAACTGACAGATTTATAGATGATATAAGTAAGATGGTCTTTATATAGATTTATATATATAAATATATATATAGACCATCTTACTTGAGAAATCTTGTAATAAATATATAAGACATTCTTTATTCACAAAACCAACTTACAACGAGAGCAAAGTTTTTCTGGAACATGTTTATTCCTGACATTGTCTGGAAAAATGCCCGGTTAAGACCTTACAAATACTGTATACCAAATAAAGTTAAGGAAGTGCACTTTAACATTTTACATAAGATATATCCATGTAATTCTATGATATCCTCATTTGTGGCGATTGATATCTGCGTTTTCTGTGAAAAAGGTGAAAATCTGTCTCACTTGTTCTGTCAATTTGCATCCGAATTTTGGGAAAACCTTGCAAAATACTTATTTACCATTATGACCTATGTTTTTGAATGATAACAAGACCACTGAAATTATTGTGATTTTTTTATTTTTATTCTTGTTGCCAAATACTTCATAAACAAACAAAAATTCAAAAATTCTATACCAAAATTACATTTTTTAAAAATTGAATTGAACTTTTATTAAAACATTAACCCTTGTGAACATTAAGAATAACATTTTTCTAAATCATTACAATAAGATTTTTTCAGAGTGATTACAATTGCAGTAAAATTGTTTTTCTATTTTTTTTAATATTTGTTTCAGTATTTTCTCGTTAATACCTGCGTTCTGTTTTGTATGATGTAAGAATGTAAGTTGTTGCCCTAAATAAAAAATATAAAAACATTTTTTTTTAAACGGCTGCGCGTGTGCACTATCGTGCATAAATGTATTTTGTCCCCCTACACCAAAAGTGATCACGACACGCAGGTTAAAATATCAAAACAAACTCTGAACCAATGACATTCATTTGTGGACAGGTCGAAAAGCATTAAAACATGTATGGCTAGTTAGCTTGCACTTGCTAGCTAATTTGTCCTATTTAGCTAGCTTGCTGTTGCTAGCTAATTTGTCCTGGGATATAAACATGGAGTTGTTATTTTACCTGAAATGCACAAGGTCCTCTACTCTGACAATTAATCCACACATAAAACGGCCAACTGAATCGTTTCTAGTCATCTCTCCTCCTTCCAGTTTTTTTCATCTTTTGAACTTATATGGTGATTGCCATCTACACTTTCATAGTATTACCACGACGACCGGCAAAACATTTCATCTTTCAATCACCCACGTGGGTATAACCAATGAGGAGATGGCACGTGGGTACCAGCTTCTATAAACCAATGAGGAGATGGCACGTGGGTACCTGTTTCTATAAACCAATGAGATGGGAGAGGCAGGACTTGCAGCGAAATCTGCATCAGAAATATAACTGACTTCTATTTTAGCCCTTGGCATCGCAGACGCTCATTGGTGGCCATGAGCAGTGTGGGTGCAATAATTGAATAACATGGATTACTAAGTGTATTTTGCGATACTCACGCGTGAGACATGTCCGGTCTGGTCAGAATGTAAGAAATATCAGCCAAAGACAAAACGAGGAAAACGTAGATGGGTGTATTCAATAAATGTTTTTCTAAAAGTTTTCAGAATTTCAAAATTTCAGCGCCCGCGGAAGGATCGCAGTTGTACTGGACAAATGTAGGTTTAGGTCTGCTGAGTGGCGCAGTGCAAGAGGCACCACTACAGTCCCAGGTTCGATTCCAGGCTGTATCACATCCGGCCGTGATTGGGAGTCCCATAGGGCGGCGCATAATTGGTCCAGCGTTGGCCGGGGTAGGCCGTCATTGTAAATAAGAATTTGTTCTTAACCTTCTTGCCTAGTTAAATCATGTAAAAATATATATATATATATATATTAAAAAGGTAACTGTTTTCAGAATCAACTGATGGTGACTCAGTGTTGTTGTTTGAGAATCCCAAGGTGAGTTGTCAAACCTCAACTCCCCCTCGATATAAGACAATGGAGTTGACCGTTCCTCAGCTAGATCTAGCTATGCCATTCACAGGTATCACCCAAAGACTGAAAGAGATGGGGGGGGACTATGTATTTAAGCTATCCCTTTCTGTGCACTCACTCTTCTGCCCATTACTGTATCATCCACAGATGTCATCAACCGACACACAGCAAGTGACAATGCCGGACATTCTGAAGACAGAGGCGATCCCCGAGGATCCAAATAAACAGAAAATGTCTGAACTCCCCAAAAATGACAATAAGGCCGTGCTTCTGATAAAAGACAAGAAAACAGCGGCTCAAAAAAAGAAGAAGAAGAAGAAGCCAGAGATTCCGAGGAGGAAGAAGAAGAAACCAGATGATCCCGATAAGCCAGTTCCATTAAACCTGAACAACGAGGTGGTGAGGATGAGGAAGGAGG
The DNA here is from genome assembly GCF_023373465.1 of Oncorhynchus keta. NCBI lineage: Eukaryota > Metazoa > Chordata > Actinopteri > Salmoniformes > Salmonidae > Oncorhynchus > Oncorhynchus keta. The sequence goes on along the minus strand of NC_068440.1, from coordinate 39,167,815 downwards.
TGAAAAGGGTGAGGGCGCTGGTCATCAGGAAGTTGACTAGGCAGATGGCAGGTCTGAAGAAAAAGAAGGGGAAGGAGGAAGATCTGGAGAGGAACCGGAGGAGGGTAGGCAGACTGCTGGAAGAAATCCATGCGATGAAGACACTCAAACCTGATCCGGTGGGTGCTTCTTCCCCAATTACATCTCACCTACATTATTATTATTATGGCTTCCTTGTTTGGAATACTGTGTAGTATAATTCCCAAGCCATTGTCTATGTGCTGCTACACATTCTAGTGAGTGACTTCCTTTCATGCAATGTCCTGTAAAACTTTTTTTTACTTAGAGTTTTTTACATTTTTTTTATTTAAACTTTATTTAACCAGGTAGGCTAGTTGAGAACACCTTTATTTAACCAGGTAGGCTAGTTGAGAACACCTTTATTTAACCAGGTAGGCTAGTTGAGAACACCTTTATTTAACCAGGTAGGCTAGTTGAGAACACCTTTATTTAACCAGGTAGGCTAGTTGAGAACACCTTTATTTAACCAGGTAGGCTAGTTGAGAACACCTTTATTTAACCAGGTAGGCTAGTTGAGAACACCTTTATTTAACCAGGTAGGCTAGTTGAGAACACCTTTATTTAACCAGGTAGGCTAGTTGAGAACACCTTTATTTAACCAGGTAGGCTAGTTGAGAACACCTTTATTTAACCAGGTAGGCTAGTTGAGAACACCTGTATTTAACCAGGTAGGCTAGTTGAGAACACCTTTATTTAACCAGGTAGGCTAGTTGAGAACACCTTTATTTAACCAGGTAGGCTAGTTGAGAACACCTTTATTTAAACAGGTAGGCTAGTTGAGAACACCTTTATTTAACCAGGTAGGCTAGTTGAGAACACCTTTATTTAACCAGGTAGGCTAGTTGAGAACACCTTTATTTAACCAGGTAGGCTAGTTGAGAACACCTTTATTTAACCAGGTAGGCTAGTTGAGAACCTTTATTTAACCAGGTAGGCTAGTTGAGAACACCTTTATTTAACCAGGTAGGCTAGTTGAGAACACCTGTATTTAACCAGGTAGGCTAGTTGAGAACACCTGTATTTAACCAGGTAGGCTAGTTGAGAACACCTTTATTTAACCAGGTAGGCTAGTTGAGAACACCTTTATTTAACCAGGTAGGCTAGTTGAGAACACCTTTATTTAAACAGGTAGGCTAGTTGAGAACACCTTTATTTAACCAGGTAGGCTAGTTGAGAACAACTTTATTTAACCAGGTAGGCTAGTTGAGAACACCTTTATTTAACCAGGTAGGCTAGTTGAGAACACCTTTATTTAACCAGGTAGGCTAGTTGAGAACAACTTTATTTAACCAGGTAGGCTAGTTGAGAACAACTTTATTTAACCAGGTAGGCTAGTTGAGAACACCTTTATTTAACCAGGTAGGCTAGTTGAGAACACCTTTATTTAACCAGGTAGGCTAGTTGAGAACAACTTTATTTAACCAGGTAGGCTAGTTGAGAACAACTTTATTTAACCAGGTAGGCTAGTTGAGAACACCTTTATTTAACCAGGTAGGCTAGTTGAGAACACCTTTATTTAACCAGGTAGGCTAGTTGAGAACACCTTTATTTAACCAGGTAGGCTAGTTGAGAACACCTTTATTTAACCAGGTAGGCTAGTTGAGAACACCTTTATTTAACCAGGTAGGCTAGTTGAGAACACCTTTATTTAACCAGGTAGGCTAGTTGAGAACACCTTTATTTAACCAGGTAGGCTAGTTGAGAACAAGTTCTCATTTACAACTGCGACCTGGCCAAGATTAAGCAAAGCAGTGTGACACAGACAACAACACAGAGTTACACATGTATAAATAAACAATAAACAAGCCAATAACACAATAAACAAGTCAATGACACAGTAGAAAAAAATAATGTTTATATACAGTGTGTGCAACAGGCATGAGGAGGTAGGCAATAAATAGGCCATAGGAGTGAATAATTACAATTTATCAGATTAACACTGGAGTGATAGATGAGCAGATGATGATGTGCAAGTAGAGATACTGGTGAGTAAAGTATATGTCCTGATAACTATTAATTTAATTTCCATGACTTCTGAATTGACTGACCTCCATGTCTTTTGAGAGACCTCCTCATCGTTTCTCTTTGCTTATTTGAGCTGTTCTTGCCATAATATGGACTTGGTCTTTTACCAAATAAGGCTATCTTCTGTATACCACCCCTACCTTGTCACAACACAACTGATTGGCTCAAGCGCACGAAGAAGGAAAGGAATTCCACAAATGAAAATTTTAAGAAGGCACACTTGTTAATTGAAATGCATTCCAGGTGACTACCTCATGAAGCCGGTTGAGAGAATGTCAAGAGTGTGCAAAGCTTTCATCAAGGCAAAGTCTGGCTACTTTGAACAAATAGTAAATAATAAATAAATAAAATATATTTTGATTTAACACTTTTTTTGATAACTACTTGTTTCTGTGTTATTTCATAGTTTTGATGTTTTCTCTATTATTCTACAAAAATAAACCTTGAATGGGTAGGTGTGTCCAAACATTTGACTGGTACTGCACATTTGTTTTACTTGCTTGGAAGTTGAATACTGCGGTGAATATTCAGGTGTAGTGCATGTATTCATGTCAGTCCCAAACCATTGCAAATTAACTTACAGTCCCAAAACCAGATCATACTAATTGTTGATTATTATTTCTAGGTGACCAAGGCGGCCCTTCATAAGAACCTGAGTTTTGAGTTTGTCTGTAAGAACCCAAAGGCCACCATTTCTGACCGAGCTGTAGCCCGTATCGCCACTCACCCTCAGTTCAGCAAGAAGATAGACACCATCAAAGCCGCCATTAAAGCCTTCAAGGATGAGAGGATGTCAGTAGACAAAGGAGACCAGAAGGAAACGGTTAGAAAGCAGCCTTTAAAAGTGGTCGAGGTGATCGAGCAGCCGAGGGACAGTGATGGAGGAGGAGGAGGGGTGGAAGGTGAAGAGGGAGATGAAGAAGAGATGGATGAGGAGGAAGATGGAACACCCGCGGATGAGGAGGAAGATGGAACACCCGCGGGTGTTCCAACGGTTGACAAACCAGCTGTTCTAGAAAAGCAACCTGTTGATAAGACTGTCAGGGTTACAGAAGAAGACGACGTTTCCACGATAGAGAATAAAGAATCGGCCATAGAGAATACAGTAGCTGACCCTCAGCCCACGGAGATGTCAGAGGCTGATAAGACTCTGTTGGACTCATCCACTCCATTCACAATAGAGGCCCCACAAGTAGTACCTACAAAGAACATAGTTACCATGAAAAATACACCACAGAAGCAAGTAGTCCAGAAACTCACAAAGGACACTCCAGCCACTCAGAAGACTCAAGACCCCAAACCCCAGAAAGTCACTAAACTTCAGAATAAAGATGTTAAAAACAAGCAGGACGATGAAGAGGATTCTGATGATGATCATGAGGAAGAGGAGAGCGACTTGGAGTCTTCGGACGACGAGAAGGAGCATTTTGACGACAGCACGGAGGAGCGTTTCCATAAGCAGTCCTCCCAGTCGGATGAAAGCGACAACGATGATTTCTTCCTGGGGAAAGTCAACAAGTTCAAAAAGAAGAGTGATACGACTACAGCGCCACCAGGTGGAGGGGAGGGGAAGAGCAGCGAACTGGGGAAAAACCCACTGCTGGAACCACTGGAGAGCTTAAAGCCACACCAGACTGAACTGGATGAGCTAGAGGCCAGACTGAACTCCAAGGGGAAGTCTATCTTCTGCTCCAGTCTGTCTGGTTCCAGAGGTGGTAGAGGCAGGGGTAGAGGTGCAGGCAGGGGTATGGGCCGAGGAGGGGGTAGGGGAGGGGACTTCAAGAACCGTGGAAGAGGGGGAAATGATGGCCCGTCTCGGGGTCCTGGGTCACATGATGGGGGTTCTGGAAGGGGAAGGGGAGACTTCGGGAGGCAACGGGAAGGCAGAGGCTTCTCCTCCACCCCTTCATCTCAGCCACCACAACAGGCCCTGCACCCGTCATGGGAGGCCAGTAAGAAGAGGAAGGAGCAGCAGACCGCAGTAGTGGCCTTCCAGGGAAAGAAGATCAAATTTGATGATTGAGCTAAGGCCGGCGATATGGTCAAAATGTATCACAATATTTTTGATGTTATTTGACAGTATTTTATGTTTTTAAATAATAAAAGTTATCCATTCTGCTTTATGAGTTGTCCGTGACCCTAGGGTGGAAACACATACCTTCTAATATCATTTCAATTAGGCTTTCTCCATTCTGATTGGTTTATACTGTTCAATCAAATTTTAAACAAAAGTTGATCTGACAAAATCTAGGCCTTATTCTCTGGATAAGAGCGTCTGCTAAATGACGTAAATGTAAATGTTAAACAAATATTCCAATTGTGATTTTGACTTGCGATTTAGATTTTTAAAAAAATACTTGGGTGAACAGTTGGAACCATGAAAATAGAATGATTATACTTATAGAGTTAGAATGTACCAACTGGGCACAGACGTCAATTCAACGTCTATTCCGCATTGGTAAAAGTTCATTTTAATTTACAATGTTGATTCAACCTGTGTAAGCCCAGTGGGTAATAGGGGCACCTTTAATTCAGTGTTTAACATAACAACGAATGAAAAGGGCAGGGAGGTGTTCATGGAATTTAGAATTTGAATATAGCTTACCAATAGGATCTCTATGGAGGCGTTATTTTGACAGGGAACCAAAGTGTTGGTGGGGAACCAAAGTGTTGGTGAGTGTTTCCCAGAGGAGTGGGTTCTTGTAATCTTTGGCTACGTTTAAAATGTCCTCTAGTGATTTCTGAACTTTTGCTGTTGAAAAGCAATATCCTAAGCAGAAATACAGTAATGTACACACATTAAAGGGTAAGAAAAATATATATGTTTTTTAAGACATCTGTAAACTTCAAGGAGTTGGTTTGAGGGGAAGCGGGGATGTCATTGGTCTCCCCCTTTGCTTGAGAAACAATGAAGGCGCAATAGAAAACAAGCCCCCCCACACACACACACACACACACACACACTTGTACCTTTTGTTAATTTAACCAGGTGTTAAATGAGGTGAAAAGGAGACTGGAGTGCCACTAAATGTTTTATCTTACTTCATGTCGCTAACACTCACGCTTTGCCCATTCCTCTCTGATTTAGAAGATACTGTTGCACAAACATGCTGATTTAGGCCCACATAGTTACATAAAGGTTCAATTAAAAATGGAGGCCTGCACCAGTGATGGCATCAACCTGTATTAGCTAGCTATGTTTGCTCTCACTCAGTACATTTATTAGCCAGTGGTGGAAAAAGTACACAATCGTCATACTTGAGTAAAAGTAAAGACACCTTTAATAGAAAACGACTTGAGTGAAAGTCACACAGTGTTTGTGTTTAGTGAGTCCGCCAGATCAGTGGCAGTAGGGATAACAGTGAAGGGGCGACTCCGGGAGGCTGGCCTTCTAGGCAAAGAAAAAGTCATATCTCAGACTGGCCAATAAAAGATTAAGATGGGCAAAAGAACACAGACACTGGACAGAGGAACTATGCCTATAAGGCCAGCATCCCAGAGTCGCCACTTCACTGTTGTCGTTGAGACTGGTGTTTTGCAGGTAATATTTAATGAAGCTGCCAGTTGAGGGCTTTTGAGGCGTCTATTTCTCAAACTGGACACTCTAATGTACATGTCTTCTCGCTCAGTTGTGCACCGGGGCCTCCCACTCCTCTTTCTATTCTGGTTAGGGCCCGTTTGCTTTGTTCTATGAAGGGAGTAGTACACAGCGTTGTACGAGATCCTCAGTTTCTTGGCAGTTTCTCGCATGGAATGCCCTGGAATGGCATGGAATGGCATGGAATGGTATGGAATGGCATGGAATGGCTGGAATGGCATGGAATGGCCTTCATTTCTCAGAACAACGAGTTTCAGAAGAAAGTTATGTTTCTGGCCATTTTGAGCCTGTAATCGAACCCACAAATGCTGACGCTCCAGATACTCAACTCGTCTGAAGAAGGACAGTTGTATTGCTTATTTAATTAGCACACCAGTTTTCAGGTCTGCTAACATAATTGCAAAAGGGTTTTCTAATGATCAATTAGCCTTTTAAAATGATAAACTTGGATTAGCTAACACAACGTGCCATTGGAACACAGGAGTGATGGTTGCTGATAATGGGCCTCTGTACATCTATGTAGATATTCCATTAAAAATCATCCGTTTCCAGCTACAATAGTAATTTACAAAATTAACAATGTCGACAGTGTATTTATCATTTTGATGTTATTTTAATGGACAATAAATGTGCATTTCTTTCAAAAACAAGGACACTTCTTAGTGACCCCAAACTTTTGAACGGTAGTGTGTATTTGTTTACATCCCCGTTAGTGAGTCTTTCTCCATTGCCAAGATAATCCATCCACCTGACAGGTGTGGCATATCCAGAAGCTGATTAAACTGTATGATTTACATTTAAGTCATTTAGCAGACGCTCTTATCCAGAGCGACATACAAATTGGTGCATTCACCTTATGACATCCAGTGGAACAGCCACTTTACAATAGTGCATCTAAATCTTTTAGGGGGGTGAGAAGGATTACTTATGATCATTACACAGGGTACATCTTGTGCCGAGGACAATAAAAAAGACCACTCTAAAATGTGCAGTGTTGTCACACAACACAATTCCACAGATGTCTCGAGTTTCAAAGGCGCATGCTGACTGCAGGAATGTCCGACAAAAGCTGTTACCAGATAATCGAATGTTCATTTCTTTACCATAAGCCGCCTTCAATGTCATTTTAGAGAATTAGGCAGTACATCGAACCGGCCTCATAACCCGCAGACCACGTGTATAGCGTTGTGTGGACGAAAGGTTTGCCGTTGGTCACGTTATAGTATGGGCAGGCATAAGCTATGGATAACAAACACAATTGCATTTTCATGTGACATAAACCACTATGCGGGATATGATATAAGCATGTGCTTTATAAAAGGGTGACGTGCTGAAGGATGGCGTTGAGACACTTCCGCCCAAATGCACAGAAGGTCTGGAAGACTAACGCATCAAGCTTGGCCTTCGTTCGTTAGGGTTTAAAATAAAATGATGGAAATGGACAGGCATAATGATGACTTTGTGGCTGTGTTAACTAGTGACAACCAGGGGGAAGTTAAGGCCCAGTCAGGTCTTTAATATAACGAGCCATACCGTGGGGTGCTGGGCCCAGTCAGGTCTTTAATATAACGAGCCATACCGTGGGGTGCTGGGCCCAGTCAGGTCTTTAATATAACGAGCCATACGGTGGGGTGCTGGGCCCAGTCAGGTCTTTAATATAACGAGCCATACGGTGGGGTACTGGGCCCAGTCAGGTCTTTAATATAATGAGCCATACCGTGGGGTGCTGGGCCCAGTCAGGTCTTTAATATAACAATATAACGAGCCATACTGTGGGGTGCTGGGCCCAGTCAGGTCTTTAATATAACAAGCCATACCGTGGGGTACTGGGCCCAGTCAGGTCTTTAATATAATGAGCCATACCGTGGGGTGCTGGGCCCAGTCAGGTCTTTAATATAACAATATAACGAACCATACCGTGGGGTGCTGGGCCAAGTCAGGTCTTTAATATAACAAGCCATACCGTGGGATGCTGGGCCCAGTCAGGTCTTTAATATAACGAGCCATACCGTGGGGTGTTGGGCCCAGTCAGGTCTTTAATATAACGAGCCATACCATGGGGTGCTGGGCCCAGTCAGCTCTTTAATATAACGAGCCATACCGTGGGGTGCTGGGCCAAGTCAGGTCTTTAATATAACGAGCCATACCGTGGGGTGCTGGGCCCAGTCAGGTATTTAATATAACGAGCCATACCGTGGGGTGCTGGGCCCAGTCAGGTCTTTAATATAACGAGCCATACCGTGGGGTGCTGGGCCCAGTCAGGTCTTTAATATAACGAGCCATACCGTGGGGTGCTGGGCCCAGTCAGCTCTTTAATATAACGAGCCATACGGTGGGGTACTGGGCCCAGTCAGGTCTTTAATACAATGAGCCATACCGTGGGGTGCTGGGCCCAGTCAGGTCTTTAATATAACGAGCCATACCGTGGGGTGCTGGGCCCAGTCAGGTATTTAATATAACGAGCCATACCGTGGGGTGCTGGGCCCAGTCAGGTCTTTAATATAATGAGCCATACCGTGGGGTGCTGGGCCCAGTCAGGTCTTTAATATAATAATATAACGAGCCATACCGTGGGGTGCTGGGCCCAGTCAGGTATTTAATATAATGAGCCATACCGTGGGGTGCTGGGCCCAGTCAGGTCTTTAATATAACAATATAACGAGCCATGCCGTGGGGTACTGGGCCCAGTCAGGTCTTTAATATAACGAGCCATACCGTGGGGTGCTGGGCCCAGTCAGGTCTTTAATATAACAATATAACGAGCCATGCCGTGGGGTACTGGGCCCAGTCAGGTCTTTAATATAACGAGCCATACTGTGGGGTGCTGGGCCCAGTCAGGTCTTTAATATAACGAGCCATACCGTGGGGTGCTGGGCCCAGTCAGGTCTTTAATATAACGAGCCATACGGTGGGGTACTGGGCCCAGTCAGGTCTTTAATATAATGAGCCATACCATGGGGTGCTGGGCCCAGTCAGCTCTTTAATATAACGAGCCATACCCGTGGGGTGCTGGGCCAAGTCAGGTCTTTAATATAACAATATAACGAGCCATACCGTGGGGTGCTGGGCCCAGTCAGGTCTTTAATATAATAATATAACGAGCCATACCGTGGCGTGCTGGGCCCAGTCAGGTCTTTAATATAATAATATAACGAGCCATACCGTGGGGTGCTGGGCCCAGTCAGGTATTTAATATAATGAGCCATACCGTGGGGTGCTGGGCCCAGTCAGGTCTTTAATATAACAATATAACGAGCCATACCGTGGGGTGCTGGGCCCAGTCAGGTATTTAATATAACGAGCCATACCGTGGGGTGCTGGGCCCAGTCAGGTCTTTAATATAACAATATAACGAGCCATACCGTGGGGTGCTGGGCCAAGTCAGGTCTTTAATATAACAAGCCATACCGTGGGGTGCTGGGACCAGTCAGGTCTTTAATATAATGAGCCATACCGTGGGGTGCTGGGCCAAGTCAGGTCTTTAATATAACAATATAACGAGCCATACCGTGGGGTGCTGGGCCCAGTCAGGTCTTTAATATAATAATATAACGAGCCATACCGTGGGGTGCTGGGCCCAGTCAGGTCTTTAATATAATAATATAACGAGCCATACCGTGGGGTGCTGGGCCAAGTCAGGTCTTTAATATAACAAGCCATACCGTGGGGTGCTGGGACCAGTCAGGTCTTTAATATAATGAGCCATACCGTGGGGTGCTGGGCCCAGTCAGGTCTTTAATATAACGAGCCATACCATGGGGTGCTGGGCCCAGTCAGCTCTTTAATATAACGAGCCATACCGTGGGGTGCTGGGCCCAGTCAGGTCTTTAATATAACGAGCCATACCGTGGGGTGCTGGGCCCAGTCAGGTCTTTAATATAACAAGCCATAAGGTGCGGTACTGGGCCCAGTCAGGTCTTTAATATAATGAGCCATACCGTGGGGTGCTGGGCCCAGTCAGGTCTTTAATATAACAATATAACGAGCCATACCGTGGGGTGCTGGGCCAAGTCAGGTCTTTAATATAACAAGCCATACCGTGGGGTACTGGGCCCAGTCAGGTCTTTAATATAATGAGCCATACCGTGGGGTGCTGGGCCCAGTCAGGTCTTTAATATAACAATATAACGAGCCATACCGTGGGGTGCTGGGCCAAGTCAGGTCTTTAATATAACAAGCCATACCGTGGGATGCTGGGCCCAGTCAGGTCTTTAATATAACGAGCCATACCGTGGGGTGTTGGGCCCAGTCAGGTCTTTAATATAACGAGCCATACCATGGGGTGCTGGGCCCAGTCAGCTCTTTAATATAACGAGCCATACCGTGGGTGCTGGGCCAAGTCAGGTCTTTAATATAACGAGCCATACCGTGGGGTGCTGGGCCCAGTCAGGTATTTAATATAACGAGCCATACCGTGGGGTGCTGGGCCCAGTCAGGTCTTTAATATAACGAGCCATACCGTGGGGTGCTGGGCCCAGTCAGGTCTTTAATATAACGAGCCATACCGTGGGGTGCTGGGCCCAGTCAGCTCTTTAATATAACGAGCCATACGGTGGGGTACTGGGCCCAGTCAGGTCTTTAATATAATGAGCCATACCGTGGGGTGCTGGGCCCAGTCAGGTCTTTAATATAACGAGCCATACCGTGGGGTGCTGGGCCCAGTCAGGTATTTAATATAACGAGCCATACCGTGGGGTGCTGGGCCCAGTCAGGTCTTTAATATAATGAGCCATACTGTGGGGTGCTGGGCCCAGTCAGGTCTTTAATATAATGAGCCATACCGTGGGGTGCTGGGCCCAGTCAGGTATTTAATATAATGAGCCATACCGTGGGGTGCTGGGCCCAGTCAGGTCTTTAATATAACAATATAACGAGCCATACCGTGGGGTGCTGGGCCCAGTCAGGTCTTTAATATAACGAGCCATACCGTGGGGTGCTGGGCCCAGTCAGGTCTTTAATATAACAATATAACGAGCCATGCCGTGGGGTACTGGGCCCAGTCAGGTCTTTAATATAACGAGCCATACTGTGGGGTGCTGGGCCCAGTCAGGTCTTTAATATAACGAGCCATACCGTGGGGTGCTGGGCCCAGTCAGGTCTTTAATATAACGAGCCATACCGTGGGGTGCTGGGCCCAGTCAGGTCTTTAATATAACGAGCCATACCATGGGTGCTGGGCCCAGTCAGGTCTTTAATATAACGAGCCATACCGTGGGGTGCTGGGCCCAGTCAGGTCTTTAATATAACAATATAACGAGCCATACCGTGGGGTGCTGGGCCCAGTCAGGTCTTTAATATAATAATATAACGAGCCATACCGTGGGGTGCTGGGCCCAGTCAGGTCTTTAATATAATGAGCCATACCGTGGGGTGCTGGGCCCAGTCAGGTATTTAATATAATGAGCCATACCGTGGGGTGCTGGGCCCAGTCAGGTCTTTAATATAACAATATAACGAGCCATACCGTGGGGTGCTGGGCCCAGTCAGGTCTTTAATATAACGAGCCATACCGTGGGGTGCTGGGCCCAGTCAGGTCTTTAATATAACAATATAACGAGCCATACCGTGGGGTGCTGGGCCAAGTCAGGTCTTTAATATAACAAGCCATACCGTGGGGTGCTGGGACCAGTCAGGTCTTTAATATAATGAGCCATACCGTGGGGTGCTGGGCCAAGTCAGGTCTTTAATATAACAATATAACGAGCCATACCGTGGGGTGCTGGGCCCAGTCAGGTCTTTAATATAATAATATAACGAGCCATACCGTGGGGTGCTGGGCCCAGTCAGGTCTTTAATATAATAATATAACGAGCCATACCGTGGGGTGCTGGGCCAAGTCAGGTCTTTAATATAACAAGCCATACCGTGGGGTGCTGGGACCAGTCAGGTCTTTAATATAATGAGCCATACCGTGGGGTGCTGGGCCCAGTCAGGTCTTTAATATAACGAGCCATTCCATGGGGTGCTGGGCCCAGTCAGCTCTTTAATATAACGAGCCATACCGTGGGGTGCTGGGCCAAGTCAGGTCTTTAATATAACAAGCCATACCGTGGGGTGCTGGGCCCAGTCAGGTCTTTAATATAACGAGCCATACCATGGGGTGCTGGGCCCAGTCAGCTCTTTAATATAACGAGCCATACCGTGGGGTGCTGGGCCAAGTCAGGTCTTTAATATAACAAGCCATACCATGGGGTGCTGGGCCAAGTCAGGTCTTTAATATAACGAGCCATACCGTGGGGTGCTGGGCCCAGTCAGCTCTTTAATATAACGAGCCATACGGTGGGGTACTGGGCCCAGTCAGGTCTTTAATACAATGAGCCATACCGTGGGGTGCTGGGCCCAGTCAGGTCTTTAATATAATGAGCCATACCGTGGGGTGCTGGGCCCAGTCAGGTCTTTAATATAACGAGCCATACCATGGGGTGCTGGGCCCAGTCAGGTCTTTAATATAACAATATAACGAGCCATACCGTGGGGTGCTGGGCCCAGTCAGGTCTTTAATATAATAATATAATGAGCCATACCATGGGGTGCTGGGCCCAGTCAGGTCTTTAATATAACGAGCCATACCATGGGGTGCTGGGCCCAGTCAGGTCTTTAATATAACAATATAACGAGCCATACCGTGGGGTGCTGGGCCCAGTCAGGTCTTTAATATAATAATATAACGAGCCATACCGTGGGGTGCTGGGCCCAGTCAGGTCTTTAATATAACAATATAACGAGCCATACCATGGGGTGCTGGGCCCAGTCAAGTCTTTAATATAATAATATAACGAGCCATACCGTGGGGTGCTGGGCCCAGTCAGGTCTTTAATATAATAATATAACGAGCCATACCGTGGGGTGCTGGGACCAGTCAGGTCTTTAATATAACGAGCCATACCATGGGGTGCTGGGCCCAGTCAGGTCTTTAATATAACAATATAACGAGCCATACCGTGGGGTGCTGGGCCCAGTCAGGTCTTTAATATAACAATATAACGAGCCATACCGTGGGGTGCTGGGCCCAGTCAGGTCTTTAATATAATAATATAACGAGCCATACCGTGGGGTGCTGGGCCCAGTCAGGTCTTTAATATAACAATATAACGAGCCATATCGTGGGGTGCTGGGCCCAGTCAGGTCTTTAATATAATAATATAACGAGCCATACCGTGGGGTGCTGGGCCCAGTCAGGTCTTTAATATAATAATATAACGAGCCATACCGTGGGGTGCTGGGACCAGTCAGGTCTTTAATATAACGAGCCATACCATGGGGTGCTGGGCCCAGTCAGGTCTTTAATATAACGAGCCATACCGTGGGGTGCTGGGCCAAGTCAGGTCTTTAATATAACAATATAACGAGCCATACCGTGGGGTGCTGGGCCCAGTCAGGTCTTTAATATAATAATATAACGAGCCATACCGTGGGGTGCTGGGCCCAGTCAGGTCTTTAATATAATAATATAACGAGCCATACCATGGGGTGCTGGGCCCAGTCAGGTATTTAATATAATGAGCCATACCGTGGGGTGCTGGGCCCAGTCAGGTCTTTAATATAACAATATAACGAGCCATACCGTGGGGTGCTGGGCCCAGTCAGGTATTTAATATAACGAGCCATACCGTGGGGTGCTGGGCCCAGTCAGGTCTTTAATATAACAATATAACGAGCCATACCGTGGGGTGCTGGGCCAAGTCAGGTCTTTAATATAACAAGCCATACCGTGGGGTGCTGGGACCAGTCAGGTCTTTAATATAATGAGCCATACCGTGGGGTGCTGGGCCAAGTCAGGTCTTTAATATAACAATATAACGAGCCATACCGTGGGGTGCTGGGCCCAGTCAGGTCTTTAATATAATAATATAACGAGCCATACCGTGGGGTGCTGGGCCCAGTCAGGTCTTTAATATAATAATATAACGAGCCATACCGTGGGGTGCTGGGCCAAGTCAGGTCTTTAATATAACAAGCCATACCGTGGGGTGCTGGGACCAGTCAGGTCTTTAATATAATGAGCCATACCGTGGGGTGCTGGGCCCAGTCAGGTCTTTAATATAACGAGCCATTCCATGGGGTGCTGGGCCCAGTCAGCTCTTTAATATAACGAGCCATACCGTGGGGTGCTGGGCCAAGTCAGGTCTTTAATATAACAAGCCATACCGTGGGGTGCTGGGCCCAGTCAGGTCTTTAATATAACGAGCCATACCATGGGGTGCTGGGCCCAGTCAGCTCTTTAATATAACGAGCCATACCGTGGGGTGCTGGGCCAAGTCAGGTCTTTAATATAACAAGCCATACCGTGGGGTGCTGGGCCAAGTCAGGTCTTTAATATAACGAGCCATACCGTGGGGTGCTGGGCCCAGTCAGCTCTTTAATATAACGAGCCATACGGTGGGGTACTGGGCCCAGTCAGGTCTTTAATACAATGAGCCATACCGTGGGGTGCTGGGCCCAGTCAGGTCTTTAATATAATGAGCCATACCGTGGGGTGCTGGGCCCAGTCAGGTCTTTAATATAACGAGCCATACCATGGGGTGCTGGGCCCAGTCAGGTCTTTAATATAACAATATAACGAGCCATACCGTGGGGTGCTGGGCCCAGTCAGGTCTTTAATATAATAATATAATGAGCCATACCATGGGGTGCTGGGCCCAGTCAGGTCTTTAATATAACGAGCCATACCATGGGGTGCTGGGCCCAGTCAGGTCTTTAATATAACAATATAACGAGCCATACCGTGGGGTGCTGGGCCCAGTCAGGTCTTTAATATAATAATATAACGAGCCATACCGTGGGGTGCTGGGCCCAGTCAGGTCTTTAATATAACAATATAACGAGCCATACCATGGGGTGCTGGGCCCAGTCAGGTCTTTAATATAATAATATAACGAGCCATACCGTGGGGTGCTGGGCCCAGTCAGGTCTTTAATATAATAATATAACGAGCCATACCGTGGGGTGCTGGGACCAGTCAGGTCTTTAATATAACGAGCCATACCATGGGGTGCTGGGCCCAGTCAGGTCTTTAATATAACAATATAACGAGCCATACCGTGGGGTGCTGGGCCCAGTCAGGTCTTTAATATAACAATATAACGAGCCATACCGTGGGGTGCTGGGCCCAGTCAGGTCTTTAATATAATAATATAACGAGCCATACCGTGGGGTGCTGGGCCCAGTCAGGTCTTTAATATAACAATATAACGAGCCATACCGTGGGGTGCTGGGCCCAGTCAGGTCTTTAATATAACAATATAACGAGCCATACCGTGGGGTGCTGGGCCCAGTCAGGTCTTTAATATAATAATATAACGAGCCATACCGTGGGGTGCTGGGACCAGTCAGGTCTTTAATATAACGAGCCATACCATGGGGTGCTGGGCCCAGTCAGGTCTTTAATATAACAATATAACGAGCCATACCGTGGGGTGCTGGGCCCAGTCAGGTCTTTAATATAATAATATAACGAGCCATACCGTGGGGTGCTGGGCCCAGTCAGGTATTTAATATAACGAGCCATACCGTGGGGTGCTGGGCCCAGTCAGGTCTTTAATATAATAATATAACGAGCCATACCGTGGGGTGCTGGGACCAGTCAGGTCTTTAATATAACGAGCCATACCATGGGGTGCTGGGCCCAGTCAGGTCTTTAATATAACGAGCCATACCGTGGGGTGCTGGGCCCAGTCAGGTCTTTAATATAACGAGCCATACCGTGGGGTGCTGGGCCCAGTCAGGTATTTAATATAACGAGCCATACCGTGGGGTGCTGGGCCCAGTCAGGTATTTAATATAACAATATAACGAGCCATACTGTGGGGTGCTGGGCCAAGTCAGGTCTTCTACACATTCATCCACTCCACCACTGAAAGATTCAAATGTTGGCACCTTTGTAACATGTTGTAATCAAGCCCGGGTCTCCATGGGAACAGAAGAGGAATACCTGGTTCTGTGGTCTCAGGTTGGACTACTCCAAATCACCTTGGCTTTGTCACACACACACACACACACACACACACACACACACACACACACACACACACACACACACACACACACACACACACACACACACACACACACACACACACACACACACACACACACACACACTTTGCAGGTCCATCAACCCATTTAAGTACCTCTCACACCATACAGTAACCCCTAGAGGATGAGAGAACCACACAGTAACCCCCAGAGGATGAGAGAACCACACAGTAACCCCTAGAGGATGAGAGAACTTTCATAAGTCTGCTAAATGACTTAAATGTAAATGTAAATAAATGTGCAGAACGTTAATGACCATGAAGACAGGCTCCTTTGGTCATTCGTTCTGCCCCTGAACAAGGCAGTTAACCCACTGTTCCTAGACCAGTTAACACACTGTTCCTAGACCAGTTAACACACTGTTCCTAGACCAGTTAACACACTGTTCCTAGACCAGTTAACCCACTGATCCTAGACCAGTTAACCCACTGTTCCTAGACCAGTTAACCCACTGTTCCTAGACCAGTTAACCCATTGTTCCTAGACCAGTTAACCCACTGTTCCTAGACCAGTTAACCCACTGTTCCTAGACCAGTTAACCCACTGTTCCTAGACCAGTTAACCCACTGTTCCTAGACCAGTTAACCCACTGTTCCTAGACCAGTTAACCCACTGTTCCTAGACCAGTTAACCCACTGTTCCTAGACCAGTTAACCCACTGTTCCTAGACCAGTTAACCCACTGTTCCTAGACCAGTTAACACACTGTTCCTAGACCAGTTAACACACTGTTCCTAGACCAGTTAACCCACTGTTCCTAGACCAGTTAACCCACTGTTCCTAGACCAGTTAACCCACTGTTCCTAGACCAGTTAACCCACTGTTCCTAGACCAGTTAACCCACTGTTCCTAGACCAGTTAACCCACTGTTCCTAGACCAGTTAACACACTGTTCCTAGACCAGTTAACCCACTGTTCCTAGACCAGTTAACCCACTGTTCCTAGACCAGTTAACCCACTGTTCCTAGACCAGTTAACCCCACTGTTCCTAGACCAGTTAACCCACTGTTCCTAGACCAGTTAACCCACTGTTCCTAGACCAGTTAACCCACTGTTCCTAGACCAGTTAACCCACTGTTCCTAGACCAGTTAACCCACTGTTCCTAGACCAGTTAACCCACTGTTCCTAGACCAGTTAACACACTGTTCCTAGACCAGTTAACACACTGTTCCTAGACCAGTTAACCCACTGTTCCTAGACCAGTTAACACACTGTTCCTAGACCAGTTAACCCACTGTTCCTAGACCAGTTAACCCACTGTTCCTAGACCAGTTAACCCACTGTTCCTAGACCAGTTAACCCACTGTTCCTAGACCAGTTAACCCACTGTTCCTAGACCAGTTAACCCACTGTTCCTAGACCAGTTAACCCACTGTTCCTAGACCAGTTAACCCCACTGTTCCTAGACCAGTTAACCCACTGTTCCTAGACCAGTTAACCCACTGTTCCTAGACCAGTTAACCCACTGTTCTTAGGCTCTTATTGAAATTAATAAATTGTTCTTAACTGACTTGCCAGGTTAAATAAAGGTAAAATAAAAATGTATGAATGTGTTATTCAATGTGTTTCTATGGGCTACAGTAGTAAAGGCCAAATTCAATATTTTTATCAAATAATGCTAAATAAATTATACCTGAAGGGGTCCTAAAACAATTCCATATGTTACCTTAGTATCTTTCGGTTACTGGCCCACTGCTCCAACCGCCAGTCTACCTGCCGCCCGCTTGAATCAAACTGGTTATTCCAGAAAATATCCAGTTTGTGTGAAAAATGTTTTTTTGGTGTTACCAATTATGTATTTAGGGTCCTTTCCTGACATGATTGATTTTGACACATCAATCAATTCAAGGGGCGGATTCAATTACGCTGAACCGCAGGGCACCAGTCTATGGCCTGTGACTAGAACGGGCAAAAAGCGGTGAGTGAGGAGCGCCCATCTCCAATCGAACAGTAACCTTGCGCTGCTCGGTCATGTTGTCAACACGGTAGCATTGTGCATCGTCCAGAAACATACAAAAGCTATTTTCCATAACATATGTGTTAGAATTTTTTTCTAACCAGTTTTCATTTGGAAAGGCAGGTAAAGCGTTATTATAAAAACCAATCCCTGTTACATGTCAAAACACAGAATCTTACTCATTACTCCACGTGCTTAATTACGCCACTTTTGTTTTGAGCCAATGTCGCCGTAACCTGGCTCACACCCGGGAGGCGCCCCGGTTCCTAAACGAATGCAATCAACTTTCACCAGGTGCAAAGCACATCTACCTGGGCGCCCAGACAGATGAATCGAATCACCCCAAGTAAACACAGGACACTGCTTTGTCTGTCGAAAATCCTCACCCATTGGTCAGACACACTGACGCAATTACGTGAAGGGGGAGTCTGCTACTACTCTAACCAATAGCATTCTATATGTAAATCTTGTTTAAAACATTCCCGGGAAATCCGAGTTTCGCGTGAGGGCCCTTCGCTGATAAACTGCATCCCATAATTCACTGTCATTTTTCAGGCAGCAGGAGTGGAGCTTGCGACCTAATACAATCCGTTGCATCTTCCCTGTTTTAGAACCGTATCGTGTATCAAATTGTAACGAACGGGCATGTAAGATAATAGTTTAACGATATCCCTGATTTTATATATATTTTTTTCTCGAATCGATGCGGATTTTGAAGAAGAAAAAAAGTGCTCCAAAGTAGCGGAGGGACAAAAGGACATTCGCGCCTGATGATGAGAAAAGGGGGAGCCTCTGTCCCGGAGAAAGTCCTAATTTCAGGGGTCGGGGGCTCCTCCATGGACAAAAACCGCACAGTTCTGACCCAGTACGCCAATTATCAGATCTTAACCCCTCCGCCCTGTCCGAACCAGACTAACAATGTCGGTGTCCCAGACCCGACCGAGAGTCCGCTATACACTACTACCCCCACCGGGGTGTCTACAAACGAGACCGGACAGCGACCACCCCTCGGAAGACACCCGGTAATTCATAACGCGATGGCTCTTTTGGCATACAATATTCCGGGCAGTCACATGAATGCAAACTAACTAACTAGCAACTATGACTTTACATTATGTTCGCTATAACTAGTGACTTATCCTAGCCGACATTAATACCCGTATTAACGTCGCTAGTTATGGTTAGTAGTATGCAGTGCTACCTAGATTTTTAGCTAAATACAAAACGTGTAATTTATTTTCATTTGCAAATGTTACACGTTGACTCCTTTTATGCATGTATATTTAAAACCACTTGCCACGTTTCCAACTTTAATTGTCCCTTTTGACAGTGGATTTATAAAGGGCCACCGAAAAGCCCTATTTGGGTCATTAGCCAGACGGCTTTTTCATTATCAAACACTCGCCTTCGTTGGATAGGCAACACATCGACCTAGCGAAGTAATGATCTTGTTTGGCACAATAACGACCCGTCAAAAAAAAATCTATCAGCTAACTAGACATGAGTATTTCTGTTTTTCCATTATCCAATGTAACGTGAGCAGGCAACTTCCTAAAGTTTTGACCTGCAGAAATGAAATCGTAAGAATAACCGCGACTCGATCATAAATACAGTCGACAGAAAAAAACGTGTCTTCGCTCATGTTCATTTGCTAGCTAGGCACGAATATCTAAAGAACATTTATTTATTTGTTTTTAACGCCACAAGCTAGTCGGTAAACGAAGCTTGGAGGGGGATGTGGGAGAATCTTCTCCTAGTTTAGCTGTCTATCCCACCAACCATCCCAATTGTAATCCTTTGCTCCAGGTGTTTTGGATCAAACTTAATTATTTGTCATAGTTCCAGCACTTTTAGTCCCTTGTCATAAAACTATCTTCCATGTATCTAATGACAATCGTAAGCGCATAGGCTGAACAACTTTTGCTAGCTAACCTAGAAGTCCCACCATGAGGAGGTACAACACGTTTCAGATTCGCTGTGGTCTAAATCTGTAAGCATGCACGTGCAAACTGCATCCCTCATAAACAGCACATTTTGTGTTATGACGATTCATATTAACTCACACAAGGATATTATTTATGCAAACTCAGGGAGGTGACCAGTGGAGGCTCCTCAAAGGAAGGGGAGAACCATCCTCAGTCAATTTGGTAAAAATAGTGAAACATTTCATCCTTATTTTTAGATTAAACTATACTAAATATATTCATGTCACCAAATAATTGATTCAAATACTGTTTTGCAATGGTCTACAGTAGCCTCAATAGTACACAGTAGGGTAGCACCATGATGTAGCCGGAGGACAGCTAGTTTTCGTCCTCTAGGTACATTGACTTCCATACAAAACTTTAGGAGTTTAATGGTTCTCACCCCCTTCCATAGACTTACTCTGTAATTATGACAACTTTCAGAGCCCTTGCAGCATGAACTGACATGTGTTCCATCCAATCAAAGGATAAGATAATGAATCTAGCGCTGAACGCATAAACTACAGCTAGCTAGCACTGCATACCTGGTGAGTAGTTGACTCAGAAAGACAATGTTTGAACAGTTTTGAACAAATTAATACCTTCAAAAATTAAGCAAGAGCGGTGGCTATATTTTGTATTTTTTTGTAACTATCACATACTTAGCTAACGAATGCATATAGCTAGTTTAGCACGCTCAAACAAAGGGAAAGGGGGATACGTAGTCTGTTGTACTACTGAATGCATTCAACAGAGGGATGCTATGTTAGCTAGCTGGTTATGGCTATCCAAGAGAGAGGGATGCTATGTTAGCTAGCTGGTTATGGCTATCCAAGAGAGAGGGGTGCTATGTTAGCTAGCTGGTTATGGTTATCCAAGAGAGAGGGATGCTATGTTAGCTAGCTGGTTATGGCTATCCAAGAGAGAGGGATGCTATGTTAGCTAGCTGGCTATGGCTATCCAAGAGAGAGGGATGCTATGTTAGCTAGCTGGCTATGGCTATCCAAGAGAGAGGGATGCTATGTTAGCTAGCTGGTTATGGCTATCCAAGAGAGGGGTGCTATGTTAGCTAGCTGGTTATGGCTAATCAACACTGGATCTCTTCCAAGTCAAAGTAAGCTTTTGGCCCGCCGGTTTAAATGCTAAATTGCTTGCTCTTGACTGTAGACTGTACTGCATGATTGTAGTGAGTTTACTACCCCGTTATTTCTTGTAGTTATGTTTAATATGATAACAATATGGTGACAACGATGTAGGCTGTGTGTAGTGGTTATGATCGGAAGGTTTGGCATGGAAAGCTCTTTTCGCCTGGTCACAGACAGCTGATGTTGAAGTCCACAAGCAAAGGGAAAAGTTGAGAGGAGGAGTGTGTAGATGCGAGAAGGAATTATACAGCCATCGAAAGACCATGCTGTTTGTATGTGGCTGCTATGAAAGTGAACTGTGTTTGCGTGTGATCAGGGGTGTATTCATTCTGTTGATTCTGAGCTGGTACTTGGTTTATGAATGATGAAATCGGCAACTAGCTTTTATGCATTTTAGTCATTTAGCAGACTGCTCTTGTCCAATTCAAAAAGAGCGCTTTTAGAGTTTAAGTGCCTTTTGCTCACGGGCATCTTTTGTTTGCTGGCCCAACGCTCTTAACCGCTAGGCTACCTGCTGTTAGAACGATGATGGTCACACCGGGACCCTGAACCAACATAATTCACCTCAGATTTGATCCACAGTTTCACTGTTCTGTTTTCATCCAGATTGTCACCTTGTACAAATGTTTTCTGTTTGTCAGACGAAGCGTCGGTTGGAGCTGGAGGAGAGTGATCAACAGTACACCAGTGAGACGAACAGTGGCTCCAGAGCTAAGCGAGCCACCAGGCTCTCCCTCAGAGGACCCAAGAGTAAGGGGGGGGGTTTAGTTACCATGGGATTCATTGACATTTTAATCATGAAGCTCATCCAGGGTGAGTTATTTGAAAAAAAATATCTTTTTTTTATTTGACCTTTTATTTAACTAGGCAAGTCAGTTAAGAACAAATTCTTATTTTCAATGACTGCCTAGGAACAGTGGGTTAACTGGTCTAGGAACAGTGGGTTAACTGCCTTGTTCAGGGGCAGAACGACAGATTTTTACCTTGTCACCTTGGGGATTCAGTCTTATAACCTTTCAGTTACTGGCCCAACGCTCTAACCACTAGGCTACCTGCTGACCCTCCACTCCAGCCACTGGACTACCTGCCGACCCTCCACTCTAGCCACTGGACTACCTGCCGACCCTCCACTCTAGCCACTGGACTACCGGCCGACCCTCCACTCTAACCACTGGGCTACCTGCCGACCCTCCACTCTAGCCACTGGACTACCTGCCGACCCTCCACTCTAACCACTGGGCTACCTGCCGACCCTCCACTCTAACCACTGGGCTACCTGCCGACCCGAGGGCGGAGTTACACCATTCCTCGTCCAGGGCGGAGTTACAGTGCATTCATACAGTGGAAACAACGTCTCATCTCAGTTTAGGGGAAACAACGTCTCATCTCAGTTTAGGGGAAACAACGTCTCATCTCAGTTTAGGGGAAACAACGTCTCATCTCAGTTTAGTGGAAACAACGTCTCATCTCAGTTTAGTGGAAACAACGTCTCATCTCAGTTTAGTGGAAACAACGTCTCATCTCAGTTTAGGGGAAACAACGTCTCATCTCAGTTTAGGGGAAACAACGTCTCATCTCAGTTTAGGGGAAACAACGTCTCATCTCAGTTTAGGGGAAACAACGTCTCATCTCAGTTTAGGGGAAACAACGTCTCATCTCAGTTTAGGGGAAACAACGTCTCATCTCAGTTTAGGGAAACAACGTCTCATCTCAGTTTAGGGAAACAACGTCTCATCTCAGTTTAGGGGAAACAACGTCTCATCTCAGTTTAGGGGAAACAACGTCTCATCTCAGTTTAGGGAAACAACGTCTCATCTCAGTTTAGGGAAACAACGTCTCATCTCAGTTTAGGGGAAACAACGTCTCATCTCAGTTTAGGGAAACAACGTCTCATCTCAGTTTAGGGGAAACAACGTCTCATCTCAGTTTAGGGGAAACAACGTCTCATCTCAGTTTAGGGGAAACAACGTCTCATCTCAGTTTAGGGAAACAACGTCTCATCTCAGTTTAGGGAAACAACGTCTCATCTCAGTTTAGGGAAACAACGTCTCATCTCAGTTTAGGGAAACAACGTCTCATCTCAGTTTAGTGGAAACAACGTCTCATCTCAGTTTAGTGGAAACAACGTCTCATCTCAGTTTAGGGGAAACAACGTCTCATCTCAGTTTAGGGGAAACAACGTCTCATCTCAGTTTAGGGGAAACAACGTCTCATCTCAGTTTAGGGGAAACAACGTCTCATCTCAGTTTAGGGGAAACAACGTCTCATTTCAGTTTAGTGGAAACAACGTCTCATCTCAAGTCTCTAACTTCCTGTTTATTTCAGTTTTGCGACACATCATGGCCTGCTGAAAACCGTCCAATAACTTAAAAGTTGAAGGAAATGAGCGGAGGCCATTTTAGTGTGAAGAGATGGTCCAGCCTTTGTTCAGGAATAAAGATGTGACGCCCATGCCTGAGGAACATTGTTGCTCTTTGTGGCCTAGTGTGTATTCACAGTTCACTTGTCATTAATTCCCTCACCTACCTGAACCTGCTCAAGTGTGTCTGTGTACGCGCCTTCCTGCCTATTGTGTCTACCTTCCTCCCCCAGGTCCTGTCTGTTAACTAACCCATCTTTTACTTTCTTCTCCAACACTGTTTTTGCATTATTTAAACCAAATTGAACATGCTTCATTATTTACTTGAGGCTAAATAGATTTTATTGGTGTATTATATTAGGTTAAAATAAGTGTTCATTCAGTATTGTTGTAATTGTCATTATTACAACAAAAAAATGGCAGATTAATCGGTATCGGCTTTTTTTTGGTCCTCCAGTTATCGGTATCGGCATTGAAAAATCATAATCGGTCGACCTCTAATATGCATATTATTAGTAGATTTGGATAGAAAACACTGAAGTTTCTAAAGCTGTTTGAATTGTCTGTGAGTATAACAGAACTCATATGGCAGGCAAAAACCTGAGAAAGAGATCCAACTAGGAAGTGGGAAATCCGAGGTTGGTCGTTTTTCAAATCATTGCCTATCGAATATACAGTGTCTATGGGGTCCTATTGCACTTCCTAAGGCTTCCACTAGATGTCAACAGTCTTTAGAACCTTGTTTGATGCTTCTATTGTGAAGGAGGGGGGAATGGGAGCTGAATGAGTCGGGTCTGGCAGAGTGCCATGAGCTGATCACGCGTGCTCATGTGAGTTAGCGCTGTTCCATCGCATTTCTACAGACAACGGAAACCTCCGGTTGAAACATTATTGAAGATTGGGATGTTTTTATCATAAAATATTGATTCTATACTTCGTTTGACATGTTTCTAAGAACTGTAATATGACTTTTCGTCTGAACTTTCGCCTGTACTTGCCCACGCGTTGTGAGTTTGGATTGTGTACTACAAGCGCAAACAGAAAAGAGGTATTTGGACATAAATGATAGGCTTTATCCACTTTATCAAACAAATTAAACATTTATTGTGGAACTGGGATTCCTGGGAGTGCATTCTGATGAAGATCATCAAAGGTAAGTGAATATTTATAATGCTATTTCTGACTTCTGTTGACTCCACAACATGGCAGATATCTGTTTGGCTTGTTTTGTTGTCTGAGCGCTGTACTCAGATTATTGCATGGTTTGCTTTTTCCGTAAAGCTTTTTTGAAATCTGACACAGCGGTTGCATTAAGGAGAAGTGGATCTAAAATTCCATGCGTAATACTTGTATCTCTTCGTTTATTATGAGTATTTCTGTAAATTGATGTGGCTCTCTGCAAAATCACCGAATGTTTTGGAACTACTGAAAACGCGCCAATGTAAACAGATTTTTTTGGATACAAATATGAACTTTATTGAACGAAACATGCATGTATTGTGTAACATGAAGTCCAACGAGTGTCCAAGGTTAGTGATTAATTTTATCTGTATTTCTGCTTTTTGTGACTCCTCTCTTTGGCTGGAAAAATGGCTGTGTTTTTCTGTGACTAGGCACTCACCTAACATAATCGCTTGGTGTGCTTTCGTTGTAAAGCCTTTTTGAAATCGGACACTGTGGCTGGATTTACAACAAGTTTATCTTTAAAATGGTGTGAAATACTTGTATGTTTTGAGTAATTTTAATTATGGGATTTCTGTTTTTGAATTTGGCGCCCTGCACTTCCACTGGCTGTTGTTGACATGGGATGCTTACCGTCCCACATATCCCAGAGAGGTTTTAACTAACCCATCTCCTCTCTCTCCAGCTCCCCCCTCCACGTTAGAGAAGACTAGGTATGACACTTCTCTAGGCCTCCTGACCCAGAAGTTTGTCCAGCTGCTGGCCCAGTCCAGTGACGGGGTAGTGGACCTCAACCGGGCCGCGGAGTCCCTCAAGGTGAGGAAGAGACGCCTCTATGACATCACCAACGTCCTGCAAGGGGTGCATCTCATCAAGAAGAAGTCTAAGAACAACATCCAATGGATGTGAGTGAGGGGGGTCTGTCTCTGTCTATGATCTTTATACACAGCTGCATGGTTAGACATTTTCCATAGTTGGTGGAACTGTGCCGTAACGCGGCAAGATATCCCAGCCATTAAGATGGGGGTAGGCATGACGATGCCAAATGTGTGTATATAAACTCAGCAAAAAAAATAAACGTCCTCACTGTCAACTGGGTTTTATTTTCAGCAAACTGAACATGTGTAAATATTTGTATGAACATAAGATTCAATAACTGAGACATAAACTGAACAAGTTCCACAGACATGTGACTAACAGAAATTGATTTATGTGTCCCTGAACAAAGGAGTGGTCAAAAGTAACAGTCAGTATCTGTTGTGGCCACGAGCTGCATTAAGTTCACTAGGGTAGGGGGCATCATTTGGAATTTTGGATGAAAAGTCTGCCCAAATTAAACTGCCTGCTACTCAGGCCCATAAGCTAGGATATGCATACATTTTAGTAGATTTGGATAGAAAACACTCTAAAGTGTGTTGAACTGTTAAAATAATGTCTGAGTATAACAGAACTGATATGGCAGGAAAACCTGAGGAAAATCCAACCAGGGAGTACTTTTATGTTGAAAGGCTTTTTTTTTCTCCATTGAAATCCTATCTACCATACAATGACCCAGTTCACGATCTCTATGGCTCTATCCCTCTCCTTGGCTGGAAAATGGCTGTATGGTTTTCTGTGACTAGGTGCTGACCTAACATAATCGTTTGGTGTGCTTTCGCCGTAAAGCTTATTTGAAATCGGACACTGTGGCTGGATTTACAAGAAGTTTATCTTTAAAATGGCGTGGAATACTTGTATGTTTGAGGAAATTTAATTATGGGATTTCTGTTTTGAATTTGGCGCCCTGCAATTTCACTGGCTGTTGTCGAGGTGGGAAGCTAGCGTCCCACGTGTACCAGACAGGTTAAGTACTGCAGTGCATCTCCTCCTCGACTGCACCAGATTTGACAGTTCTTGCTGTGAGATGTTACCCCACTCTTCCACCAAGGCACCTGCAAGTTCCCGGACATTTCTGGGGTGGAAATGGCCCTTGCCCTCACCCTCCGATCCAACAGGTCCCAGACGTGCTCAATGGGATTGAGAACCGGGCTCTCCGCAGGCCATGCAGGAAGGGTACCACATGAGAGAGGAGGACGTCTTCCCTGTAACGCACAGCGTTGAGATGACGACAAGCTCAGTCCGATGATGCTGTGAAACACCGCCCCAGACCATGACGGACCCTCCACCTCCAAATCGATACCGCTCCAGAGTACAGGCCTCAGTGTCACGCTCATTCCTTCGACGATAAACGCGACTCCGACCATCACCCAGGGTGAGACAAAACCGCGACTCGTCAGTGAAGAGCACTTTTTGCCAGTCTTGTCTGGTCCAGCGACGGTGGTTTAGTGCCCGTAGTCGACGTTGTTGCTGGTGATGTCTGGTGAGGACCTGCCTTACAACAGGCCTACATGCCCTCAGTCCAGCCACTCTCAGCCTATTGCAGACAGTCTGAGCACTGATGGAGGGATTGTGCATTCCTGGTGTAATTCGGGCAGTTGTTGTTGCCATCCTGTACCTGTCCTGCAGGTGTTATGTTCGGATTTTCCGATCCTGTGCAGGTGTTACACGTGGTCTGCCAATGCGAGGACGATCAGCTGTCCGTCCTGTCTCCCTGTAGCACTGTCTTAGGCGTCTCACAGTACGGACATCGCAATTTATTTCCCTGGCCACATCTGCAGTCCTCATGCCCTCCTTGCAGCATGCCTAAGGCACGTTCACGCAGATGAGCAGGGACCCTGGGCATCTTTCTTTTGGTGTCAGTAGAAAGGCCTCTTTAGTGTCCTAAGTTTTCATAACTGTGACCTTAATTGCCTATCGTCTGTAAGCTGTTAGTGTCTTAGCGACCGTTCCACAGGTGCCTGTTCATTAATTGTTTATTTGTCATTGAACAAGCATTGGGAAACAGTGTTTAAACCCTTTTACAATGAAGATCTGTGAAGTTATTTGGATTTATACAAATTCCTTGAAAGACGTTTTTATTTTTTTGGTTGAGTTTACATGTCACAGGGAAATGTGTGAAATGTGTTGTCTGTTTATTTGATTTTTTTTTGCATTTGTGTGTGAAATGCGTTCTCTCCCCTGCGTGTATTAACCAGTGGTGTGAAGTACCGAAGTAAAAAATACTTTAAAGTACTACTTAAGTACTTGTAGTTGTACTTTACTATTTATATTTTTCTCAACTTTTCCTTTTAGATCACTACATTCCTGAAGAAAATAATTTATATTTTACTCTGTACATTTTTTTATTTTGTTTGTACGCATTACATTTTGAATGTTTAGCATGACAGGAAAAGGGTCCAATTCACACAATTATCAAGAGAAATCCCTTGTCATCCCTACTGCCTCTGATCAAACGGACTCAACCAAACACACATCCTTCATTTGTAAATGATGTGTTGGAGTGTGACCCTGGCTTTCTGTAAATTTTAAGAAAAACCAGAATATAGCACCATCTGGTTTATATATTATAAGGAATTTGAAAATATTTGTACTTTTACATTTTGATACTTAAGTACATTTTAGCAATTAACTTTCGATACTTAAGTAACTATAAAACCAAATACTATTAGACTTTTTACTCCAATACTATTTCACTGGGTGACTTACTCATTTTCTATTAAGGTATCTTTTACTACAGTATTAAAATTGGGTACTTTTTCCACCAATGGTATTAACATGTGCTGTTATCCTGTGTGTGTGTGTGTGTGTGTGTGTGTAGGGGCTGTAGCCTGTCTCCACAGGGAGTTGCCAGGGTCCAGACCCCTGGCTCTGTGGGTGAAGAGCTACTGGAGTTGGCCCAGGAGGAGAAGAGACTGGATGAACTCCTACACATCTCTACACGCATCGTCCAACAGATAACTGAAGACACACCCACAAGGAAATAGCCTTCCATTAAACAGGCCTGCTGTGTTTGAGGTGTGTTGTGTGTGTGTGTGTGTGTGAATGACTACTCTTTCCTTAACCCCTGGGTATGTTTGCATACATATCGTATGAGGATGTGAAGAGGATTCCTAGTCTCAAGGACCAGACGGTCATTGTGGTCAAAGCCCCTGCTGAAACCAGACTAGAGGTGCAAGACCCTGCAGAGGTACACACACACACACACACACACACACACACACACACACACTGATCATGGTCTATGTTCTCTTTATTCCCTGCAGCTGGCTTTTGAATTGCTGAAATACTGAAATGATTGATTTGTTGATTGTCCAATCAGAGTCTCCAGGTCCACCTGAGCAGTACCCAGGGTCCAATAGAAGTCTTCCTTTGCTCTGATGACCACGCCACCTCCTCCACGCTGAACAACGTGGCACTGAATGGAAAAGGACATCCCTCTTCATCGTATGTCAACGGAAACTCCTCTTTGTCCGTCTTCAAGGTGTCACAAGGTGAGCCCATAAACCTTGACATCGCATCGTTATCTATCTGTCCCATTATGGTGTCTGAGAGGGCACAGGCAGCACCATTGAGGCCATCTCCATTTTGAAGTAGTGCATTTGTTTCTGCTACTAGAGCGACCTAGTAACCTAGCAGTTAAGAGCGTTTGGCCAGTAACCGAAAGGTTGCTGGTTCTAATCCCCGAGACGGCTAGGGGAAAAAAAATCTCTGTGCCCTTGAGCAAGGCACTTAACCCATAGGAAGTCCCGCCCAGTTTACTACTTCAAAATGGTGAAAGTCTTCAATGGTGCTGCCCATGCTAAAACAGGCATTTGGGCACTAGAGTTCTCTCTGTGGTCGGTTGTCGGGCGAACTACTCCTTCAAAGCACTCGCTCTGCCCCTTTCTCTCTCTGCACCTCTCTTCCATCTTTCTCTCCATTTCACCAGGGGGTAATAACTCCACCGATAGCGCCAGTATCAGTTTCTCCAACGCCCTGTCCAGGCTCCCAGCATGCTCAGCAGTGACAGTGACCCCTGTCTCCCTCCTCCCCCTCCAGGATGTCGACCAGGAGCCCTTTGTCCCCCTCTCTCCCTCCCTCCTCTTTGAGGAGGACGACTACATGCTCAGCCTGGGGGAAGACAACTTGTTCTCCTACGACCTGGACGAGCTTCCACTGGAAGACCTGCTCTGTAACTGAGTGAAATGGAAACTCGGTGGCCATTTTGGGGTGTTTTGATTTTGGGGCCATGTTATTGGCCCAGATTTATGGCCCCAATGTGGTCATTTACAGTATAATGAACTGATGTATCCTATAGCCCAGTGGTTTCAGCAGCCATTTTGGAGCAAAGCTTTTTCTTGACATCCTGGACTGGATCGCTCATAGAGGACCTGCTGTGTAATTGACCTTGAATGTGAAAATACCTGTTCTTGGTATAGATGTGAAGGAAGTAAGCCTACGTTGCCATCCGGTCAAATGTGGCAGGCCAGCACAAACACAAGCTGTCTAGGAGGGGGAGAATTCTGTGGCTGAACGAACAGACAAACCCCTTCTCAAAGCCTGTCTTTCTGGTTAGACCTGCACTGACAGGCAAACCAACAATCTCTCACTCCCCTTAGCAGACCGTTATGTCTTCTTGATGAACTGTTCTCGTCTGAAAACACAGATTGTCCCTAACAGAGATGGGTTATGGATATCAACCCCCTGGACACTCATATATTCCACTGTGACTTATCTGTCAACCTGTGTTTAATATTGTGATGTGTGGACATGTTATCTGTTAACCTGTGTTTAATAATGTGATGGTCTTCCACATGGAGCCTTCTGACCCAACACGGAGAAGAGACTCACTGGTATTGTTAGGATAACCAGAGTATGTAGAGATGGCCCTAGCATCCCAAATGGCACCCTATTCCCTATATAGTGCACTACTTTAGCCTGAGATACATCCCAAATGGCACCCTATTCCCTATATAGTGCACTACTTTTTTATCAGGGCTCTGTTCAGAAGTAGTGCACTATTTAGGGAATGGGGTGCCATTTTGGGGTCGAGTATGTAGGGAATGGGGTGCCATTTTGGGGTCGAGTATGTAGGGAATGGGGTGCCATTTTGGGGTCGAGCATGTAGGGAATGGGGTGCCATTTTGGGGTCGAGCATGTAGGGAATGGGGTGCCATTTTGGGGTCGAGCATGTAGGGAATGGGGTGCCATTTTGGGGTCGAGCATGTAGGGAATGGGGTGCCATTTTGGGGTCGAGCATGTAGGGAATGGGGTGCCATTTTGGGGTCGAGCATGTAGGGAATGGGGTGCCATTTTGGGGTCGAGCGATGGGGTGCCATGTAGCATGTAGGGAATGGGGTGCCATTTTGGGGTCGAGCATGTAGGGAATGGGGTGCCATTTTGGGGTCGAGCATGTAGGGAATGGGGTGCCATTTTGGGGTCGAGCATGTAGGGAATGGGGTGCCATTTTGGGGTCGAGCATGTAGGGAATGGGATGCCATTTTGGGGTCGAGCATGTACGGAATGGGGTGCCATTTTGGGGTCGAGTATGTAGGCAATGGGGTGCCATTTTGGGGATCATCCTTTTCCTAATAACTGGATATATTTTTAGCATTAGGAGGTTAGTATTAGGAGGCTTGCTGTATTTTTATTTGTATCTATTTTAGGAGAGTGTGTTATTGGTTGTTTGTTCCCTACTGCCACCCGTAGCCTCTGTTGATTTTATTTTATATTGAAGCAATGTTCCTCCTTCCCACCAGTAACACACACACACACACACACACACACACACACAGACAGACACAGACACAGACACAGACACACACACAGACAAGCCCCTCACTTTGTTTCAGCCGCTGGTGCCTTGCTACCAGCCATTACTTATTTACTAGCGTTATGTACCAACTCATGGCTTCATGTTCGTTTCTCAGGGCTCACCAAATAGATTTTTACTTTTAAATACATGTTGCTTAGTTTAAACGTGGAAGTAGATGTTTTCTTACCAGACGCACCCAATCATTAGTGGCGGCAGGGTAGCCCTAGTGGTTAGATCGTTGGACTAGAAACCGTAAGGTTGCAAGTTCAAATCCCCGAGCTGACAAGGTACAAATCTGTCGTTCTGCCCCTGAACAGGCAGTTAACCCACTGTTCCTAGGCAGTCATTGAAAATAAGAATTTGTTCTTAACTGACTTGCGTAGTTTAAATAAAGGTTGAATAAAAAATAAAAATGAGGATGAATACCACTAACACATCATTAACCCATTGAACATGTGTGGTATTTTTTGTATTTATTTTTTTATTTTTTTTATTTGATTGGTATACCAATGTTAACTTTTTGTATTTTTACCCAATCGTACTAATAACCCAGCATTTTCTCTAACTCTGTCACCTGGACCTCAAGGGGTACATGGCTGATTCAAAGGATCAAAGCTTATTTGAATCAGCCAGGGCAACAAAACAGAACGTGCACCCACCCCTTTTGGAGTCCCGACGACAGAGTTTTGGGGAAAATCCTTTACTAACCTCCTAATGCTAAAAATATATTCAGAGTTTGGGAACATCGCTTGTCTTTGAGGAACGAACAAAGTTGATTTTTAGACGAGCGCTTCATTGAATCGCACCCTTATGTAGCATACGACCTTTGACCTCAACCCTATGGTCTCTGGTCAAGGGTAGTGCACTAAAGGAATAGGGTGCCACGTGCCTTTTCCCAGGATCGACCCGGCGCCTGTAGTGACGCCTCTAGCACTGAGATGTAGTGCCTTACACTGCTGTGCCACTCGGGAGCTTATAGCACAAACTGATCTGGGACCAGGCTACAATTAACCAACGATAAGCTAGTAAAGGTAGTAAATGTAACCATTGATTTGACCCTCGAATACTGTACAGCAATAACTATTCCTATACTATCCACAGGAGTAGGGTGACGTTGCCCCTAAATGCTGACCTTGGGTCAGTTTTGCATTTCCCCCACTAATGGGGAAAGGGGGGGGGTACCTAGTCAGTTGCACAACCGAGTGCATTCAACTGAAATGTCTTTCACATTTAACCCAAACCCTCAATCAGAGGAGGGGGGGGGGCTGCCTTAATCGACATCATTGGTTCACGGGAAGCAGTTGGTTAACTGCCTTGCTCAAGAGCAGAACGGCAGATTTTTCCAGCTCCGGGATTTGAACCAGCGACCTTTTGTTTGCTGTCCCAACACTCTTTAACCGCTCGGCTACCTGCCACCCATAGTTGGCGTTCAGGATTGGCATTTCACATGTTTTGACCAAGTACTAGCATTTTGTTTTGTGCACACAGCCATGCAATCTCCATAGACAAACATTGTCAGTAGAATGGCCCTTACTGAAGAGCTCTGTGAATTTCAACGTGGCACCGTCATAGGATGCCACCTTTCCAACAAGTCTGTTAATCAAATTTCTGCCCTGCTAGAGCTGCTCCGGGTCAACTAAGTGCTGTTATTGTGAAGTGGAAACGTCTAGGAGCAACAACGGCTCAGCGGCAAAGTGGTAGGCCACACAAGCTCACGTAACGGGACCGCCATCAACACTCGCAACAGAGTTCCAAACTGCCTCTGGAAGCAACGTCAGCACAATAACTGTTCGTAAGGAGCTTCATGAAGTGTGTTTCCATGGCAGAGCAGCCGCACACAAGCCTCAGATCATCACGCGCAATGGCAAGTGTCGGCTGGAGTGGTGTAAAGCTTGCTGCCATTGGACTCTGGAGCCCTTTCCTGTTTCAGCATAACCCCCGTGCACAAAGCGAAATCCATACAGGAATTTTGTCGGTATGGAGGAACTTGACTGTTCTGCACATAGCCCTGACCTCATCCCCATCGAACACTTTTGGGATGGATTGGAACGCCGACTGCAAGCCAGGCCTAATCTCCCAACATCAGTGCCTGACCTCACTAATGCTCTTGCGGCTGAATGGAAGCAAATCCCAGCAGCAATGTTCCAACATCTAGTGGAAAGCCTTCCCAGAAGAGTGGAGGCTGTTTATAACAGCAAAGGGGGGACCAACTCCATTTGTATGCCCATGATTTGGAGTGTTTGACGAGCAGGTGTCCACATACTTTTTGATTTTTGTGTGTTTTAGTACCAGTCAAAAGCTTAGACACCTACTCCTTCCAGGATTTTTCTTTTAAATGTACTATTTTCTACATTGTAGAATATTGGTGAAGACATCAAAATGATGAATAACAAGGAATAATGTAGTAACCAAGAGTGTTAAACAAATCAAAATAGATTTTGTATTTCAGATTCTTGAAAGTAGCCACCATTTGCCTTGACAGCTTTGCACACTCTTGGCATTCTCTCAACCAGCTTCATGAGGTAGTCACCTGGAATACATTTCAGTTAACAGGTGCGCCTTGTTAAAAGTTGATTTGTGGACTTTCTTTAATGCATTTGAGCCAATCGTGTTGTGTTGTGACAAAGTAGGAGTGGTATACAGACGATGGTATTTTACCAAATAGGGCAAAGTCAGAAGAACCGACGGTATAAATTAAAATCAATCATTACTTTAAGACATGAAGGTCAGTCAATCCAGAAGATTTCAAGAACTTTGAAAGTTTCTTCAAGTGCAGTCGCAAAAACCATCAAGCGCGATAATGAATCTGTCTCATGAGGACCACCACAGGAAAGGAAGTGCCAGAGTTACCTCTGCTGCAGAGGATAAGTTCATTAGAGTTACCTGTCTCTCATGAGGACCGCCACAGGAAAGGAAGAGCCAGAGTTACTTCTGCTGCAGAGGATAAGTTCATTAGAGTTAACTGGCTCTCATGAGGACCTGTCACAGGAAAGGAAGAGCCAGAGTTACCTCTGCTGCAGAGGATAAGTTCATTAAGAGCTACCAGCCTCAGAAAGCGCAGCCCAAATAAATGCTTCAGAGTTCAAGTAACAGACACATCTCAACATCAACTGTTTAGAGGAGACCGCGTGAATCAGGGATTCATGTTTTGATTTGCAGCAAAGAAACCACTACTAAAGGACACCAATAAGAAGAGACTTGCTTGGAATCGAGAAGCAAGAGCAATGTACAGGAGACTGGTGGAAATGTGTCCTTTTGGTGTGACGAATCCAAATGTGAGATTTTTGGTTCCAACGGCCGTGTTTGAACTGCAGAGTAGGTGAACGGATGATCTCCGCGTGTGGTTCCCACCGTGAGGCATGGAGGAGGAGGTGTGACGCTGTGGGGGTGCTTTGCTGGTGACCCTGTCTGTGATTTATTTAGAATAAGAATTCACTTAACCAGCATGACTACCACAGCATTCTTCAGCAAAGGGTGGCTACGTTGAAGAAGCAAAAATATATTTTTATTTGTTTAACACTTTGTTTGGTTACTACATGATTCCATATTTGTTATTTCATAGTTTTGATGTCTTCACTATTATTCTACAATGTAGAAAATAGTAAAAAATAAAAAAGAACCCTGGAATGAGTAGGTGTGACCAAACGTTTTGACTGGACTTGTAAATTAAGTTGCACAATGAGCACTTGCTTTCTCTCAAATATACGGTTACAGTTGTTGGTTAGCTAGCTTGTGATTTTTGTTTTTGTTGCCATTTTATCATAGTTGTGACTTCAGTCAAAACACCTCAAGTCAAGATTCCCCACTTGGCAGTTTCAGGTCATTGTTGCTAGCTATCTGGCCATCCAGAACCACCACCACGACCTTCTGTCCCATTGGAAGCGTGCGCCTCGCTTTCGTAATATTCTCCGCTAACCTGTCTATGGTGTGTGCCAAGTTTCTAAATCTCATTATTTCTGTATGTGCGCAGTCTTTTTCAGAAATGGCGCGTGCAGATATTTATTGTAAAATTCATGCTACGGTTATAAATGAGGCCCTTGGTCTCTACCAATAATGTATATAAACCCTAGATCGCTGATGCTATGTGTTGGCCATTGAGAGTTTTTGAAGCCACTGGTCGGCCATATTGGCTCTCCCCAGTAGAAGTCCTCCATAGGAATGAATGAAATTCTACAGTATTTCAATTCAATGTTTCAAGGACAAAATGAATTTTTTTTTGTTGTTGTTGTTGTGGGGAAAGTAACATTTAGTATTATACTTTAAGAAAATGTTTATATACTGTATTTTGTAGACTTTAATTTTAAGGCATTTATACTACCCCCCACTTTATTTTATTTTTTACAATGGTGATGACAGTCTAAGTTACAGATGCACAAATGTCACCCCCAATACTTGCTAACCTCTCCTGTTATTGTGATGGTGAGAGATTAGCATGTCTTGTTGGGTATGATATAAAATGCTAACCTCCCCTGTTATTGTAATGGTGAGAGGTTAGCATGTCTTGTTGGGTATGATATAAAATGCTAACCTCCCCTGTTATTGTAATGGTGAGAGGTTAGCATGTCTTGTTGGGTATGATATAAAATGCTAACCTCTCCTGTTATTGTAATGGTGAGAGATTAGCATGTCTTGTTGGG
Source organism: Oncorhynchus keta (assembly GCF_023373465.1). Lineage (NCBI taxonomy): Eukaryota > Metazoa > Chordata > Actinopteri > Salmoniformes > Salmonidae > Oncorhynchus > Oncorhynchus keta. The sequence goes on along the minus strand of NC_068440.1, from coordinate 39,132,180 downwards.
TATGATATAACATGCTAACCTCCCCTGTTATTGTAATGGTGAGAGATTAGCATGTCTTGTTGGGTATGATATAAAATGCTAACCTCCCCTGTTATTGTGATGGTGAGAGGTTAGCATGTCTTGTTGGGTATGATATAAAATGCTAACCTCTCCTGTTATTGTAATGGTGAGAGATTAGCATGTCTTGTTGGGTATGTTATAAAATGCTAACCTCTCCTGTTATTGTAATGGTGAGACATTAGCATGTCTTGTTGGGTATGATATAAAATGCTAACCTCCTGTTATTGTAATGGTGAGAGATTAGCATGTCTTGTTGGGTATGATATAAAATGCTAACCTCCCCTGTTATTGTAATGGTGAGAGGTTAGCATGTCTTGTTGGGTATGATATAAAATGTTAACCTCTCCTGTTATTGTAATGGTGAGAGGTTAGCATGTCTTGTTGGGTATGATATAAAATGCTAACCTCTCCTGTTATTGTAATGGTGAGAGGTTAGCATGTCTTGTTGGGTATGATATAAAATGCTAACCTCCCTGTTATTGTAATGGTGAGAGGTTAGCATGTCTTGTTGGGTATGATATAAAATGTTAACCTCTCCTGTTATTGTAATGGTGAGAGGTTAGCATGTCTTGTTGGGTATGATATAAAATGCTAACCTCTCCTGTTATTGTAATGGTGAGAATGGGTATGATATAAAATGCTAACCTCTCCTGTTATTGTAATGGTGAGAGGTTAGCATGTCTTGTTGGGTATGATATAAAATGCTAACCTCTCCTGTTATTGTAATGGTGAGAGGTTAGCATGTCTTGTTGGGTATGATATAAAATGCTAACCTCCCCTGTTATTGTAATGGTGAGAGATTAGCATGTCTTGTTGGTTATGATATAAAATGCTAACCTCCCTGTTATTGTAATGGTGAGAGATTAGCATGTCTTGTTGGGTATGATATAAAATGCTAACCTCTCCTGTTATTGTAATGGTGAGAGATTAGCATGTCTTGTTGGGTATGATATAACATGCTAACCTCCCCTGTTATTGTAATGGTGAGAGATTAGCATGTCTTGTTGGGTATGATATAAAATGCTAACCTCCCCTGTTATTGTAATGGTGAGAGATTAGCATGTCTTGTTGGGTATGATATAAAATGCTAACCTCCCCTGTTATTGGGATGGTGAAAAGTTAGCATGTCTTGGGGTTATGATATTTGTTTGTCTCTTAACTTTCTCACTTATTATTATTATTATTATTATAATTGTTATTATTATTGTTATTATTATTACAATAAAAGTGATTCTGCGCTTTAACCTCAGTCATTGTTTGTCAAATCCAAGCTTTTGGAGTAGAGAGACTAAAGAAGAACAAATGCTTCACTGTCTCAATAATTACAGAGTCTACTGCGTTTGGTTAACTAGGGCCTTTACTCACCTATAGGGGATGTGTCCCAATTCTTTCCTTCCTCCCAAACTGTACACTTGTTCACTCCACTGCAATGATTTTAAAGGAAAGAATGACTGACAGGGCTGACCCGAAGACATAAGCAGCATTTTGCGACCGCTTTGGGCCCCCGCGGCCAGTTTTGGGAACTCAGTTCGGGGTCTCAACTCACTGTTGAGATTTAGAGTACTAGAATACACAATGTGTCATTTCAAAATGTGGTTTTGCAGTCACTCGATAAGCCCATGTCAGGTAACATGTTTTAGATTTGGTAAATGAGTCTAGTCAGCAATCTAAACCTGGTATCAATCCTGGTGGATTCACTGACTGGGCACACAGGGCTCCTGTTGATTATGTTAGTTACTCTTACGCCATGCTAATATGATACTTACGCCATGCTAATATGATACTTACGCCATGCTAATATGATACATATGCCATGCTAATATAATACTTACGCCATGCTAATATAATACTTACGCCATGCTAATATAATACTTACGCCATGCTAATATGATACTTACGCCATGCTAATATGATACTTACGCCATGCTAATATGATACTTACGCCATGCTAATATGATACTTACGCCGTGCTAATATGATACATACGCCATGCTAATATAATACTTACGCCATGCTAATATGATACATACGCCATGCTAATATGATACTTACTCCATGCTAATATAATACTTACGCCATGCTAATATGATACATACGCCATGCTAATATGATACATACGCCATGCTAATATGATACATACGCCATGCTAATATGATACTTACGCCATGCTAATATGATACTTACGCCATGCTAATATGATACATACGCCATGCTAATATGATACTTACGCCATGCTAATATAATACTTACGCCATGCTAATATGATACTTACGCCATGCTAATATGATACTTACGCCATGGTAATATAATACTTACGCCATGCTAATATAATACTTACGCCATGCTAATATGATACATACGCCATGCTAATATGATACTTACTCCATGCTAATATAATACTTACGCCATGCTAATATGATACATACGCCATGCTAATATGATACATACGCCATGCTAATATGATACATACGCCATGCTAATATGATACATACGCCATGCTAATATGATACTTACGCCATGCTAATATGATACATACGCCATGCTAATATGATACTTACGCCATGCTAATATGATACTTACGCCATGCTAATATAATACTTACGCCATGCTAATATAATACTTACGCCATGCTAATATGATACTTACGCCATGGTAATATAATACGTACGCCATGCTAATATAATACTTACGCCATGCTAATATGATACTTACGCCATGCTAATATGATACTTACGCCATGCTAATATAATACTTACGTCATGCTAATATAATACTTACGCCATGCTAATATAATACTTACGCCATGCTATTATAATACTTACGCCATGCTAATATAATACTTACGCCATGCTAATATGATACTTACGCCATGCTAATATGATACTTACGCCATGCTAATATAATACTTACGCCATGCTAATATGATACTTACGCCATGCTAATATGATACTTACGCCATGCTAATATGATACTTACGCCATGCTAATATGATACTTACGCCATGCTAATATGATACTTACGCCATGCTAATATAATACTTACGCCATGCTAATATGATACTTACGCCATGCTAATATGATACTTACGTCATGCTAATATAATACTTACTCAGATGGCATATTAGCATGGTGTTTGTCGTGTCTCAATTTGCTTCAAAACTGCAACATTTTTAAGGCCCTGATGACTGGTACAAGAAATATGGTCAAAACTTCCACTAGAGTGTGCCTACACCCATCCAATGCTCCCACTAGAGTGTGCCTACACCCATCCAATGCTCCCACTAGAGCGTGCCTACACCCATCCAATGCTCCCACTAGAGTGTGCCTACACCCATCCAATGCTCCCACTAGAGCGTGCCTACACCCATCCAATGCTCCCACTAGAGCGTGCCTACACCCATCCAATGCTCCCACTAGAGCGTGCCAACACCCATCCAATGCTCCCACTAGAGCGTGCCTACACCCATCCAATGCCAACACCCATCCAATGCCTACACCCACCCAATGCTCCCACTAGAGCATGCCTACACCCATCCAATGCCTACACCCATCCAATGCCTACACCCACCCAATGCTCCCACTAGAGCGTGCCTACACCCATCCAATGCCTACACCCATCCAATGCCTACACCCACCCAATGCTCCCACTAGAGCGTGCCTACACCCATCCAATGCCTACACCCATCCAATGCTCCCACTAGAGCGTGCCTACACCCATCCAATGCTCCCACTAGAGCGTGCCTACACCCATCCAATGCTCCCACTAGAGCGTGCCTACACCCATCCAATGCCTACACCCATCCAATGCTCCCACTAGAGCGTGCCTACACCCATCCAATGCCTACACCCATCCAATGCTCCCACTAGAGCGTGCCTACACCCATCCAATGCTCCCACTAGAGCGTGCCTACACCCATCCAATGCTCCCACTAGAGCGTGCCTACACCCATCCAATGCTCCCACTAGAGCGTGCCACACATCCATCCAATGCTCCCACTAGAGCGTGCCTTCACCCATCCAATGCCACCCATCCAATGCTCCCACTAGAGCGTGCCTACACCCATCCAATGCTCCCACTAGAGCGTGCCTACACCCATCCAATGCTCCCACTAGAGCGTGCCTACACCCATCCAATGCTCCCACTAGAGCGTGCCTACACCCATATATATATGCCATTTAGCTGACGCTTTTATCCAAAGCGACTTACAGTCATGTGTGCATACATTCTACGTATGGGTGGTCCCGGGAATCGAACCCACTACCCTGGCGTTACAAGCGCCATGCTCTACCAACTGAGCCACAGAAGCACCCATCCAATGCTCCCACTAGAGCATGCCTACACCCATCCAATGCCTACACCCATCCAATGCTCCCACTAGAGCGTGCCTACACCCATCCAATGCTCCCACTAGAGCGTGCCTACACCCATCCAATGCTCCCACTAGAGCGTGCCTACACCCATCCAATGCTCCCACTAGAGCGTGCCTACACCCATCCAATGCCTACACCCATCCAATGCCTACACCCATCCAATGCTCCCACTAGAGCGTGCCAACACCCATCCAATGCTCCCACTAGAGCGTGCCTACACCCATCCAATGCTCCCACTAGAGCGTGCCTACACCCATCCAATGCTCCCACTAGAGCGTGCCTACACCCATCCAATGCTCCCACTAGAGCGTGCCTACACCTATCCAATGCTCCCACTAGAGCGTGCCTACACCCATCCAATGCTCCCACTAGAGCGTGCCTACACCCATCCAATGCTCCCACTAGAGCGTGCCTACACCCATCCAATGATTTTTTAAATTTGTAGGAAGTAGTGAACGAGTACGCACTTCAGGAGAAAGACAATATTATTAGGCCACACCCATGCTGTAACTGGGTGTATTTATTTTTTAATTTTTAATTTTACCTTTATTTTACTAGGCAAGTCAGTTAAGAACAAATTCTTATTTTCAATGACGGCCTAGGAACAGTGGGTTAACTGCCTGTTCAGGGGCAGAACGACAGATTTGTACCTTGTCAGCTTGGGGATTTGAACTTGCAACCTTTCGCTTACTAGTCCAACGCTCTAACCACTAGGCTACCTACCCCGAGGGCGGAGGGGCTGTGGGATATACAGAGAAAAGGAATGAGAAGGGTAGAGTTTAGGGTAGGAGGAGGACAGCGAAAAGGAATGAGAAGGGTGGAGTTTAGGGTAGTAGGAGGACAGAAAATGAATGAGAAAGGTGGAGTTTAGGGTTGGAGGAGGACAGAAAAGGAATGAAGGGTAGCGTTTAGGTTTGGAGGACAGAGAAGGGTGGAGTTTAGGGTAGGAGGAGGACAGAAAATGAATGAGAAAGGTGGAGTTTAGGGTTGGAGGAGGACAGAAAAGGAATGAAGGGTGGAGTTTAGGGTAGGAGGGGGACAATGAGTTTAGGGTAGGAGGGGGACAATGAGTTTAGGGTAGGAGGGGGACAATGAGTTTAGGGTAGGAGGGGGACAATGAGTTTAGGGTAGGAGGGGGACAATGAGTTTAGGGTAGGAGGGGGACAATGAGTTTAGGGCAGGAGGGGGACAATGAGTTTAGGGCAGGAGGGGGACAATGAGTTTAGGGCAGGAGGGGGACAATGAGTTTAGGGCAGGAGGGGGACAATGAGTTTAGGGCAGGAGGGGGACAATGAGTTTAGGGTAGGAGGGGGACAATGAGTTTAGGGTAGGAGGGGGACAGAAAAGGAATGAAGGGTGGAGTTTAGGGTAGGAGGACAGAGAAGGGTGGAGTTTAGGGTAGGAGGAGGACAAAAAATGAATGAGAAAGGTGGAGTTTAGGGTTGGAGGAGGACAGAAAAGGAATGAAGGGTGGAGTTTAGGGTTGGAAGGGGACAGGGAATCACAGTTGAGATACAATGAGTTTAGGGTAGGAGGGGGACAATGAGTTTAGGGTAGGAGGGGGACAATGAGTTTAGGGTAGGAGGGGGACAATGAGTTTAGGTAGGAGGGGGACAATGAGTTTAGGGTAGGAGGGGGACAATGAGTTTAGGGTAGGAGGGGGACAATGAGTTTAGGGCAGGAAGGGGACAATGAGTTTAGGGTAGGAGGGGGACAGAAAATGAATGAGAAAGGTGGAGTTTAGGGTTGGAGGAGGACAGAAAATGAATGAAGGGTGGAGTTTAGGGTTGGAAGGGGACAGGGAATCACAGTTGAGATACAATGAGTTTAGGGTAGGAGGGGGACAATGAGTTTAGGGTAGGAGGGGGACAATGAGTTTAGGGTAGGAGGGGGACAATGAGTTTAGGGTAGGAGGGGGACAATGAGTTTAGGGTAGGAGGGGGACAATGAGTTTAGGGTAGGAGGGGGACAATGAGTTTAGGGTAGGAGGGGGACAATGAGTTTAGGGTAGGAGGGGGACAATGAGTTTAGGGTAGGAGGGGGACAATGAGTTTAGGGTAGGAGGGGGACAATGAGTTTAGGGTAGGAGGGGGACAATGAGTTTAGGGTAGGAGGGGGACAATGAGTTTAGGGTAGGAGGGGGACAATGAGTTTAGGGTAGGAGGGGGACAATGAGTTTAGGGTAGGAGGGGACAATGAGTTTAGGGTAGGAGGGGACAATGTGCTTAGGGTAGGAGGGGGACAATGAGTTTAGGGCAGGAGGGGGACAATGAGTTTAGGGCAGGAGGGGGACAATGAGTTTAGGGCAGGAGGGGGACAATGAGTTTAGGGCAGGAGGGGGACAATGAGTTTAGAGTAGGAGGGGGACAATGAGTTTAGGGTAGGATGGGGACAATGAGTTTAGGGCAGGAGGGGGACAATGAGTTTAGGGCAGGAGGGGGACAATGAGTTTAGGGTAGGAGGGGGACAATGAGTTTAGGGTTGGAAGGGGACAATGAGTTTAGGGTTGGAAGGGGACAATGAGTTTAGGGTTGGAAGGGGACAATGAGTTTAGGGTAGGAGGGGGACAATGAGTTTAGGGTAGGAGGGGGACAATGAGTTTAGGGTAGGAGGGGGACAATGAGTTTAGGTAGGAGGGGGACAATGAGTTTAGGGTAGGAGGGGGACAATGAGTTTAGGGTAGGAGGGGGACAATGAGTTTAGGGTAGGAGGGGGACAGAGAATCACAGTTGAGATACAAGGCCCTCTTTGGGCATCTGGTCGTGATCAAAATGTTTGCCACTGTAGAATACAGTCAAACTCCTACAGTATGCAGTCAGAAGAACACACTGCTTTACAGGAGAGGACTGTCATGCCCCAGTAGGTTAGGTGTTATAGCATAGGGTTGGGCCCTGTTGTTATGGAGAGGTGTATTATTTTTTATTACTATTTAACCTTTATTTAACTAGTCAAGTCAGTTAAGAACAATTTTTTTTTTTAGAATGACGGCCTAGGAACAGTGGATTAACTGGTCTAGGAACAGTGGGTTAACTGGTCTAGGAACAGTGGGTTAACTGGTCTAGGAACAGTGGGTTAACTGGTCTAGGAACAGTGGGTTAACTGGTCTAGGAACAGTGTGTTAACTGGTCTAGGAACAGTGGGTCAACTGGTCTAGGAACAGTGGGTCAACTGGTCTAGGAACAGTGGGTCAACTGGTCTAGGAACAGTGGGTCAACTGGTCTAGGAACAGTGGGTCAACTGGTCTAGGAACAGTGGGTTAACTGGTCTAGGAACAGTGGGTTAACTGGTCTAGGAACAGTGGGTTAACTGGTCTAGGAACAGTGGGGTTAACTGGTCTAGGAACAGTGGGGTTAACTGGTCTAGGAACAGTGGGGTTAACTGGTCTAGGAACAGTGGGGTTAACTGGTCTAGGAACAGTGGGGTTAACTGGTCTAGGAACAGTGGGGTTAACTGGTCTAGGAACAGTGGGGTTAACTGGTCTAGGAACAGTGGGGTTAACTGGTCTAGGAACAGTGGTGTTAACTGGTCTAGGAACAGTGGGGTTAACTGGTCTAGGAACAGTGGGGTTAACTGGTCTAGGAACAGTGGGGTTAACTGGTCTAGGAACAGTGGGTTAACTGGTCTAGGAACAGTGGGGTTAACTGGTCTAGGAACAGTGGGGTTAACTGGTCTAGGAACAGTGGGGTTAACTGGTCTAGGAACAGTGGGGTTAACTGGTCTAGGAACAGTGGGGTTAACTGGTCTAGGAACAGTGGGGTTAACTGGTCTAGGAACAGTGGGGTTAACTGGTCTAGGAACAGTGGGGTTAACTGGTCTAGGAACAGTGGATTAACGGCCTTGTTTAGGGACAGAACAATTTATTCTACTACACTACTTTGTCAGGCCCAGAGTTATCCCTGTCCAGGAAGGGCCCAGAGTGTTTCTTGGTCAGGTTAAACTCCTGGCCCTACTATGCATAATGCCAGTGGACAGTCTGACCGAGACACCCTATGATGTCATATAAATGTAGACACTAGGGGGCAGTCCCGCTCTCGCAGAAGGTGGTGGAGAGAAGAAGAAGAAGAAGAATCCCATCAGAAGCCATTCCTAAGCAACCAACAGTGTGCCCTCTACTTTTCCCCCTCGACTTGATTTGGCAGCCAACCTGAGCTGGATGATGTCATGGTTTTACAGTCTGTTCAATGTAATACAGCAACAATGTCATGTGGGGCAACAGGAGTACTATGGCAACAGGAGTACTATGGCAACGGGAGTACTATGGCAACAGGAGTACTATGGCAACAGGAGTACTATGGCAACAGGAGTACTATGTCAACAGGAGTACTATGGCAACAGGAGTACTATGGCAACAGGAGTACTATGGCAACAGGAGTACTATGGCAACAGGAGTACTATGGCAACAGGAGTACTATGGCAACAGGAGTACTATGGCAACAGGAGTATTATGGCAACAGGAGTACTATGGCAACAGGAGTACTATGGCAACGGGAGTACTATGGCCTTTCCATAGTTTTGTTCAATCATTCGAGACCATCAGACAAAGGTCTGGGTTCATGTCAATGATGTGTATATAAGCACTAGATTGTGAATATACACTGAGGGTACAAAACATTAGGAACACCTGCTTTTTCCATGACAGACTGACCAGGTGAAATCTATGATCCCCATATTATTGTCGCTTATTAAATCTAATTCAATCAGTGTAGACGAAGGGGAGGAGACGGGTTGATGAAGGATTTTTAAACCTTGAGACAATTGAGACATGGATTGTGTATGTGTGCCATTCAGAGGGCGAATGAGCAAGACAAAATATTTAAGTTCCTTTGAACAGGATATGGTTGTAGGTGTTAGGCGCACTGGTTTGTGTCAAGAACTGCAACGCTACTGGGTTTTTCACACTCAACTGTTTTTTTTTTTTGTGTATCAAGAATGGTCCACCACACAAAGGACATCCAGCCAACTTGACACAACTGTGGGAAGCATTGGGGTCAACAGGGGCCAGCATCCCTGTGGAACGCTTTCAACACCTTGTAGAGTCCATGTCCCGATGAACTGAGGCTGTTCTGAGGACAAAAGGAGGTGCAACTCAATATTAGCAAGGTGTTCTTAATGTTTTGTACACACAGTTAAGAAAACCATTCCATGGGTTGAAACAGACTTTCACCATCTATCAATGGATTCAGGATGTTTCTAGGGATTTTTAATTAGTTTATGAATAATTTGCTCTCTCAAAATCCCTCTCACTCTCCCTCCCTCTCTCCTTCTGACCCTCCTGCTCTCTCCAATTGTG